>NC_056477.1:18310975-18635125 GCF_008729295.1 Plectropomus leopardus | reverse complement strand
AAACAAAGTAAGGCACAATTTTTGTGAGGCGAAATGCTGTAAATTGCTGTAAAATTAACCACTAAACATCTATCTTTGCGTCTTTTCAGTTGATGGCGGTTGGGGTCCTTGGTCTCCATGGGCAACCTGTTCAGCAACATGCGGAGGGGGAATCAAAAGTCGGACACGTGTGTGCAACAGCCCTCGACCTCAGTATGGTGGCAATAATTGTATCGGGGAGGCTAACGACAGTGACAGCTGTAACAAAAAAGACTGTCCTATAGGTGAGCACCAGTCACACTACATTAGACATTCAAGGGACAACTCTGGGAATGGCAATATCAGTATTAGTTGGTCAGTCAGTCAGTCAAAAACGTCAGTCTAGACTGAAATATCTCAAGAACTACTGGTACTGACATTAGTGCACCCCAGAGAGTGTATCCTACTGACTTTGGTGATCACATGACTTTTGCTAATTTGACATTTGTAGTTTTTAGTGGATCAAATAATTACAAAACTAATGACTTTCCCCACCAGCTTGCAAATGTTAGCATGCTAACATAGTAAATTAATATGCTGAACATAGTTATCATTTTACTGGCTAAGCATCACTATGTCAGCTAAGTGTAAGCATATAAGTAGCATAGCTAGCGTGTCTGTAGACTCTTGGTCTTGTTATTTCAAAGGTGTACTATACAGGATTTCCCTGAAAAACAATGCATAGATTCAAACAAAAGTAAATCTTGTCAGTAATCACTTGTGACCCACCAGAGGTGTGTGGTAGTATATTTATCTGCAGGGAGACTCCACCCTCTGCCTGTATTTTCTTATTTTCTTCTTATCTTGTTGTGGTCTGAACGTTACTGTACCCAGCATGCAAGTAAGGTCGAGACTTGGGTTGAGCTAGGGTTGGCTTTCATTTCACTGGTGATACTATTTATTAACAGTTATCATCAATTCCTGCATCGTATACCTTTAAAGGGGAGCTACGGACATTTTCAAAATTCATATTAGTTATTCCTAATAATGCCTAAGACAGTTCAAACATATCAATAAACATGCACAGGTCCTATTTTTCTAGGGCATGTAAATAACATATTGGGATTCTTAATTTAGTTGCCCTTTCCCGTTAAGATTATTTTAAGTGTATTACATATTTTTGTCAGAGTGCAGGCTTAAAAAACAGCTTTTATTACTTGTTCATCACAGAGTAAGTAACATACACTCTGTTTCTGGAAAGAAGATGTTAATTTTTTTAGCTTAAAAGCACGAAGTATTGGATTAAATGGAGACACACCATACACTTATGTCCAGCAATGTTTAAATCAGTTTCCCTTGTTTGTAACCATTCTTGTCATATAAATCCTTCACAGATGGCTGTCTGTCTAATCCATGCTTTGCTGGAGTGGATTGCAACAGCTCTCCAGATGGATCCTGGGAGTGCGGCCCATGCCCTGCTGGTTACCGTGGAAATGGTACTCACTGTGAAGACATCAATGAGGTAAAAGTTCCTGTTTTTCTTACGTGCGTGAACCATACATATGTTTAAGACTTCATTCATGTAATTATTTGTCTGCATTTTACTGATGCTTTTAATTTCCTCTTCCAGTGTGACATGGTATCTGATGTTTGCTACAAAGTGAGTGGAACGCAGCGTTGCGTCAACACAGATCCAGGTTTCCACTGCCTGCCCTGTCCGAAACGCTACAAGGGCACGCAGCCTTACGGTATGGGTGTCGATGCTGCCAAGAAGAACAAACAGGTGAGTTGGAAGTTGACTGGATGCCATTCAAACAGGGCGAGCTTTTGGAGAAGTGAGAAAAAAAATGCAGTAAAGGAAATAATACGAAAGCAGTTGGATTGTTCTATGTCGGATCCAAATTTATTAATGATGGAAGCAGAAGTTCTGGTGATATATGAGCCATATTCTTGCAATAAGAGTTTTCCACAGTGTTGGAGGGGAGCAACCATATCTGAATGTGTCTTACCTTGACCCAGTATCAGCAAGAAGAAGGAGATGGAGGAGAGTTGAGCAACTTTTAACAACAAACATATGTTACACACTTCCACTGTAAAATGTGAGGCAGATTGAAACTGTATTTTTACTGTAAATGTTGAACGGATCAGTGCTTTTATTCAAGAAAAATGATATGAAAACAGTCTTTCCACTCCTGCCATAACTGCTAAATTGTAGCTGTATTACAGGCAATGTGCAAGCCATATATGTCACATTAATTGCTTGATTGGAACACACTTCTCAGCTCCCTTGTGATCACTGAATTCACAGAGTACCTGGAAAAACCTTAAAAAAGCCTGCCATGCCACTCTGACCGGCCCTTGCATAACAGTCCTTGTGGACCATTTTGTCACTCTTTGGTCTCTGCAGCTGCTTGTCTTTGATATGACGCCCCAATTTTCACTAATTGATTTGGGAAAAGGGGAATAGTCTCATCGCTGGCATTAAGGGGGCTCCATTTCACAGTTTTGATCAAAGGCCTGTTTGTGCTGTCACTCTGTGCTCTATGAGCTCATGGAGTGGCATCCAAACTGCAGTTATGTTCATCCTCTGGTAATGAGTGGCAGCTGTGAATACCTTGCGCTGCAATAAAGTGGCAACAGTGGGTCGTACTGGGATGTATGATGCATTAAGTGGGATTTCATAAAATCAACTGGGCCCAGAAGTGCCCCACACTATAGATTTGTACAAAATCTCTCTCTTAACTCCACACTTTGATTTGGAACAGCTCTCATTTTGGAGTGGCTTTCCAAAAAAGAAAGCTACAAGGAACAGTGGTAAGATAAGAACTCTTGAAATGGACGTGTCATGAGAAACTAACATAACAAACATGTGTAAACACTGATTACAAGTGCATGGAGGTCCATCTTTTTCTCATTTTCTAGCATATCACATCCAGTGCCCTTTGACGTTGGATGTTGTAGTTGGTAAATCTCAAATTACAGTTCCACCTGTTTTTTCTTTAGGTGTGTGAGCCAGAGAACCCATGCAAGGATAAGACCCACAACTGTCACAAATTTGCAGAATGCATCTACCTCAGCCACTTTAGCGACCCCATGTACAAGTGTGAGTGCAGGACCGGTTACGCAGGAGATGGCTTCATTTGTGGAGAAGACTCGGACTTGGATGGCTGGCCCAACCAGAACCTTGTGTGCGGTGCCAACGCCACATATCACTGCAAGAAGGTATTTCATTAACTTCCATCACCTAATTTTTTGGTGCATCCTTTCCTGCAGCGATTATAAACTATCTCTTAACTATTTCAGGATAACTGTCCTAGCCTTCCCAACTCTGGACAAGAAGACTTTGACAAAGACGGTCAAGGAGATGCTTGTGACAAGGACGACGACAACGATGGAATCCTAGATGAGAGGGTAGGAGAGTCTTCAACACAGGACAACATTTTATGCTGTGATAATAATACTCGAAAAATTCCCCAACAACAATGTTCTTTCTGCCACAGGACAACTGCCCCCTCCTTTACAATCCTCGTCAGTTTGACTTTGACAAGGATGACGTTGGCGACCGCTGCGACAACTGTCCCTATGAACACAACCCTGCTCAAATAGACACGGACCACAATGGAGAAGGAGACGCCTGCGCAGTGGACATTGATGGAGATGGTAAAATAGCCAAGCCTAAACACATTAAAAATTCAATTGCTATATTTATACATTCAATTCTCAAAAAAATGTCATCAACTGCCCTTTTAACTCAGAAATCCTGAATGAGAATGACAACTGTCCCATGGTGTACAACACTGACCAGAAGGACACTGACATGGACGGAGTTGGTGATCAGTGTGACAACTGTCCATTGTTGCACAATCCTGACCAGGTACCATATCATATATTGACAAATTCCAGTACAACAGTAGGGTACAGGAAGTCTTAATTCTGTGAACCTCTGTCTGTATTTACCCAACAGACTGACGTAGACAATGACCTAGTCGGAGATCAGTGTGACAACAACCAGGACATCGATGAGGACGGCCATCAGAACAACCTGGACAACTGTCCCTATGTGGCCAATGCCAACCAGGCCGACCATGACAAGGATGGCAAAGGAGACGCATGCGACTATGATGACGATGATGATGGTATACCTGATGACAAGGATAACTGCAGACTGACACCCAACGCGGACCAGCTTGACGCTGATGGTGAGGATGTCACTTATAAATAGTTTAAAGGTTGAAGTATCTGTGAAAATTATGTGAATAGCACTAGTTACAGATAAAATTCTTATGTAAGTACCTAGAGTCATTTAGAACAACCAGAACTATATATATAAATGCTCAGTTAGACTTCCTGGTCTTTCTATTAAACTAATACAGAGATGTTGAAATTAGGCGTGTATTGCAGTGCACAGCACCCACCACTAGATGTCAGTCTCTTTTGTCAGAACAGGCAGCTGAGCTGAGAAAGGTGGCAGCTGCGAGTGTTGGGGATAACTTTACAGGACCAGTAAAAAGTCAACCAGCCACAAAACGTGGGGACCACAGGGAAAAGCAGCGCATGAAGCCAGAATATTTTGACGCCTAACTCGCTTAACACAGGCTTGACTTCTTGTTGTTCATGTTAAAATACCGTAAATACAAATTCCATCACATAGCGCATTCCTCTGTAAAATGTCAGGAAGGTATGAGGGTATGAAAAAGGTACAGCCCAAGCATATGCTCAGTTTGTTTCTTTAAAATTTGAGAGTGAGGTTATTTAAAAGAATAGTTCAAAATAATCTCAACATTAATAAATGAATTACCATTAGTTAATAACCACCATTAATCTCACATGACGAGTTTATGACATCAGCACACATAGTTAAATAGAATTTGGCCTGATGTGACTTATTGAGACTGTCGCTGTACCTGTCAGTCTGGGAACTTGGGGTCTGTGCTAAGATTTATAGCTTGCATAATAGCTCGGTATTTTCTGTCTGTTTGTTTAAAAAGTTTCTCTCCCATTGACTCCACACACTCAGAATTTGTACTCATTACTCAGTGATGTTCACATTCAGCTTCAGTGTGCCTTCTCCCAGATGTTTCCATAGTTAGCAATTAGCTCCACTGCAGCAGGTGTGAAATATGGTGGCTGTGGAAAGAGTCGACGACCCAGTTGGCATGGGTGATGTCATTTTGCATGACTTCAGTGAGCTGCCCAGGAGGGCACACACATAGGCTGTGAAGTTTTTATTTCCTTTCACCCTTGCTCATGATTAATCCACAGTGCCCAATTGCAGCAGGGTTACCTGGAGTTTGAACAGCTGTCTGTAACTGGAAACAGACCGTGAAGGAAGAAGGACACTGACGTTTTCACACTCTTCACAGCTCGTCAGATAGTGTTTATGTGATAGGATCGTTTTAGTCCCTTGTGAAATAACAAAGATGATGACAGAAAGCAGCTAGCTACTTCCACTCAGTGGCCTTCATTAGATACTGGCGTCTTTTCCGTGGAGAGCTTCTGGCCTGCAGTCTGGCTTTAATAGACTTCAGGCTTCGGATGGTTACAAGTATCAGTGGAAGTTGTCACAGCATGAAAAGATGGCTCATTTGCCTCAGTAGACTTGGCAGAGGTATTAAAGCCAGTTTCCTGGGAGGAATTGCTTTTTTCCCCATTCATTTTTAATATTAACTTGGAGGAGCTCCTGAGCGCTCACTGCAGAAGGATTTTTATTATGATACTACTCACATTAGCTGCCATAAAGATTTTTCCAATCAATGGAAAATTTGGAAAATTTAGTTTAAATCATGCATGTCTAATTTAAATTGGGTCATACGTAATTATTTGATGTCTGTTTTCAACAGGCGATGGAAGAGGGGATGCGTGCAAAGATGACTTTGACAACGACAGTATCCCAGATATTCTTGATGTGTGTCCGGAGAACAGTGCCATCAGTGCCACAGACTTCAGGAAGTTCCAGATGGTCCATTTGGATCCTAAGGGAACCACTCAGATTGATCCTAACTGGGTGGTCAGACATCAGGGCAAAGAGCTGGTTCAGACTGCCAACTCCGACCCAGGCATTGCAGTTGGTGAGCAGCACAACTATGTTTACTCTACAACAACCAGTTCATGTTTATTTGCAGCTCTTTTAAAGATCTGATAATCTATTTGTCTGCATGGCATGAGATTAATCATGACATTTCTTTCACGCCATCACAGGCTATGATGAGTTCAATGCTGTGGACTTCAGTGGGACGATGTACGTGAATACAGACAGAGATGATGACTATGCCGGCTTTGTGTTTGGTTACCAGTCGAGTGGGCGCTTTTATGTAGTGATGTGGAAGCAGATCACACAGACTTACTGGGAGGACAAGCCCTCTAAGGCCTTCGGCATCTCTGGTGTTTCACTCAAAGTCGTAAACTCGACCACTGGCACTGGAGAAAACCTCAGGAATGCTTTGTGGCACACAGGCAACACTCCTGGACAGGTGGGCGGCAGTCTGTTTGCTATGTGGTCAGTTTTAAAGACTGAAGCAGTATTAAATGTTGTTAACTCTTTCACATAGGTGCGGACGCTGTGGCATGACCCCAAAAACATTGGTTGGAAAGATTACACAGCTTATAGGTGGCATCTCATCCACAGACCAAAGACTGGTTTTATAAGGTGAGAAACAAAGCTGACCAGAACAGAAACACCTATTGTTTTTCTGTCTCAATTATACTGCATCTTTGAGTACTCCAAAGAGCTACAGTATATGTTTTGGTCATTTTATTTAATCACTCTAATCTTCCTACTGCAGTTTTTCTGCACTTTCTGTGGTTACGAAGTTCATGTCTGTCTTGGATTTTGCAGAGTTGTGGTCTATGAAGGTAAACAGATCATGGCCGACTCAGGACCAATTTATGACAAGACGTTTGCTGGAGGAAGGTTAGGCTTGTTTGTCTTCTCGCAAGAGCTGGTGTTCTTCTCCGACCTCAAGTATGAGTGCAGAGGTAAGTACAAACAAATCAATTACTTCAAAGTTTCATCCATAAATGTTTCTTTTTTTTTAACAGAAATAAAAATGTGTGTGAGTATATGTGTGTGCATGTATGATGTTACATTTCAAGTTGCAAGATGCACAACGCACATGAACAGTAGTGGTAGTTTTTAATAAAAATCAGGTCAGTAGTTTTTCCGTAAACTTGCTAACAGACAAATCACCAAACAAATAAACTGAACCAAAAACCTCCTCAGCGGAGTTAACTGGTAGCATTGAACGATTCACGCTGTAACCCATTTTGACCATGACCACAAAAACAGCAGTTAAAAACATGAATAACAAAAAGGGGGAAAAAGACAGGGTAGAATAAAATTTTAAAAAATTCTATCCACAAATTGCCTCAATTTACATGTGTGGAAAGGAGTAAGAAAAAGTTTAAACTTATTCAATCCTTCCCTTTTACTCAATACCTAATTTTTTTTTAATAACTCCTTTATAGAAATCCTATTCTTGTCATATATGTACCAGCGTACACACAAATACCAAATACTTAGAAGTCTAATATATATATTTACATAAATATTTTTCTGTCATGTGCTTGAATGAAATAAATGCAGTGTGGTTTAAGTGCTATTTAGCCATTATTCACCTACATGAATGTAATTTAGGTATGTATTAAGGATAACAACAATTAATCAACAATCGATTAATCGGTCATTAAGAATATATTTGATTGTGTGAAATTGAATCGATTAATCGATAGGCTATGAAATGCTGTCAAAATAATTGCAATATGTTGTTGTGAGCTTTGACCGAGGAAAAACCACCGTGGGTATAGTTTTTATGTTTTTTTCAAATAATGATTAATGGATTAATCTGTCGTTAAATGTACTGATCAACTGATAAATTAAAATGCTGACAATTTGCAACCCTAGTATATAGATGATTAAGGATTTAGTTTTGGGATTGATGTGTGTGTATACTCTTATGTATGTGTATGTATATGTGTGTATATAATCTGGGCATGTAATCCACATACTCTATATATAAATACATATTTAGTACAAAGATCAGAAAATGGGGGAGAAAACCTCCGTCTTTGAATAATGTGGGTAAAGTCTTTAAACCTTCAACATCTTTTTCAAACCTCAGATAAGCCGGAGTTGCCAACAGTGTTCACAAGGTAATGATGAGAGGGGTTTTGTGTTGTGTGTTGGCTGAAGCAAACAAAGAGTCACGCTATGTTTCTGCTTGTCAGCTTGCCTTTGTACAATGCCCCTGATGCATTGTGAAAGACCTTGTGTGTTGGTCCAAGGACTTGAGATCTTCTGTTGAGTACTAAACACTGGAAAATGAGCCTGCAGCCTTTTCACAATCACAGCCACAGTTATTGAAGAAACGCTTTTTTTTTTTTTTTTTGACGCACACGGCGCACATGTTGTTGCTGCACTCTGGTACTTCTGACTGTGTGAAACTCATCGGGTGTCCTCGTTTTGATTATAAATGTGGTGGTAATGGAAGCTGTTTTTTTCAATCTTTCCACAGATAACTGAATCAAGTCGGATAGAAAAAAAACAGCAGAAGACAAGAATCTCTCAAAGTAAACATCACGTCATCGCTAAATCCAATTCAACCTAAATGAGACTTTCCGTACTTCTCCATGCTTTGCCTTGATCCAGAGGAAACCATGGACAATTTCAGTATTCCTGTAGACTCACACATTTCCCAAGCTTGGAGTGAAAAACTGATGAGAGTGGAAGCGTTTTTATAAAAGCAGATTATCTAATTATAACAAGTGTACGTATGTCTACATTTTAAAGGATTGTGTGTACAACCACTTACATGCTGTATATGCTTTCCTACAGTTTCTTGTAACTTGTAAGTGACTCGGTTGTTCTCTTTCTTTGTCTGTCTGTTTGGGTTTAAGAGGCTCATTCATGGCTAAAAATTCCGTGTCTGACAAACATAAACTGTAACCAAAGCATTATCATTTAGCTGCCTCAAATTCATTACTATTTCTCCTATTTTTTTTCATTCTGAATGTGTTTTTTTTTTTCTATGGAGAATGATTTAAATAAGCCATTTTAGCAAGTGCCAAAGATGTTTATACTAAGTCTGTATTATAATTCCTTTTTGTAAATTATTTATGCTCTGCTTGTTTTGTTTGTTTGCATTTTTTTTTGCTAAAGTTTGTAAATAATTATTTATTTGTTTACACTGACAAATCGCATAATTGAATATCACCAACGTTGAGATAACACATTATATAGTACTGCAAGATTTTTAGTGTTGTCATGCATTTCCTTTACATGTTAGTTTTTCAAATCTTTTACATAAACTGTAGCATAAAGCTTCGTAGAGGATAAACATCAGCTGCTTTATACATAAACACAGCATGTGTTTCTGTATGTGATAGCAGCTGCCAGAGGGAGTTAATTCTGGTAGTATGTGTATGTTTAAAAATGTCACTGTTTATTTTCTTAGCTGTCCAGACAGGGCCTCATTGTTTTCAGTGATATATCACTTTGGAACGCATGGAACATTTTTCAGTGCTCATAGTCTACATCTAAAGGAGCTTATAAATGGTCCATCAGCAAAACTGGCTGCAAACTGGGCTTCTGGCAAGCACCTTTTCCTTGCATTTTATTGAAATAATTATCTTTAATGTATCTACAAAAAGAAAAAGAACGTAGATCAAGGTTTCAACAACAGTATTAAAGGTAGGGAAATTACCAAATTGCAGTTGAAGTGCCAGATCCTAGCGGATCTAATGTTTTGTACAAAGCACCAAGTTACATTTAACATCTACAGCTAGAAGTCTGAGGTCAGTCATTGTTGTATCATTGAGTCATAAAGATCAATTACAGTGAAAATATTTTATACAATTTACTTTTTCATTCATGTTAGTTGCAGGTATCACTCATGGATGTTGTGAGACTTTTACAGTGTTGGTTGAAACTGAATCCAGATGAAGGTCAAAGAGTGACTGTGTGACTGTGGATCGAGAACGTGTTAGTGAACAAACTTGTCGTCGTTAGTCTGTATAGCATCCATGTTCTTCCATGTTTGGTTTCCATCTTGTTCATTTTGTTGAGAGTTTGCAATGCACAAAATGTAAATTTGTTCTTGTATACTTGTGTTGTTAGATATACATTTTCTACAAACATCAGTGTAAGATTGTTCTGTTTCATAAATAAATCTCTTGTACACCACTTTGTTGATTATATGCAATAGACAGGTGTCAATTTCTGTCATAGTATGAATACTTAATTATGCCATTTAACCAGCATTGTGAGATGCAGAGCATGCGGACCCAAATGCAGAAGAAGGCAGGCAGCAGGAGCTCAAAAGATCACCTAGTACAAGGCAACAGCAACTGAATGTCACACGATCAAATGAAAGATCAAACAAAGACTGAACTGAAAACCAGGACTTCAACACAAACTAGACTGACAAGGGGATGAGGTGCAGGTGGAGAAAAGGGGCAGAGAGGCAGAGGAACAGGCAGGGAGCTGATTGGCTGGGAAAAACTTATGAGCGGAGAAGGACTCACGAGGCTGATGCAGGACAGGTGTGTGTGTGCTGGGTAGATGAGGGAAAGACAGCACAGGAACACAGGAGGAAAAACAAGGTAAACTGCAACTCAAACAGAAGAATCTCTTTTTAACAAAAGTCCATCCACTGCAACAGCGTAGTATAAAGAGTGAGAAAGTCTGCATAGGGCGGCAGGAGGGAGGGCTGGTGGATGGGTCAAACAAACACGGGACTTTTACCTCAGAGGTCACTGTTCATGACCCTTGTGGGACCAAAAGTCAGCACTGAGTTTTCATAACTACATAACATGGTTAACATCAATTGCCCTGTCCTAGTCATGTGATGTACTTGTTAACCCACTTAGGTCATCTTAAGTTCATCGAAGTTGTTGACAAAAAGAATAATATGAAATATCATCAGATTTATCTTTTATGGCTGATTCCAAACAAACATAATATCAAGCAAAAATATCCATGTCACTCATATTTTCCTGTCAAATTTGACCACATCTTGTCCTTTTAAGGGTTTCTCAAGCATACTTAGTCTGTCTGATGCCAGCCTGGGATGGAATAAATAAGCAATAATAGATAATATGACCAGTCACTTTCCTGTAAAAGCTTCTCTTTTTTTCAATTCAAAACAAAGTCAGCCTCCTACCACAAGTCCAGCTCCTCAGATACCCTTCATATTAAAATAAAATTTGAAAATTTACATTACCTCAGCAGAGGTCATTGTGATAATGTACCACTGAGCCTGCAGAATCTTCTGGTTAAGAGAGATAAATTTGTCTGTGGTTTTGCACCAGACCATCTGTCTCACAGTGCGGAAACCAGGGAGTGAAAGGGTTAAGTAAATGATGGTGGGGCCAGGAAAAAAATGCGCTATTAGGGAAAATGGGGAAGTCAAAACCTTGCTCTCGTAGCTCTGTGGCAGAGATATTTGGGTTGAGGCTATTGGAATAGTCCACGTGGCACACACCAAAGACTGGCTATATGGGTCTGGCACCGGTGGCTGGTTTCAAGCCCAGAGCACGTTCCAGGGTGGTTCGTACAGCTTTGCCAGAGGATGTCAATGTGTGACACAGTAAACCAGCGTTTTCTGCTGAGGCGAGTATTTAGCAACCAGCAAGCATTTTAAAAGAATGAATAACCTCAAGCAAACTGGCTGCAATCAGCTGAAAATGCATCATGAAAAGTCCATTTCACCAGTGATTTTGAGAAAAAAGTGTCAGAAGGTGGGAAGTTTGGAAAGACACAATGAACAAGTTAAAGATCATTTGGTGTTGATTTTGTATTTATCTTGGAGGTGCGGATATGGCGCTCGGCACCAGATTGTCAGTTTTAACAGCACAGAGAGACACACAGAAAGCTGAGGGTGGACAGGGAAGACTCTTATTCAAATACAAGAGATGTTCCCCTTCAGTCACAGTGGTGTGAAATACCAGCTTGTCCAATGCTGAGTTACAGTAACTACAGAGAATATTCAACTTTCTGCGCTCTTTACAGTCTCCATTTCTTCCACACACTTTCCTCTATGCCCATTTTCAGATCTGCTAATGTGAAAACCCAACATTCTAGTGAGGCTGGATCGAAACAAATGATTCCTAAAAGGGGGGAAAGGGGAACTCAGAACCTGGAGTATTTTAGGAAACTTGAACAGAAATGTGCCTGAATCAAATTAATAAAAAAAAATATAACACGCCATCGGCAAAAGTCACCGCTGAGAGAAACCCAAAAATATCAGTCAAAAAGTTCATTTTCATCTGGTCCAAAAATGTTATTATTCTAAGAAATTGGCTTCGCATTTATTGCACAGATATGGAAGTTTCATCAATCTAAATTTCATAAGAAAAGCAAATAGGCCTACGCTCCCTTTCCAGAATGTCAAACTACTCCTTAAAAAATATATATATTTGACATATTATATATATATATATATATATATATATATATATATATATATATATATATATATATATATATATATATATATATATATATATATATATATATGTATAAAGATTTTAAAGAAATAAAGGTTAAAAGTGAAGCAGAACCATTTGAGCCACAGAGGACATATTACATGTGTTAACACATGCTAAAAAATACTTTCTGTGAAATCGGTGGAGTAAACCTTTCAAATCAGCACCTTAAACCACAACCTAAAAATCTCAGCCACCCAGTTCGCTGCATCAAAGGAAACATATTTTTGATCAAAGAGCGATGTAGCTTTGACTCAAGGAAGCATGCTTTTTTTCTGTTTCCTGGAGTCCAAGTAAAATCAGCGCTCAGTGTTCCCACCGGCTCCTTTAATGAGGGAACCTATGTTGTTGCTGAACAAAGTGACTAAGGGGCTGCCAAGGGCAAGTGTGCAAGGGAAGAAGTGGGTCTGTCATTCGAAATAAAGTAAGTCATTTATTTCAGGGCATGAGTTCCTCTAGTCACTGGAAAAATATCCACGGCCCTCTTCTCTGCCAACCTCGGGGGCGCACACTCATTGCTCCCAGAAAACAGAAGGTGCCAGAAGTGTTGGGCTGCAAGCTGTAGTCCTGCAGCACAGGGGCTCCAAGCTGTCTGCATGAACGCAGCTCTTTGATATTACTCATGGGTTTGAGATGCTTCACTTCAGATGCTTTAAATGACTGACATCAGAGAGTGGTACAACAGTCAAGAGCGAAGAAGTAGAGGGAAAAAAGAAAGTTTTCCCATGCGGCGGTAATTATATGTTTTGGACATTTGCTCAAATCCAGGCTGAGAAAGGCACTCATCTTTTGGAAAAATCAAATGGAGCTGAATTTTTCACAGATAGTATAAAGTATGATCCTCAAAAGTGTTCAGGGTGTCAGAGCAAGGCTTGTTTTCACTTAGGTCTTGATGGCACCGGTGTGAAACTGGGAACAGATGCATTGGTTCTCATTAAATCAGGTTGTGAAGTCTTGGCCTGCCTGTAACCTTGCACAAAACAAATCCAGACAGTGCCGATAGCTGCAGGCTCTCTAAAGTCTGATTTATCAGACTTGCAAAAATAAACTCGGATCAAATAGAGCTCTCATATCTTTTGGAAAGCAGAAGCAATCAAGATATCCCTTACTTCCCTTTAGTTGGAGATAAATCACCTGCCCTTTGCTTTCAATGGTATTATCCAGGAATGCAAACGTCCACGATATTATTTAATATTTGGGAAGCTGCGCTGGCTGCGTGTTAGGATTCTGGAGTCAAGACACAAGACAAAGTCACCAAAGAAGCTTTAACCCTTCAGACCTGGTTCAACATCTCTTTTCTTTCGCTGCATTTTGGTGCACTATTAAACTATTTGACCCTTTGAAGCCTGAGCAAACTGGTTTGATTTCTTTTGGAAACATGGGGGAAAAGGCAATGACCAACTTAGCAAGAAATGTCCCGAAATAGCAAGAAATCAGTAAGAGGTGATAAGATATTACCAGGACTGTTATAAAAAAGAGGGGAGGATTATTAGAAAATTATCCAAAGAACTGTATTTATAATGACAATAATTAACATTATGTTACAGAAAAATCATATAATAAAATAAAAACATATAGATTTTCATTTTCAGCACTTTGGTCATTTTCTTGTTTTTTTTTTTTTTTTACCTTTTTCATTTATTTATTTATTTTTTTGCAACTTTTTAACATTTTTTGCCAAGTTTTGGGCCATGTGTTATGAAGTTGCTCATTGCCTTCTCCCCATGTTTTTGAAAGAAATCAAACTTATTTTTTTGTCAGGTATGAAATAATACATTTTGGGCCTGATGACTTCTAACTATTTTAACTTTTTAAAAATAACCAGATATGTACTCAAAACCCCAGAAAACCTAAATGGTGAGTCAGTCTGACATGTCCTTGAGTCAGACAACATTCGGGGTCGCATAAAGGTCAAACTGAACTGTTGTGAATAGAGAAACAAATCTGACATCACCAACACGCTGCAAATGCAAAGATCACTCTGTTTCCTGAAGCTAAACACTACGTCTGAATAAGAGCTGAAACGCAAAAGTTTGTGACAGACTCATAAGTTCCAGCTGGAAACCAGACATGTGCTCTGCCACGCTCAGTGATGGCTGCTGCGCTGTGGACATGTGGAGGAGTGTCAAAGCTTTTGGCACACATAAACACTTTTACACAGTTCAGACATCACGTTACACCTGCACCTGAAATAACAGTCGAGCCAAATCTGCATGTTGCTAAGTTGTCACAAAGCGGCACCTGTTTGCTGACTGAAACTTCAAACCAACAAAGAAAAATCAACAGAATAATCTATCGCTGAATTAAC
This sequence comes from Plectropomus leopardus, assembly GCF_008729295.1. Taxonomy (NCBI): domain Eukaryota; kingdom Metazoa; phylum Chordata; class Actinopteri; order Perciformes; family Serranidae; genus Plectropomus; species Plectropomus leopardus. Next base: position 18,620,379 of record NC_056477.1, on the reverse strand, counting down.
TGGAATGACCGGGCCTGGAGAAAAAAGGATCACGACTCAGTACTAGTCTTCTCTGTAATGGGACTATTACTGCAGGTGTAAGTTGTTTTGGATAAGGTGCACTGTGTAATGTTTGTCCATTTGGGTGATGTATTTATTTAACATCTGGATCGGTTTTCTTGTGCTGTATTCAGATGCCTTTCAGAATCATGTAAACCTCTGAAACCTGATAAAATTGGTTTCATTTCTTTCAAAAACACATGAAAAAAGAACAACTTCGCAAGAAATATCCCACAAACTGAAAAAAGGGTAAAAGGTGAACAAGGTGACAAGGAAATTATCTAAAAACCATTTTGTGGGGATAATGACATATGATTAAAAAAACAAAGTGAAACATGTCCAAACTATATTTATAATTCTTTCAATTAAACACTGATAATGTCACAGAAAAAAAGATGATACATTTAAGCACTGTCTTGAAATCATTGTCTTGTTTTTTGTAGTTTGTTTGTTTGTCTGTGTTTTATTTTTCTTATTTCCTTTTTTTGGTGTATTTTAAGGAAATTTTGGTGTAACTTTGACTAATTTTTTGCTATTTTGGGGGGCATTTTGTTTTTAGTTGCTCATTGAACTCTTCACATGTATATATATATATATATATATATATATATTATATATATATATATATATATATATATATATATATATATATATATATATATTATATATATATATATTCAAATTTATATGACTTTTTTAAACCAACGTATACAAACAAAATTCAAACAGTAAACACAATGACCCATATGTAATACTGGCATCAAAAATTTAATAAATAGACAAAAAATGGTTAGTCTAAGCTATTCAAACTGTTTACATAAACATACAATACAAATAAAGAAATACATCAATAATAGGCCTACTTTAAATGCCCTTATATCTGCATATGGCATATGCATACTACTGTTGGTGTCAGCGCAGCAGAGGCCTGAGGGACGGACATGACAGGAGGCGAAGGCAGCGCCGCGTTTGCTCTTTATGAGCGTGACTACAATGCTACAACTCCCCTCCCTTTTTTCACCAGTGGAAACAAGTGATCACACCAGATCCTTTTACATCTCTGATGGGTTTTTCAGCCATGTTGCACTCTGCTGTAATGGAACATCCACTCATGAAAATACACATGGCAAGCTGTTTGACGATATCAGCCACTCTCTGCCGTCTTTCCTTTTTTTTGGCCATTTTCCCACCAGGAAACTGCTAGAAAAATCTGTCAGAGTTTTCCACTCTTTATGCCAAAATTTTAATAATATTTGAAGATGTGTACATTAAAATATCTTTCACTTGACATTATTTAACTAACAGCTTAGATATCAAACCCACAATAAAAAGGCAAACGTTTATATGTACATTATATAACAGTGTTGCAATGTTATTCTAAAGCTAGAGTTTAGTTTATTTATGGCATATGACAGGAAATTGAGCAAAATTGCTATATAAATAATATGTGGGAGGACAGGTCAGCTGCTCCTGTAACTTTAATCGTAGCTCTAGAAGAAATGAGAAAAAAAAAAAAAACCTTCTGGAAGATTCATCAGTTTTGTGTTTAAATGATAAGAACGGAGACAGCAGTTAAACCGACGTTAATATTTTCCATGTGTCCTCAATAGACCGTTCACTTCAATGTCAACACTTGTGCTTACTGTGTGCTGATTGATTGAAGTAGACTTATCTCGAAAGTGAGAAAATAAGGAATTGAAACAGCTTTCATCATAAATAGTTCATCTTAAAGAATATATGGTGAAGTCTTTGAGTGCACTTGCCACTGTGCAAGTATGCCCCGCCTCCCAGACTAATGATATGGCTGGATATATATATATAGTCTGGCTGGCTGTAAACCCCAGTCAGGTTTTTTATATGGTAACAGTCTTCCGACTTCTGTGAGAAGTTGTTGGCTGTGCACATGTTCAGAAGCACAGCTGCTGGCATCGTCTGAAACACTGTCAGTATGTGCGTGATGAAAATCTTTGAAGGCAATCCCCGCCACTACCAAACAGTTGGAAAAGTACTCACAAGCAGTTTGACGGAGAAAAAAAAAAAAAAAAAAGCATGAAGGTCTCTTTTATGTTTGTTGGGGCTGTAAAAAATGGCCCTGATTTGTCAAAATGCTGACACAGAACTACAGGGGGGCATACTCACTTTATCTAGTGGTCCTGCAGACTGGCGAAGAAGCACTTACTGAATTTTATTTTTAGGTGGACTTTCTCCTCATAAACTAGTCATCACATGGATCTGAGGGATTATAGTGGCACAAAAGCACAGTTAAGTATTTCAACTGTGTTTAAATACTATTATTAGTTTTATTAATACACTGCTTCTGACCTGAATGGTTTTGATGTGGGCTTTTGCTTAATTAGATAATTTAAAATTGGTTTTATTTCACTTCTTTTTTTGGGTTGTACAATTTCACATTTTACTGTACACCAACAAACAAATAAAGCTATTAAGTTACCAAACTGCAACTGTTTCCTAAAAGGTTCCTCATATTGACTGTAAAGGTGATGATGTGTCAGTGTTTTGTTCACTACTTATTTCTGCTGCTTCCAAGTGACCAGACAGACAATTGTTGTTATGCAGATTTATGTAAAAATAACCCTTGTCCCCAAAAAAACATATTACTTAGCATTTTCAATAAAAATTGTATGTGTTCAAGAGAAAAACACAATAACTGCGCACTTCTTTTGGCCACTGGCAAGAGCACCACTAGCCGTAACACAATGTTGACATACTCTAAAAGTCCAATATATAGGATTTAGAAAGATCTATTGACAGAAAAGGAATATAATCCTCATTAATGTATAAGCAACTGAAAATAAGAACCTTTATGCTTTCACCACCTTAGAATGAACCGTATATATCTACTTGTGGAGCAGCTCCTGGTTCTACAGTAGCCCATAATGGACAAATCAAGCACTAGCTCTGAACAGGGTCTTTCCCATTTTCCCATCTTGCGTTTTTGTGTTGTCCTCTGTATTTCTCCTATATGCTAAGCACACAAGAGATGTATTAGTTGGTTGCAATCTACAGCCTCGCTGATAGATGCCACTAAGTCTTACACACTAGACCTTTAAAGAGTAACTTCACGGCAGGCTGTAAAGCAATGTTTTGCTGCCCTCTCTGGTTGAAACGGTTTCACCTGTTTGACAACAACCGGCATCACTGATGAGTGTGTTTGGGTCTGGTCACATGTGTGCTTTGTTGCACCTGTAACCACACCCCAAAATGGACTTTTTTCACAGACTCATCACCGCAGGAAAAGCAAAGGTGAAACTGATTACATTAATGAAGGCTCAGTTCCATTTAGTGTGCCACTAAGCTATTTCAGCGAGCCAGCATGCACAATACCAGCACCTTTCCTAAATGGAATGCAGCTATTAGTAATGTTATTAAACACACCTGGGCTTTTACTACTGGGACATGTCAATATGTCTGCTATGAAAAGGGTCACAAGGTCCTGGAGTACTTCTGTACATCACTGCAGAAAGGTGAGATGTGATGGATTTTCAGGGGGTGTTATGTTACTCTCTTAAAAATGTTACATTGAACATGCAAGCAAACAGTTTCCTTTTAACTCATAAAGATAGAAATTTGAACACCTGTTTCTGGTCAGCTGATGAATCTAAGTTCAATATTAACCCTTCCTTAAGCTCTGTTTTGGTCTTCATTAACTACTAACGGAAATAAATGGCTCTTCAGCTTCTAAATGTTTTCACCAGCTAGTAACCCACAACTAGTCTGTAAAAGACAGACTGACTGTAAAACCGAGACCACGAGCTGACAGATGCTAAGATACTCTGTAAAGCTGAGGGGAACTGCAGAGTTGATAATGATTGACCCCTCTTGAATTATGCATAGATTTTAATGTGTTGTTAATATAAAAATGTTGATTGGGACAGCTTAAGTGTATCAAAAAATTTAAAAAATAATTAAGCAGAATGACCTCTTCATTATTATTATTACATTTTATTATTATTCTGATGTATTAATGTGATGCATTGAAGTGTTTTATATGGTCAAGGTGAAGCTTATAGGTTACACACGGTTGGGTAGATTCATTTCTAAAAATGTATCATTTAATAGAATGATCATATGTTTGGTATTTAAAACTTAAATCTGTAAAGTATTGTGTAACTGTGTAGCTGTCAAATACATACATATATATCCCCAGCTCCTGCAGCCAATTTGTTTAAGTGTCCCAGAGCAAGATAACGAATCCCAAATTGTATGAATGTTTTGGGGTTTTTTTTTTTTTAACTCTATAGCTCATTGTATGGTTGCCTCGGCCAGCAGTTTATGCGTGTTAATGTGTGAATATGTGTTAATAGGTGACTGTGACCAGTAATGTGACAGTTTTTCGTGTGGTCAAGTCAAGTCAATTTACCATGTAGTCGACTAAAGCATATAATGTTATAATCTGAAGTGAAGTGGAGTAGAGCAAACTGTATCAAAGCAATATTAATTTCTAGACTGCAAAATACAAAAATATTTTTGAAACCACTTATGTATATTTCTGTACAATATTAGTCTTTTTAGCAAGGAGAAGCCTTCTCTGCTCCTCCATTGCCTTTTGTGCTGTCGTAACTATCACATTCTGCACAGAGACAATGACCATAAGAAATGCCATGCTGTTCCCATTTTGATAAATTACACCACGAGCACAAACTGCTGCTCGCACACGTGTGCAGTGACCAACATTCGGAGTTCTGCACATATGACCTCATGTTGAATCAATTTCTCATTCAAATCCCAGTTCTGACATCTGTCAGAGGAGGCAAGAGAAAAAGTTGAAAAAGAGGACATGTAATTATATAACCATGCAGTATTTTAATCTTCTTCTCCTTTGTGATGGCGTTACATCAAATAACTTCACTCAGGCCAGCGCTTTTTGGCACTCGGTTCAGGCGGCAGGCCTCATACGTGGGCCCCTGAGGAGAGCAGCAGAGCAGGTGTCTCCAGAAAACCTCCCAGTGTTTCACTGACAGTCGGATGTGTCGGTGAGGCCCACGTTTTCTTTGCCTGATGGACGAGGCTGCGGAGCCGAGTCCTGGGAGAAACAGACATTGCGTACATCAGGATCTCATTACTGGCTTACTGCACATATACACTGTGTCAAATAAAGTTTAGGCCCCAGGCTATGTTGTCACTTTTTCTGATTTGTACTTTTTTCCTCTATATGTGCGAGAGCCATGCATTCAGAGAATCTGAGCACATTATCTCCTTTCATGACACTCCAACATGCAGTCTGCCAAAATTACTTAATCAGATTTAGCGCCTTATTTACAAAAGCTTGCGCAAAACCTGAATGAGAGCAGCATTTCCACATCAGAGTTCTTCCTGATTTATTCAGACCATTTGCACAAATATAGTCAGTCACAGTTTTCCAGTCAGAATACCAACAAATGTTGCTGACTGTGCTGTCTGGTCAAATCATTTGCCTCAGACTTGTTGTGCAGCTGCATTTTGTACTCCAAACATGGCGAAACTCTCTTCCTCACTCTTTCAAAGCAGTTTTTACTATCACCTGCATGTCTGTTACTGAGCCATTGTACCAAAATAATAGCGTGTTGTGTTTTAACTAGCCTATTTCCTCAATAGCATAAGTGTATAGTTAATATTCAGTTTTGGTAAGATTTTCCGTGGCCCCATCTGGCCACCCCTATGAAAAATTTCTGGGGGTGCCACTGGAATATGTACACAGGCTTTCTCACAGCGAGACCCAAAATGTTGTATGTTGAGAATTATCTGTTGACCTTTAAGAGCTATTTAGAGGGGTTGAATGAGTGTTAATTTGTTCCGGGTAAAAGGAGTAAAAGCTGGTCACAGTCTATTGACGCAGAACGGCTCATAAATCACACTTATGCAGTGATTTCACTTAATCCTCGCTGCATTCTTTATAGAGCATGCTCGTCCAAATCGCCCCTGTGTTGCTGAGCCAAAAGTATACTTCTCCCTGGCTGAAAGCTGTTGGCTTTGGCACACTGCATCAACCTGATTCCGTCTTGACTGAAAAATATCAGCTGCAGCAACTGATTTTTATAAGAGTAACTTATTAACTTCAGAATAAAGGAACAGGCATCGGCTGTTAAGGTTTTTTTTTTCGGCGTTCCTAATAGGGTGAGAGATTTTCAAGTTAAAAGCGGATGTTTTGGTGTTGGCCAGCTTTCCTGAATGTCAAAGAAGCATGTAGTCCAGCTTCATTACATCTGGCCTTTAGTTTGATCTAGCAAGGAAGCTTTTTTAAATTATTTTTATAGCCTCTCTACTTGATTTAACAGTGGACGATAAATAAGAGTAGGAAGATGTCATGCAACAAATGTCAAGAGCTGCACTCAAACTCACGACATTACTCTTATATGGTATCCAGTTGCTTGCTGTACCAAAGAAAGGACCTAGAAGGGCAACTTTAACAGTAACACATAACTCATTTAATGAAAGTTGACATTTCTTGGAAAAGGGTACCTTTTTGCGGCGAGGTGCCCCCCATTCAACACATCTTTGAATCCAATAACCTCATATCAACTGCACTTTTCCAACAAAGAGTCCGTGAAATGTGAATGAGACACTCTCCTCCCTGGCTACCCACACTGGGAAAGAGGCACACTGATGGTTGGTCATTTCAGTTCAACAAACAGTTTCAAGACGCAAGTTTTCACTGTGATTTACATTTTCCATTTTACAGCCATTCTCACATACTTGCCTCTTGCACGCTTGGGGCTATGCCCTGCAGTGTTTCAGCTTCAACAGTTTTTAGAGTACATCTTTAAGACTATCAGATATTGCATGGTTATTTCACTAGAGGTTTTTGGTTCAGGTTGTTTGTGAGCATTTTTATGCAAAAATTAAAAATGGGCCCAATTTTGCATAAAAAATTGTGGAGTGTAGCATGAGCAGAAGAAGCACCCAATAATTTTTCGGAGCATATCTGAATCTTGACACAGAAAGACAAATTGTTTTTCACTTTCATTAAAGTGTCAGTGTGTTGGAAATATTGGCTGAATTGCATGTAACATAAGCATGTTTTTTTGTGTGTATAATGTTTTGGGTGTATGCCCTGTAGCTCCATCCACTAATCCATCCAACCCAGGCTGACTAAACCAATTAAACTGTTTCCTTTATCGCCCTCAACAAGAGTAAATGCCTCATGTGCTGTCAGTATTGAATTTGATTCAATAAAATGATTACTTTTGGCTAATCTAAACCATCTATCACCGTCTATCTTACACATGTAGGCACATCAAACTGTGTGATAATTCTTCCACATACAGTGCTTCATCGCTTGTGAGGCTACAAAGAGACTTGCACATACTACACTTCACAACTTTATTCCCTTGAGCCCCTTTACACTCTTTGTCTTTGGTATTTGAACATAAAAAGCTTCCTGAGCTACTTAACTGTATGTTTGGACCTCTGTAGTCAGGCATGTCCTCTTTTCAAGGTTAGTTGGTCGTAAAGAACATGCAGGCTGAGGCATTATGGGACCAGTAAAAAGAGAGCTTGGAAACACTTCTCAGCAGCCCCCAAAGGTGGAACGGTCACAGGACCCCATTAACTTCCTTTCAGGGGTCTTTGGGTTGCAAAGAAAAATAATCAAATACTGTTTGGTTTGACATGGAGGGTCCATATAGAGGACATATCAAAATTTTTCTTTTAGACAAAACCAAAAAATATATGTGCGCATAATAATAAGTCAAACTGATTTATTTACAGTATGTGCCAGAAATGTATTCTGTTTGTCTCATCTATGGGAACTGTGTTCAGTGTGTCTTTGTTTCCCTCTGGAGTCGGTAAGATGAAACTGTTTGAGATATTTATTTTGGGTCAGATTGAAGTAAGCATTAATATTTAATATTGAGGGTTTGACATCAGTTAGGAAAGGTAAGGAGTGTAGCTGTTTTCTTATCTGTCACATCTTATTTTTTCCTGAGTAGTGGTAATATTTTCTGTGAAAAAAATTACATCTACTCTGTTTCCATGAGCCAATTCATACTAATGAAGGAAAAATAAAGTCTGCACTCTGGATTATACTTCCATAAATATTGAATTAAATTACCACCAAGGTGATGTTTCAAGCTGCATGCTCTTCATGAGACCAAAACAACCACTTGTCTGATGAAGAGCAGGTAGCTCAAAACACCACTTTGAGGGAAATTGAATTAAATGTTTATGGGAGCATAATCTACTGTGCGGACTTTGTATTTTTCTTCCCTTGTATTGTCTCTCGTGTTGTACCTAGTTTTTGTCATCTGAATGTGCATGTGTTTGAACTTTTAGTCCAACAATGTAAATACTAATGTAATTATTAACTGTGAAAAACCTGATTGACAGGCTTCCTGAGTGTTTGACCCACATGAATGTGTCTGTTGTGCCTCTTGGAGAACCTTTAATTTTGGGGAAGTGGATTATTTACATATATTATTTATTTTAAAGTCAGTGAATATGTTTTGTAGTTTTTGACGACACAGCAGATTTTGTTATGTTTAGTTTTGGACAGTGTGTAATCTCGGTTGTGTTTTAACCATAGGCCCACTGCTACAAAACCCAACTCCAGATATGCTATATTAGATATTGAATGTTTTCACTTTGGGTCAACTGCTCCTTTAAAATCACCTTTTAATCCGCACATACACTGCATTACCAGCAGAGGGTACTGTCCACCAACACAGCACTATTTACAGCAGCTGTCTGTACAGTCCCGCCACATTGCCTACATATTAAACAGAACCAGAGCCTGTGCAGCCAGAGTTATCACATAAATTCAGTCAAAATAAAACAAGGAAGTGACCTTGTCGCTCAGACAAAAGCTACTTGTATGGGTTTTGTGATACTTTGTTATATCTATAAATTAAAGACCACTGCGCATGTGTCCTGCTCCCGGTGTAACATACTCTTGCGTTTCCTGTTACCTAATACAGGCAACGCAGAGAGGAGGGGAAAACAACAGACAGAGGTCTCACTCATGCCCAGGTTGAGGCACCGAGAAACGCCAAGTGTAATTAATTACATGTGAAATCATAGCGCAACAATTAAGTATTGTTACTATCATGGGATTTAGTGAACGCTTTCGTGGTTGATTGCTAACATCTGTCACAAACAGGGCGGCTACCGTGCGTGCGACTACGCTTTCCCCCTCCCACGATGAGTCATCTTGCGAGGAACAGACGATCTTTGCAGACCGCCTGGCTCCAGAGGTTTCTTCAAGGAAGCAGAGCTCGCATACGTCTCCATCCCCGGCTCCAGGCGTGGCTTTCAGATGGGTGTGGTTGCTTGTGCTGAGAAGTTTTCCTGCTCCAGTGAGTCGACTGGTGAGTACACATGTTGACTGAATCTTGAGTTCAGTCTGAAGAGGAGCTCCAAGTGGCATGGACAGAAATTGAAGGCTTGTGGAGCTTTTTTTATTTACCATATTTTTAAAGTTGAAGCTCTCTGAGGCAGGGCAGCTCTGTGATCAAGGTAAATGTCACATGTTGTGGATGGATTTAAGGTGAATGCGTCAGTTGTATGACTGTTATCAGTGAGCTGACCTTTAGCAGACCCACGTGTGTTGAAATCATCTGCATTACGAGCAGTTTTTCCATATAATCTCACCTCTTCATGTAAAAGCTGCGTAACGATTTTAAACTTTATTAGATTTTTTTCTGTTGCCACTTACTTTGTAGACTTGCAGGGTGTGTTTTGCCATCAGAAACAGTTTGATGGTAAATAATGATAGTCCTTGTCAGTGCTGTGTGTGTGTGTGTGTGTGTGTGTGTGTGTGTGAAAATTGAGAATGTAACCTTTACATAAGCTGTAATAGTACAGTATGATTGGCCTGACCTTTCAGAATACACTGATCCAGTGACACATGCACAGAAACTGATATTACCTTGAGTCTCAGGAAATGCTATGACAGACTAGCAGGTATGGGTTGGGCCATGAATAATTGAGGATACAGTGTCCCATATATCCCTGCAAAGGTCACTGATTGTCAGGAGTGGATTTTTGTCCTGTGATTGGCTGTTTATCCACAGTCCAGCTCAAAGGCTCCATTCACCCGATGAAACCAGAAAGTCCAGTCAAAGGAAAGCTTTATGTCAGAGCGTGCTGAGTGCTGTGTGAACAGTTGCTGTCACAGCCCCGGGGCAACACTCGCTGATGTCTCTGTCTGACAGAGCTGAATGATGAAATGTGTCTTCTCAAGTCAGGTGTGTAATAGGAGGAGTTGTGTTTTAATGCTTTAAATTGTGCAACTCTTGCAGAACAATGGGCCTCCTGCAGCTGCTGAAATCCCAGTTCTTGTGCCACCTGATCATCTGCTATGTGTTCCTGGCCAGCGGCATCATTGTCAACCTGTTGCAGATCTGCACTTTACCTCTGTGGTTTGTCAATAAGCAGTTGTTCCGCAGGATCAACATCAGACTGGGCTATTGCATCAGCAGCCGTACGTACTGTCCTTATTCTCTGCCACATAGATAATCTGCTGTTTGATTTGCTGCCAGGAGGAAGAAAACTGTCTTTTCAGTATTAACTTTGTTGCAGTGATTGCACAGATTTAAACACTGTTGCATGCATGCTGTGGAATCAGACAGACCGCTTAACAATTTTTCACTAACATTCACTTTTTTTTTACATTATTGCTGATCCTCAGAGTTGGTAGCTGCCCTGGAGTGGTGGTCAGGGACAGAATGCATGCTCTACACTGACCCAAAGAGTTTGCCGCTCTATGGAAAAGAGAACGCCATTGTGCTTCTCAATCACACATATGAGATCGACTTCCTGTGTGGCTGGACCTTCTGTGACAGATTTGGAGTTCTTGGGGTAAGAGAGTATCCCAAAATTCTCTGTTCTTTTTTGACCTCTCAGTTCTACTTTTAACATGCTTTAATCCTTTCCCCCAGAGCTCAAAAGTCTTAGCCAAGAAAGAGTTGAGTTATGTACCTGTTATTGGCTGGATGTGGTACTTCCTGGAGATAGTTTTCTGCAAGAGGAAGTGGGAGGAGGACCGAAGGACAGTGGCTCAGAGTCTTCAGAACCTGCGGGATTACCCAGAAAACTTTTGGGTATGTTTGTTGAAATTGTTAGGTTGATGTTACAGAGATATTTGGAATAATGACATTAATGAATAATCTTTTTTATCTGGGGCTAGTTCTTGCTTTTTTGTGAAGGAACACGCTTCACACCAAAGAAACACGAGATCAGCATGCAGGTGGCAGAAAGCAAAGGTTTACCAAAACTGAAGTATCACCTTCTGCCCAGGACCAAAGGCTTCTGGGTAACTGTCCAAAACCTCAGAGGGACTGGTGAGTGTCCAATCATTGATGAAGTGTTTAAAAGAATAGTGTGTAAGATTTAGGAGGTTTCGTGGTGTCTAAGGGTGATGTTTGCAGATTGAAGATAGAATAACTTAAGTGTCCAAGGTTAAGGATATTTTAAATTATCTGCAGAGGGGGTTTCCTCTGCAGACCTGGTGATTGAAAACACTAAATTAAGCAGTTTCAGGTTAGAAATCAGAGTTTTCGTCTTTGCTGTTTGTCTTGTCCCAGATGCGCCACTCGCCCAGCACCTGCCAGTGTGTACTCACCTATTTTTAGTGCCGAATTATCCTTAGACTGTGCTACTTTCTTTCCAAAACAAACAAAGCCAGTGATTGTCATAAAAAAATATTCAATATGAAACTATGTGCATGTCCTTCACTGTCTGCATACAGACATGTGAAGAGGCACCAGGGAGTCTTAAAGTTAAGATACTGTAAAATAAAGACCTTGAATATTTTCACACTCAAATGTTAAACAGGCTGATCCAAGAATTAGACAACAGTCGTTTTTGACTCCTCCAGAACAGGCCTCTGTATGAGTTATGTCAAATATGCTATATAGACTGAATCATTGTTCTGTTACTCAAATTTTTTGGAGTCTCTGTCTATATGCATGCTGTACACAGAGCTTCACAGATCCAACTTGTGTTGTAATTAAATGTATATATTCAAGTAAGAACAGCTGTTTATTTTATTTTTCATCAAAATGAAGATTGACAAGTTCAAGTTTTTCTACATAAGTGATTTAACTGGTATAAACATTGAATAAAGCGGTTTCACATTAAAAAAAATATTGCTTTTCCGACACTCTAGTCGTGGAGGGGCTGCCAACTACAGCTACCGACACAAAAACTCGAATTACATTATCTAACGCCAGTGTTTGGTTTGTCTGTTCTGGGCTACTGTAGAAACAACATGGCGTCCTCCGTGTATGAGGACCTGCTCACTTTGTAGCTATAAACAGCTTATTCTAATTTAACAAAAACACAAATATTCTTATTTTCAGCTGATTATTTACTAAATAAAAGATACTTCTTATGTTTAATTTCTGCCAATATATCCCCCTAAATCGTACACACTGGACCTTTAAATATGGCCACCAGTAGATATGACATGCGGTGTATGTCTGAGGGGGAGGGGCTGGAGAATTTTGCAAATCAAATGTACAGTTAACTGTCGTGTGTGTTTTGTCTTGTGCAGCTGCAGCTGTTTATGACTCCACACTGAACTTCAGAAACAATGAACTGCCAACCTTGCTCGGAGTTCTTAATGGGAAGAAATATCATGCAGATTTATATGTGAGGTAAAAAGAAACATTTGCTGCATTGTATTTCCTGTTTAGGTGGTGTAATAATTGTTTATCTGAGAGATCTGACTTCCCCTCTTCTTTGCAGGAGGATCCCTCTGGAGTCGATCCCAGAGGACGAGGCAGAGTGTGCTGCCTGGCTACACAAACTCTACCAGGAAAAGGCGAGAGGGTGCTGAGGGTGGAAATTTAGACATTTATGCCTTTAATTTATAAATTAAAGCGGGCTAATGTTGAGAATTTTCTCCCTTTTGAAACATTACATAAGTTACCATCACTTTGTAGAGACATTGTCAGAGATGTGGCTTACAAAGAGCAAACTGTTATCTGTGTTAACGCTGTGTTTGCGTTAATGATTCAACAGGATAGCTTTCAGGAGCACTACACACAAACAGGGCGTTTCCCCGGCCCCCTGGTGAGTCCCCCAAGCCATCCCTGGGCTTTGATCAACTGGCTTTTCTGGGCCTGCTTGCTCGTCTACCCGCTTGGCCTGCTCCTCACTCAACTGATCAGCACTGGATCGATATTGACCATCTTAGCTTCTGTGGCGCTCTGCTCCGCAGGTTGGTTACATGTATTCATGCCTAAATCATCCTGAAATGGGTATAAAGATCCTTAATTTAACCAGATCCTTTTTGTCCAAAACATTCCATAAAGCAGCAGATTTGACAACTACAATGTAAGTTCCCCCTTTTATTTTTGAAAATGTGATTTTTCAGATTCAGGAGCATGTCCCTAACATCATTCAGGCATGTATGTGCTCACTCAGCAAAGTTAAAAATTCATCCGTCTGAGTAGTTTCACTGAAATGTGAAATGGAGAAGTGATTTCTCTCACAGCATGGGGATTCATGAGGAACATGTTAGTTTCCACAATAAATAAAATCATGTGTTTGGTATTTTTTTTTTTTTTAATTGAAAAAGACCAACCTCTTTTACATTTATTAAAAAGTGTCTGATAAACTACATTTATTTTTTTTCTAGACATTGTTAACCTTTAGCTTCTAATCTTAAAGGGACAAATTCAACTAGTCACTAAATTCTGATCCTGAGCAGGCTTTGTACCTTAAGGGAGAATATACTGTGGAAATAACCATGTCCACACCTTCTTTATGACTCGCTCAGATAAGCCTCTAAATGCAACCCGTCTTAATCTTTCCTCTACAGCTTCACTGGGAGTTCGCTGGATGATTGGCCAGACTGAGATCAACAGAGGCTCAAGCTACGGGAATAAGGAGTTCCATTTAAACAACAACTAAAGACTCCTGACTTGCTCAGAGCTGCTAGTTTGCACCGCTTCATGTCTGCAGGCTGCCAGCAACAAAATATGTAAACACTGGTCTGACAGGAGCTGTTCGACTAGTGCAAACCCGCTCCAGAGCACAATGCAGACAGCAGAGTCTCGTTGTGCCGCTGTGCTGCAGAAGCTCCAGATCATTGAACAGGATTGTGGTGGGCAGCTGCCTTTGGTAAACTCATGATAAGAAAGTGAAGCAAGATAAAAATAAAAAATAGCTTTATTACATTCTCCTTAAATCAAAGTGCAAATATTTGAATGCAGACAAGGTGAGCATTTTCACTGGTAACTCAAACTGGAATTACAATTCAACCAAGTGTAAAATGGACTACCTCTGTGATTGTTATGTAAATTGGAATTTCATGTTGGAAGAAAATACACATTTCACTTTTTTTAAAAAAAGCACACTGGTTTATTTTTTGTATGTTGCAAACAGTGGCAGGGAAGTAGAAGTGGTGGTGTGTGTCTGTGTTTACTCTTCAGCAAAGGCAGAGACAGAATACATCACAGAATCTCACACTTGCCCGTTGACAAGTGTTGAATTGTGTGTTATGAGTATTAAGATTTATGGAAAGCAGGAATGCTTTAAAATAGACAGTAGCTCATCTTGATTTCTACATCATTTTACATTCCTGTACCCATGCCTGCCTCTGCAAGTTGAGATAAAAATAAGGAGAGTCATTGCCCAAACTACAGGTCACTTCCGTGTTAGTTTGACATAAATAGATATACTGAACTGTTGCATAACAAAAACACTCCACAACTGATCTGCAATGCATCTCTTTATGATTTTATGACAGAGAAACAATTACTTGGATAGTAAGCTGGTATTTCAGTCAGTCTCCTCTGCCTATGATTATGTTTACGTGGACACGAATAACCCGTTTATGATCAAGTTTTTGGGGTATAATGTTAATATGTAAACAGCATATTGCGATCATGAAAAAACTGATTATGCTATATATGCAGAATGTGAATAACATGATTTCTCTGTGCTCACTCAATCGCCATGTCCTGAATATGATCATAACCACGATAAGCCTCATAAAATGGGTTATTAACGTCAATGTAATCGCAGTCAGTCATTGGAGACTCCAGTCATACATGCAGCATAAAAAAAAGCATATAGATATCCTTGCATTTTGTTGTTGGTTTAGCGAGCACTCTGTGAAACAGAAAATATTCAGGACCTTTTTATGAAGCTAGAAAGAAATGGTAGAAATAATAATAATAATAATAATAACCGTACGAGAGACTTTGAAGCAGCTACATATCGCACTTGTTCTTGTTTTAATGTAAACCCTGAGTCTTAATCCTGTTGCTTTTAACTAGTATGTATCTTATTTGTTTTGTTGTGTGAGTTGGTGTTGTTTGTCTTTGATTGTTGCAATATTTCTTAGACTGCTGTCTTGGCCAGGCTTCCCTTGAAAAAGAGGTCATTGTATCTCATCAGGACCGACCTGGTTAAATAAAGGCTAAATAAAAAAATAAAATGAAATAACACAACGGTGGGATTTATCAAAGGGTAACTTTGGTATTTTTCAACTGAGACATTATCTGATCATGTTTTAGTGTCTGAGTGATTAATGGGAACCATAATGTTTGAAATTGGTCCAGTGTTGAGAAAAACTGCTGCACAACCCGTGAAACAGGCTGCAATGTAATCACTCTGGGCTAAAGCACACTGTCAGTGTATGTTCACTAAATGTAATTGGTTTGTTGTCAGAAGATGTGAAGTCATGTCTTCCTTCTGGTGAAGTGAAGTCGACATTTCTTTGTAAACAGTGTTCCAAGGTTCAAGCCCCAGGCTGTAAAGTACTCCACTTTTTAACCAGCTGTTACTTGAAACCAGCAGGTTAATGTGTGATGTCTTTCAGGACTTTATGTCCAACACTGAACTTGTTGTCCATATTTTAAGTTTTGTGACCTTCGTCTCTCTGACTTCTCCTTCTGAGGTTGGTTCCTGGCCTTGGAGCTGGAGGGCGGGTTTAAAGTGGTTGTCAGGAAACTACCTGCTTTTGGGTAGATTTCCTGTTTCTACCCAACTGTTTTTAATTCTTGTGGTTTAAAAGCTGACATGCCATATCATGTGCTATTTAATTAATCTCCAAATTAAAATTTCCAATCTCGGGTGACAAATCTCAAATATTCTATATATTCAACTCAGGTAAAAAAGAACTTTCATTCAATTCATAACTCATCTTGTTAAAGCCTACTATGACCGATGAATAGCAGCTGATCTGTCGATTGGTTGAGTGGAAAGGTGGTTGTAATTCAATACAAAAGTTCTGAGTTCAATTCCTGCTTGTGCCATTCTGGAGGAAGTTTGAATTTTTGCATATTCTACAATATATTTTGACACTTTTTACATAGAAGCACGATATGTGTATGAATTAATAGATATGAGATGCACTACAGATCTTAAATGATATAAAAAATTAAAAAGATGTAGTCATGTGAAGTACATCATGTCTATGAAAGTAGATTTATTTTCTGTCAAAAGACCATCAGCATATATGATGACCATCATGACATTTTTTAAAGATCATCAATAGTTTTGCTTCTCATCAATTAAAAAAGTAGCAGGCATTCAAATGCTTGCAATGTCTTTGGATGCTGAAAAATACCTCTTGCTGGTCTAATGTCACCTTTTTTTTTTGCAGTTTGGTTGACAATTTTTGTATGCCATTTTTGCCAACACACTATACTTTACTATGTACAACAGTATAACGACAAAAATATACCTATAGACCAAAAAATAAAATAAACAATTATGCAAAATTGCCCATTTCTGAATAATGCTTATCAAAATGTTATAATTAATGCATCAATGTGCAAATTACTTTAATGTTGTAGCTTGTAAAGTTGGGGCCTTTTTACTTCATATACTGCTTGGCAGTTTGTGATTTTTACCAAGGAGTCAATAATGTCCATAATAATTTATCATCATTTAATTGTTGATTATATTTTAGATAAATAGTCTGAATCTGCAAAGTAATTAGAAGTTTTCAGTAAATTACTGGAATCAAAAAAACTGAAAATTTACCTCTAAAATGTAGTGGTGTTGAAATATAAAGTAGCAGAAAATGGAAATGCTCAAGTACAAGTACCTCAAAATTATAGGTACAGCTAGGTACTTGAGTTAATGTGCTCTACTTTTTACCATTACCCATGACCACCAGGGGCCCCCAGAACCCGCATTTTGCATTGGCTGTTGTAATGTTGCTGCATTGAAATACTGCACACAATTCACAGAGGGTAACAGGAGTACATTTATGCAAGTACTGTACTTAAGTATGAATTTTAGGCACATGTGCTTTACTTGAGTTTTTTTTCCCCCCATGCTACTTCATACTTTTTCTCCACAACACTTCAGAGGGAAATATTGTACCTTTCACTTCATGCTACATGTAATGTACACCTTTAGATATTTCACAAATTTGGATTTTTGCATAGCAAGAGTTTATAAAAAAAATGTCTTGTTATAAATTAAATTACCAAACAGGTTATACAAGTACACCTGCAATTATAGGTTGATTAATCAATCAGCTGATTCACAGACAGACAAGAAATGAATTGCAAACTATTGCCAACTATTTTGACAAACATTTGAGTTTTGGGGTGTTTTGTATATATAATTTATAATTTTCATTTTTTTGGAATTTGTTTTTTTCTGCATTTTCCCAATAATACTTATTTACTTTCACTGAATAAACATTTTCAATATGCAGGACGTTTACTTGTAAAAGAGTATATTTACAGTGTGGTACTTTCACTTAAGTAAAGCATCTTAATACTTCTTTCGCCACTGGCCATCTGAAATTAGTCCCCCTATTTTCTCACAGAGAACTACAAACTTGGTTGTCATAAATAATTAACTGAAATTATCCCAGCAGTCATTTATAGCACATATGATTTTCCACTGCACTATACAACAAGTGATTTAAAGTATGATAATTCATCATATCAGTCAAGAGGTGGTCATATGAGAACTGATTCACTGTGACTGTACTCGGAGGTTAAAAACAAGCTCTGGGGCTCTGCACAGTTATGACCGATGATGACCTATCCGGGTTGCCGTAGTAATGCAAGAGAGTGGCACTCCTCCTCAATGAACGTTGGAAAGATGGCGACGACATACGCACAAGCGAGAGTCAACTGTGCCGGCGGATAGAAAGTGCTCCAAAGAGACACAAATCCGCCTCTCTTGCAAAGATTTAACGGTGCAAAGTCTGCGTGATATCGCTTAGACATGGTTTAGTCCATGCACGGCTAGGAACCAGAAGCCACTGCTTTGCTATGGAGCCTCCGGATCGCAACAAGCCCAGCAGGTATGCGAATTTGTTGAACAGACACTACACCATCAGGACCTCGCACTTGCCAAATAGGGAGCCGAACGTGACACTGCAGTGGGCTCAACGGCAGCGCTTGCGCATCTCTTTGAAATTGACTTCCTGTCAAATAGTGGTACGCGTGCAGTTACTGCATTTGCAACGCTGGAGTTGCAAACTTTTTGGAGCAACATTTTCAGGCGTACTTTACTAAGGATATAATCGTCTCGTCTGATTCTCGTTTGAGAGAAAGGCATAATGCTCGCCAAATGATAAGGTAACATTACGAACAGTTACCAGCCTCTGTAGCAGTGCAACATGTCAGGGAACAAGCTAGCTAACATCTACTATTAGCTGTCGCTTGTCACTTTATTGTTCGTCCGCAAGTTCACTAACAGAAACTAAACGAGCTGAAGCCAGATATGTTTTGCAATGTGGGCTTGTAAGGTTGATTTGAAAGTGTATTGCTGATTAGTAAAGTATGCCAGATCATGCATTTCATGAAAACACCGAAGCACAAACTTCGCTAGTTTTAGCTAGCATGTTGCTTCACTGTTATTGTTAATCATGTAGTTAGACTTGGCGCTCGTGTTGTTGTCTCGCACTCCACTGCTGAATCATGATAAGATTGTTTAATGCGTTGTTTTTTTTAAATTTCAATCATTATTCGTTTAACTTAGTTTACAGTCTCTTGCAAATGCATGTGCAGCAGTTTCATCAGGCTGTTTGTGCTCTCAGATTACAAGGTTACTGAACAATACATTTCTGCAATCTCGCAGGAGAATGCACACAGACAGACAGTCGTAAGATGTTTTTGTCACATGTGCGCATCTCCTAATCGAAATGCCGCAGTGTTTGCCCCTGACCGCTGGCGACAGACCCTCAGGAATCTGCTGTTATGTCTTCCCCTCTCCTCCCTTCTCCTCAACATGCAGTAGTCTGTCTGCAGTGACTCTGAGGGCATTTATAACCTCGGATCAGCACTGTCATCTGCCGTAATCCGTGCAAATACCTTGTTTTTTGATGACTATTTCAGTAATGATTGAGTACTAGCCAGTTGTTATTCCCCTGTGGCCACCCAGTCCAAAGTGGACACACAAACAGCTTGAATGATTGTGCAATTGCTGTCCGGCATTGTTGCACAGAGAAAAATACTGAGTCATGCTATTGCTGGAAACATGTGTCACAAGTTGACGTGATTACTAGAAATTCATTCTGATGTTTTTTTTCCCAGTTTTATACCCATGTTTTGGGGTGAAAAGTAAAGCATGCTTTAGAGAGCTAAGATTTATGTCTCTGCAGTGATTTATCAGCCAGTGACCCTAAACTTTGCTTGAGAATCTGTTGACGTTACCATTTATGTTATAATGGGATTAGAAACAGACAGCACTTGTAAACAATAGAGGTTACATGGCACAAGCTGCAAAGTTTGCAGGAACACAACATTAGTTCAACCTGTGTTGTGCTCAGACTGCATTTCTCTATAATTAAATTCAAACTTCAAATGGAAAGACAGGCCTCACAACAAGCAATAATAAGCTCTCTTTTAGTCTTTTCTGCTATCAGAGTCTCCTATCCAACTTGAGTGTGACACTGAATGTGAGCTTGGTTCAAACTGGCAACTATTCTGATAAGAATAAGGTATGTGCTTGCCTTACAGTTATCAGCTATCTCAGTCAAGTACAGAGGTCTTAAGTCACTAATGTCTCTCAAAGTTAGTGTGAAGACATTGTGGCTCACATGCATTCCAGAGATTTCAGGATGTGGTATACAGAGCATAGTGGATAGCTGCCTGGAGCCCTGGAGATGCTCATCATGGGTAGAACTCATTAATGCCTGCATTTGCCAGGAGCACAGGCTGTGGAATACAGATGGACCATCCTCGAGCATTTCCTATCTGCATCCTGTTTCTGCCCACACCTGCTTTAGAGAAATTAGTGCTGCTCTCACATTCTGCCACTCTCATCTGTCATTTCCTTATAAACAGTAGGATCTTTGTAACTACTAAAACTTTGGTGATTTATGTTACTTGTGTGCTGTAGGGGTTACTTATATTCTGCAGAATAACATCATATGCATCTATTTGATTTGACATTTATGACGTGCACAGCTGCAGGAATCTGAAATGCGAGTTGAAACTGACAAAGTTGTTGCTTATGACTCTCTACAGTCACAGATTCAATTTCATAGGTGGAGCTGTCTGCACTGCATTTATGATGCAAGTGAGATAAAGTGAAAAACATGTCATTACATCATTTACCTCATGCTGCGGTCCACAATCTGCAATCACTGTCTACATTTAGATACATTTACATCATGTGACTTGTTGTGTCTAATGGCATGAGCTTCCACTGGTACAGTAGGATCTGTGTCTTTTCTTAGACTTAGTATCTTATTTCTTAGGCCAAATAGAAGGCACAGCAGGAAGAAAATGCACTACTTTCTGATTCTTATGAATTCAAGTGACTGTTTGCATTTATCATGTCTTGCAGAAGCAAGCTGCTCTCGGTTTTTTTGCAATAACAGTAAGCTTTGCACAGTTACAGAGAAGTTGGGAGGTCCACTCCTGGCTGTGTCACGCTGTTCTAGAGAAGGGTGGGGTCAAGTATGTCGTGCTCATTGTTTCTGAATTCTTTCAGTCTATGGCGCAAATTCCGATCACTGCATCAGCTCTGCCTGTGTATCAGGGACAGCCTTCAGTTCAGAGATGCATTCTGTTTCAAGTATGATCCACACTTCCTCTGAGACTTGGGTGCATGCAAATAAATAGGTTTTATATTCTTATTGCCTCACTAGTTGACCCTGGACTGAAATTAGTAGCTGGGAGACACATCCTTTTTACAGTGGGGGATCATCAAAAACTGGATTTATCCTACCGAGCATCAGTCATGCCAGCATGACCTAATTGGTAGAGAGTGTGCTCTTACAAAACCCAGGCCTCCTTCTCCTCCTTTTCCTCTCTCTGAAAAAAAATCCCCTTTAGTTTGGGCATTGTGAGCAAGTGTGCTCACTAACCAGCTGTGTGCTATTCAGCTGTGGGCCTCACGGGCCACGTGTCACTACTATACAATAGAGCGCCCCTTCCTGGTACAATAGTGTGGATGGTTGGTGTCAAAGGTTAGGCCCCCCTGACTCTGGCAGCCCTTGGTATCACTGCTTCAGTCGCTACACAGAAAAGACTCTGGATTTTGTGCTGTTTATTATGCACTCAGTGTTTCTGCCTAGGGGCTCTAGCATTCCACTGGCCTTTATTGGAGCCCCAATGAGCCATCAGATGAGCCATTGAGACCAGCCAGACACCATCTGCAGTGATAATTCACTAGTGGCAGCCAGTCAGGGACAGCTTGAAGACCATAGTGCTGCGATGGTTAACTGCAGGGCATGCAGGCCTGTAACTCACTCTGTGCAGCCTGCGAGTAGGTTTTGTGAAAAAAGCAAAGAATTCAGAGGAATTTGCGTAGTCTTTACTGCTGCAGCACAATCTGTGCTCCAAGTGTCTCATGGCAACCAAACAAACAACCGGCGGTGATGGCGTCATTGGTTCCGCTGTCATTCCTGAGTGATTTAGTCATGCTCTTCTGCGTAGAGAAGTGTCTTTTTAAAGCTCTCACATGCATGTACTATTTTTGTCCTTGGACAGCACATACTCATGCACACTTTGGGATGTTTACAGTTGTATGCACAATCTGATCATACCTTGATTCATACCCCAGATTGATGCAATAGGAGGTTGATGGCATTTGTTATCGCAGCTGTCTCTGTGCGGTGTCCTGATACCTGTCTCGATATTTTTTTGCATTGCAAAAGCACAGCAGTTTGTCTGTTGTTGTTGTGCAAAATCTCTTATTGCAACACACAAGATTGCTTACTGTGCCTTCTTGTGTCTGCATACTGAAAAGATCACTGTCGTGTCCTGCTCCTGCAGAACAAACCCCTTCACAGTTTCCCTTACAATACACTCATAAAGGCACCAGTGTTCTTTCATGCGGGAGTTATTCTGTAATTTTTATGACTGCTGTGGTTAAAATGATTATGCTATTGATGTTATTTTTGCAGTGTGTTTTTGTTCATGAAGTCTCAATTGCATCGGGACCTTATTGCATTTAATGTTGCAGGATTTTTGCAGCAGGTGTCTGTCTGCGTTGCTTGCAGTTCCACAGCAGCTCCCAGGGGACTGTGTGTGTGTGTGTGTGTGTGTGCACAGAGACAGAATCTGCAGTGGGGCAGATGGGCAATACAAGTCATGACTCTCTCTCCCTATGTGACTCCTTGAAAAGCTAAAGCAAGTGATTTCCAGATTAACCCCCCTCCCTTAACACTTGCACACACTTCCACAGTGAGTGTGTGCCCCTTTCAACTCTGCCTAAAGAGACGCAAACAGGCGCGTGTTGGAGAATGCCTTTCAGTCAGATGATCGATGAGGGGACACATGGCGACCAGCATGTAGAACGCCCGTTTTCATGCCCCTCCTCTCTTTTTTTTTGTTTTTTTTGTTTTTTTTTTGCTGGCAGGGTCAGACCTTCCAACCTTTCTCTCTAATCCTGTTAAAAAACCCTCAGAAAAGCATTAGGGAACAAAGCTCTGACATTGTAATCTGGAAAGGCATGCAGCTTGCACTCTCTTTTTTCTTTTCCTCTTTCCCAGAAGGAAGTGTTTCAAGTGATTATAGTGTTTCCTCTCTGCAGAGCAAGATGCAATACATTCTGCAGTGAGAATGTCGTCAAGCAACCCTGATTTTCATATCTTCATCATTGCTCTAGATTTACTATAAACACATGCAAGTGAAATGCTGTTTTTCCAAAAGCACCGTGTTTGCATATGGTCCAACAACTTCCACACACTGTGGGTGAGTGAGTCTTGGTGCAACATGAAATCTTGACTTGTGCAGCAGTTTGGTTGGTGACTTAGTAGACAGGGTTTATGATGGTTACTATTCTCCCTCTCCAGTTTAACCATTATGTTTACCTAGACCAGTGGTCAGCAACCTCCGGTTCGTGGGCCAACATTTGCCCTGCAGCAATAATATCTGGCCCGCCAGATTATTTCAATAATCTGTTGGGCGTTTTTTTAAACAATATCGGACTGACAAGCCCACAAATAAGCTGTAATGTCCAAATAGAGAATCTAATGGGCCTATCCATGTCCATATCCATGTCTTTCTTGAGTTATTTTTATCCATTCTCTGCATATCCCACACATGCGTGGCCTATAAGGCGGTCTGTCGCAGATTTTAGTTGCTTTTTTTTTTTTCTTTTCTTTTTTTTAAAATCAATTTCTTAAATTAATCTTTGATTATGTTCTGGCTTGCCATCTAATTGTTTAAAAAGAAACTGGCCCAAGGCCAAACTTACTTGTCTATACCTGACTTAGACCAAGAGAGACCTAGAACCCACAGCTTATTATACTGCGTCTGGACAGCTGTGGTCATGCACAGAGCATTGCTGCTGTACATTTGGGAGGCAGCCAGCCAGGCTCCAGAGGATAGACAACTCGTCAGTCTGCTGTAGGTAGCAGACATTCAGTCTAGTTGCAGTTTAGCAACCTGTTTGCCATGGCATTAGAGGAGATTTGCAACACGTTCTGTTATGGGTACAAACAGCCTAGTACTGTATGACCTTGCACACACATTTCTTTGGTTTCATTATGATATGACTGAAATAGTTTAATTATACAAAACACTGGCTTGCTGTCACTTCCAGGTAATAGTGCTTATTGTGAAGATGTAAAGTTTGATAGAATTTTGCTGTGACGTGGAAAAAAGTAACGCCTGCACACTTACTGCATGCTACACAGATTTAAAGAAAAAAACGTTTAGATCCTACTTGGATCTTTTGCAGGTGAAAATGTTGCAAAAGATGAATCCACTCCTATATTAATACATGTTGCACACCAATATGTTGACAAGCTCAATGGTGGCACGGGTGGTTACCAATCTGAACCACTCAGGATGGTAAAGCAATTGACAATCAACAATTTAATAAATTACATAGGAAATATGTAGAAGTCCATGGCCATATTAAAAAACATCAAACGCATCTCAATTACTAAACACACAATATCAGGATTCTCTATAACAAAAATCAGCTTTTAGCCAAAATACTTCATATTGAAATCCATTATCAGTCCACATCACCTATGTTCAAAGTTGTATCAAATTAAGGTTAAGGAGAACAGACGTAATCTCCAATACATACAAAAAGACACCTAAAAACAGATTCCTATGAAGGAAAAAAGGTGAAAGTCCAATAAAGGAAGAAAATGTCAACAAGGGAAGACACACAACTGTTATATTAACGAACAAACACGTTATAACCAAATTTTCAGTTATTCTCATGTGTCAGAGTCTAGAAAAACATACCTGACAAGAGTCCTCACAATACAGCCACTATTATTTATTGTGGCGAAAACATTTGCTCTCATACTATTGATTAATACATGAATGCATGATGTATTAATATAGGTGGGGTTTCATCTTTTCAAACATTTTGACCTACCAAATAAGTAAGTAGGATTGAAGCCATGTCTTCATTAAACTTGTGTGGCATGGAGTAAGTGTGCAGGTGTGACTTTTTTCCTCATGTATGCTGTTTTTTGATAGCCTTGCACCTAAGTGATGTGCTTATAAAAACCCTCTTTTAACTTGTTTTTGCCACATTGTCATTAAACGTTGACAGGCAGGCCAAGCCAGTGGAAGATGCATCCCAACAGAATTCCGAGGTGGATGAATCCTGGGACTCTCCCAGCGAGGAAGAGGAAGCTCTGTACAGCACAACACCTCCTTATACCTCCCGTCAGATGAAACGCATGTCTGGCAAACATCATAGAAACAGCCAGGCGAGGAGTGCTGGTCGGTCTCCCAACAAAGGTAAATTAATAAAGCTGTTTGACTAAGGTATTAACCATTTTACATGCATTGTGCTGAGTGTGTATTTTCTGTATTATTTCAGCTGAACTTTCCCCAACTCCCCCGAGAGAGAGTCCCAAGCCAGTCGTGGCTCCTGAGGAGCACAGCTACAAGCAGGGCAAGAAGCAGAGGGCCACACTGCGCTCCACAGAGAGAGACCATAAGAAGACGTTTGACTCCTTCATGCTGGATCCACTGTCAAAGTCAAGCCCCTTCGGTGCCCTCAACATGGATCCCAGGAAGCATTACTTGAGCTTGGGCTGCAGCAGTTGCAAACTTCCTGTGTCTACGTTCCATATTCGGACCCACCGCCAAACCTCCAGGACAGACTGTCCTGCCGACCGCCTCAAGTTCTTTGAAACTCTGAGGCTGCTGCTCAAGCTCACGTCTATGTCCTCCAAGAGGAAGGAGAAGGAGCAGAGAGGCCTGGAAAACATGGCCTTCATGGGTCACAACAACGAGGTCATTTGGTTGGAGCTGCAGGCTTGGCACGCACGACGCTCCACTAGTGACCAAGACCTTTTTCTTTTCACTGCCCGCCAGGCCATCCCGGACATCATCAATGAGGTGCTGCACTTTAAGGTCAACTATGCCAGCCTGAGAGGGGCCCAATGTTCAGGGTCTCAACCAATCCAGGTGGACTATCAGAGTGTCGCAGATTTAGTCTGTGGAGATGAGAGGGAGCCTGCTGTAGCAGAGACCAACCACTGTGGAGTAGATCCCTGGGGCTTTAGCGCCTTTCCCTCATCAGCGATGAATGCAGCAGAGCCTCTGGGCTCTGGTGCTGACTGCAGGGAGCACCTTCAGCGCCAGCGGCTGGCATTTGAGCAGGTTAAGCGTGTTATAGAGCTGCTGGAGTCTGTGGAAGCGCTGTACCCCTCGTTGCAGGCCCTGCAGAAGGACTATGAAAAGTATGCAGCACGAGACTTCCAGGGCAGGGTGCAGGCGCTCTGTCTGTGGCTCAATATCACCCAGGACCTCAACCAGAAGCTGCGCGTTATGGCCACTGTTCTGGGCCTTCATGATCTGTCCCGTATCGGGTGGCCTGTCTTTGAGATACCCTCACCTCGCTGTTCCCGTGGCAATGAAGAAGAGGAGAACGAGGAAGATGAGGAGAATGACTCGACAGCCACTTTTACAGCTGAAAGCGATGGGGAGGACAGGGATGCTGGGGAGGAGGAGGGGGTATTGGGACATGTAGCAGAGGGAGAGTTGTCTCCCTCCCTGACTCCTAAATTTGCCCGATTGTTGTCAGAAGAGGAGTTTCTCCCAACCGCTACTGCGGGGAGTGCAGAAGCCATTGCAGGAGGGGGAGTATTTTGCCCAACATCCATCTACAGACCATTTGTGGATAAAGCTCTGAAACAGATGGGACTGCGTAAACTGATCCTCAGACTTCACAAACTGATGCACCGCTCTCTTCAGAGGTCCAGAGCAGCGCTGCTCTGCCACACTCCTACACTGGAGGTGAGACGATCATTTCTTTAACTGAGTACCTTAATTCATCTAAATAGTCTTATGTTTAACAGATCTTACATGAACTCGATAGCATATAACTAAGTCAGAAAATGTCTCTCTGTAGTCACACATGCTCTCTCTCTCTCTCTCTCACACACACACACACACACACACACAATAACAAACTGATGGATTTCTTGTCAAAGTCTTTAAGAGGGAGTCTTTAAGATTTTCTAGTTTCTAGTTTTCTTTCTTTACACATTATGTGTCAGTGTCACTTTTCATCATAAGATCATTTACAGATCAACAATTAGCTTGATGACGGTGAACATATTATAACATAGCAATAAACTTAAAATTAAAACTAAAATCAACATGAATATAAAATCCAAATACTTAAAAATATTAAACTATAAAAATAATTCAGATCTAAATTAAAATGTGGCATAGTTGATTGGCAGAAAATTAATTGACAAGGATTTTAATAAATAAGTAACCTTGGATTTTGCAAAGCTATTTAAAGATGTCGTCTTGGACTCTGGGCCATTGTGACGGCCTTTTTCCAAAATTTTTAGTTGTTGACTTGAGATAAAAAGTGCAACAGATCTATTGAGAATGTAAATATTTGTCGGTTGCAGCCCTAATTTATGGCTGCAAGCAACAAGTGTTACGATAGCAAGCTCTATTTTACATTTGCAGGATTTTGTACACAAATAACCGTCACATCATTATCATGTAGATAATTAAACAAGATCCAAGATTATCGACTTCTTTTTGGCAAGCTGATTTCACAAAACAACGATACAGCCTGAAGGATGGTTCACTGTTTAACAGTTATGCAACATGCATTGATCTTCACCTAATACTGCAAGAAAAAGACATTTTTGGTAGAAGATGAGGTAAAAGTTGTATTTAAAGCAAAATTCATTTAGTAAGTAGTCACTGAATGGCCAAACATGCAGTCAGATGTTTATCACACACACGAGTAATAGATGCCATGTGTTGTGTTCGTATGTTTGTGCTACCTATGTAAAAATTTGCATTACAGCAATACAGTTCAAAGCAGTCACATGCACTGTCTGGAATTGCTGTAAAGTTGAGAGCAAAAGCAGTCAAACAGCTAATTGTAATGTTTGCATTGCAAATGTTTGTAATTTAATTAGACACTTGAGGAAACAGCATTTGGAGCTCGCTAGAAGCCGAGGCTGTAAACAACAGAGAAGGTGTAAACACAAGCTAGTAAGAGCAGTAAAGAGGAGAGGATCGTTACTGAGGTTATTGGAATGGATAATCAGCTCAACTGGGGATTTAATATGGTGATCTCTGACCATCAAATGAAGCATTTTTGTGAGATCCACATATTGACCACCGGCAGATGTACGAGAAATGTGAACACATCTTGGATTGCTTATTTGCTAAATGTGATTATCTCTATTTACTCAAATTTAGGAGAGTTTCTTGGTAATATTTGCTGTGCTGTCCAAACGGATGCATCTTAACAGAGCAGATTCCCGTTTGGGACTGGGCAGCAATGATGGCTCAAACAATGAAAACTCAGCTTTAATAGTATTATTAATAAATAGAGAAAGAAAAATAAAAAAACAACTTTGAATTTATTATAAAGCCAAGTTTTGTCTCTTCCACCTGCAGTTTGAAGACTTCCCAGACCCCATGCTGTACAGTGATTACCTGCCAGAGCTGTCACGCCACGTGTCCTGCAGTGGTCCTACTCATCCAGAGCTCGGAGCAGACCAGGTTTCCTGGGAGGATTTGCTGGACATGGACCTCCCATCCTTCCGGCCAGCGTTCCTTGTGCTGTGCAGAGTCCTTCTCAATGTCATTCACGAATGCCTTAAACTGCGACTTGAACAGAGACCTGCTGGAGAGCCTTCACTGCTCAGTATCAAACAGGCAAGCAGCTCTTGGAACACTCATTTCAGCATTACATTGTGAAGTTTTTAAGTGACTTTTCTACACAGGCTGCACCATGCATGCTGAATGACTGAGCTGTGTAGATTATAAATTATTACACAGAGTGAATTCAGTCTTTTAAAGAAAAAATATTAAAATAACTATTGTTAGCATTTTACTGGCAGCACTATCCTTGAAGACAGTCGTATATAAGTGCTAATCTCTGTTTGTTTGTACTCTGCAGTTGGTTCGTGAGTGTAAGGAGGTTCTTAAAGGAGGTCTTCTCATGAAGCAGTATTATCAGTTCATGCTGCGTGGCGTGGTCACTGATGCTCAGGGCTTGCAGACAAATGCCAATATTGATGAGTTTGAAGAGGATCTTCACAAGATGCTCGTGGTAAGATTCATAACCTTTCTCCTGCCTCTACTCCAAGTTACAGAGTTTAAATGTATATAATCATTGAGAGAACGTCTCCTGAATTTGATGCGTCATTGAAATTGTAAGTTGTGGTTCTCTAACATCTGATGCTCTTTTTCTAGGTCTACTTTGACTACATGCACAGCTGGATCCAGATGTTGCAGCAGCTGCCTCAGGCCTCTCACAGCTTAAAGAACCTGTTAGAGGAGGAGTGGCACTTCACCAAGGTCATCACTCCTTACATCCGTGGAGGGGAGGCCCAGTCTGGGAAGCTTTTCTGGTCAGTCTCTTAACCTGCCAACCAAACTGAGATAAATATTGTCTTTTGTTCATTCAAGCTAACCCTTTGAAAACGGAACCCGTGAACAGCTACGGGATCGTTCTTTGCATGATCCTGTTTAAGTAGATCTAAAAGCTAATAGCTTTTTTTTTTTTGCAGAAAGCCAAGGCTTCTGGCTTTCATCTTAATTACCTTATCGTAAAGGCCGCGGTAGATCGTTGTTTGCATAAGCCTGTATTTATCGATCTAGAACAAAATCTTTAATAGCATTCATTGTTTTTGCAGCAGAAAGCAAAGACCTCTGTATTCTGTCATCTTCTTGTACACTCTAGAAGACCTCGTTATGTTACGCTCTATACAGTGCAAAAGTGCAAAAGTGCAAAAGTGCACTGTTGCACCAGAGTAATGAATGAGCTATCACAGCTATCAAAATGCCTTAGCACTCTGCTCAAAAAAGGAGAATATCTCCAAAACCAAATGTTGTACATAGTTAAAATAACTTTGCATTTAGATTTTTTTTTGTCCATCCAAATACATTTGTGAAATATTTTGAATCAGTGTTTGGTGTATTAATTTGTTATATGTGATGGACAAATGCCAGATTTTTTTCTGTTAAAAAAAAACCCATTATATATATTTTTTAATTTCAATACTTTTATCAATTGATATGGTTTTTGGATTTACATAACCTTTTAGTGTAGGACATACAGATTTTAGTATTATGGAGCATTTGAAGATGGAAAGAAATGGCATCACAATAAGCAAAAATACCAATGTAGGCACTGGCAGACCATTTCTGTTGCAGGGTTCAAAGGGTTAATGGATAGATTATTTTTTAATGTTAAGGAGACATTCTCAGGAGAAAAGCCTGTTTTGATGTTTATACAGACATTTGACTGTTGTTTTAAGACAGGCTTGTAAATGTAAACTTTCCCTTTAAGAGTGTTATTTCAGGTTTCTGTGAAACTTGAGTTCTCTTCTGCTGTTTGCAGTGATATTGCTGGGATGCTGCTTAAATCCACTGGAGAGTTCCTCGATGCTGGCCTGCAAAAGAGTGGTAATGAATTCTGGGAATGTGCAGATGACAGCACTGCCTCAGATGAGATCAGGTAAAGGGGATACATTGGTTATTTGATGTCTTTTTTAGCCAGTGTTCATATATTTTTCATCCCAGTGGAGGTGCTGTAAATTTTAAACCTTTTGATTCTTTAAGGCGGTCAGTTATCGAGACGAGTAGGTCCCTTAAAGAGCTGTTCCATGAGGCCAGGGAGCGAGCGTCCAAAGCTCTGGGGTTTGCCAAAATGCTTCGCAAGGTGAGAGACAGCAGTGAAGAAATTTCACTCCCTTGAAATAGAAAGTCACAACAGCACTGAATTTGCAGTTTATCTGTGACCCTGTTTTCTCATCTCTGCGGAGAACTGGGACTGTGTGTTCTGACACACACTTTGTTTGACTCCCCCTGTGCAGGACTTAGAAGTTGCTGCAGTTTTCAGTATCACTAATGGGGTGACTTGTCTCCTGGAGGCACTGAAGAAGGGAAACTATGTCAAGGTGTGTTTTCTTTGCTGTTAATTTTACACATTTCTGATCTTTCTCTGATGTCCTCAGGTCATTTATGTACCCGTTTGTTCTCCTTCTGTATCCAGGTTCAAATCCCAGGCTTGGAGGAGCTCCAAGTGTTTGTCCCCTGTGGCTTGATGGATCAGCGGCCCCTCATCCTGCAGCTTCTCAATGCCGCGGCTGGCAAAGACTGCTCCAAAGAGCCCGACGAAATTGCAGAGGATGAGGCCTACCTGCTCATGAGTAAACACGGAGCTGGGGACTCTGCTACTGATTCTGACTGGGCCCAGTGGGATGGAGAGCTGCTCAAACTGGTCCCCCAGATGGAAACTGTTGACACTTTAAGAGCCATGAGGGTATTTGACATTTCTCAATTCAACCTGTGTGTGTGTATGTGTGTGTGTGTTTTTGGTGTTTAGTACCCTCTCACTGGTCCACTGTGCTTTCAGGTGGAGGAGATGCTCTTGATTGTGATGCAGTCAGCTCATCTGGTGGCTCAGCGAAAGGCCTTTCAGCAATCCATGGAGGACGTGCTCACTCTGAGCCGGGAGCAAACATCTAGTCAGCCTCTCATCGCGAGCGCTCTGGAGGAGCTCAAGGTGCTTACATAACCACTCGCTCTGATCGCTGACCTGCTAAAACACTCATTTATTTATTTATATCTCTCATTTATCACTCATTTATTTCATGTATAAGACAGGTGCATGTCCTACTTTTCACTGCATCTGCTGTCAGTTACCCCGAATGTCCGCTCTATTAACATTAACTAAAAAAAGGCATCATACCACTATCAGGCCAGGTATTAGAAGAAATAATTCTCAAAAAGGAAGTCCCTAACTGTTTATATCTGTAACATTCAGAGCCACAATACCGCATGTCATCTGTCAGTTTTCCATTTTGTATGCTTTTTCAGATAGCATTGACTTTTTTTTCAGAACCTACTAGAAAACAACATTAAAACTCTTTCCCTTCCCAATCTTTTTCTCGCCTACCACAGGATGAGGCACTACAGCTATGCATTAAGATCAGCACCGCCATCGACCGAGTGGAGTACATGTTCACAACAGAGTTTGAGGCAGAGGTGGAGGAGTCCGAGTCAGCCACTCTGCATCAGTACTACAGGGAGGCGATGATACAGGGCTACAATTTTGCCTTCGAGGTAACTGTAAAACTGTTTATATATTCAAAGAAGCACATGCTTTAGATGCTAAACATCTAATCTATCCCTTCTTCTACTATTTTTATGTTTCCTGCCCTCCTCCCGTTCAGAATCAATTTATTGTCACTTCGATATATACAGCTAGCACACAGTCTAATGTTGTTGATGCAGTTAAGGTTTATATTTGCAATGGGACAATAAACCTACATAAGGACTGAATCAATTATGAAATCATGACATAAGATAATACTCTGCTGTTTTTTTGTCATTTACAGTACCACAAGGAGGTGGTGCGCCTGATGTCAGGGGAGTTCAGGCAGAGGATCGGGGAACGCTACATAACATTTGCCCGAAAATGGATGACCTATGTCCTGACCAAATGTGAGAGTGGCAGGGGCACCAAGCCCAGGTAAGGCCTTACCTTATATTTATTGAACACTCAAATACATTTTAAGCTTGGTTCCCATGAGTCCTTGAAATCCTTAAAAGTTGGTGAATTTTGGAGGGGGGAAAATGACATAAATCAACATGGGTCATTGAAATTGAAACTGCTTGAATTTCTATATTTTATACAAGAATAGAAATTGAGGTTCTTTTGATTTTGTTTGCCATCACTTTAAAGGCTCATTCATGTTCCCTTTACGTAAGAAGGTAAATTTGTCCTCTGTTGACATAGATAATTCAAATAGATGGCAATGAAACATTTTTGACAACAGTAAACATGGTGTTGGCTGAGGAGTTCGTAATGTACCTTTTAACAGAGGCAGTATTGTGGACAGCGGTGGTCTGTGAGGCCATTAAATACATCAAGACACGTGGACGGAGAATTATTTTCACTATATTACTTCGCACTCGGACTACAGTGTTAGTGCTCTGTATCATCCGCATCGGTAAAATTTCAGAAAATGAACATGAATATGGAAGACATGGATGCAGAGTACAGACAGAAGGCTCAGTCTGTGTCTGTATATATATCTAATTATATATCTATTAACAGAGCACACTCGAGAAATGTAATCAAGCCTCAGTAAAGCCTGCTGCAGCTCAGTTTAAACATTTCCATTGTTAAAGCCGTTATTAGCCTGATCTTTGTCTCAAACTATGCCGTTTTTGTCCTTCAATTTAAGGGACTGGGCCTAGAAGGTCCTTGAACAGGTCTCAGTAATTCACTGCTGTGTTTTTGCCCTCTGGTCGGGCACAGGGTTGCCAGCTATAGTGGAGTTTCTGAGGCATTAAAGGGTTTGAGTGTGTTGCTCAGGGTTTCTTTTAGCACTGCTGCGATGAGACTTAAATCCAGGCACTCTGATGGGGCATTAACCTCACTAATCAATAAGCCATCTTACTAGTGCATTTAATCCTGGATAAAAAGTGAGCAATATTCCCAATATCACCTTTAACTCCAGACACTGACAGAAAAGCTTTTTGTTTCTCACAGCAGTTGAGCAGGTTTTGTTTGTGTGATGAATCCTTGTTTACCCTGCCGTAGTTTTAGAACTATTAAATGTATAACCATATGTACATATTCTGCGTAAGAGTGAGGCCTTGACACTTATTTTAGCCCTCTCTTTCAAGAGCTTTCCGTTTGAGCTATAACAAGCTGCCATGGCAACATTGTACTCTGATAACAGAGCGAAGCCTTTAGGTTATTTCATGGAATACAACTGCAGTAGTAGCACGGCGTTTTGGAGATATAACAGAAACCTTTTTCTATTTAATGTTCTGACAAATATGTACTCAAAAACAAGCACACTTAACAGTGAGCACGAGTCAGCTGTCATATTTGTATTATTTAAAACTGTGACACCACATTACCTTCTGTCCCTACAGAGAACAGAAGGAGCTACTTAGAACAAGTCCTTTAGGGTGAAGATACTGAAATCCATTACATAATTAATCACAACTGTTAGACATGTACTCGGTACAGCACGATTAACTGAAATGTGTCTCAGAGAAACATACATGAATAGCAAAACCAGCTCAAAAGCATTGCATATTTGTATATTTGTAACATCTCAAAAGTTTGATACCTTAATGTTGTTGAAAACCTGCACATTTTATTCAGTAAAAACACAAATGTTAGAAGGGGAGAGAATTAAATGAACAGCAGCAGGGTCGTACTGATTGTTATGTTTCCACCTACAGGTGGGCGACTCAGGGTTTCGATTTTCTTCAGGCTATTGAACCTGCCTTCATATCAGCGTTGCCAGAGGATGACTTCCTGGTTAGAACATTTACTTTCCTTCTCTTTGTCATTTTCTACAATTGTCACAGCAAACCTGCTTTGAATGAGATGTATCTCTTATCTGTGACTTTGCATGTCTGTCTGCAGAATTTACAAGCTCTGATGAATGAATGTATCGGACATGTGATTGGAAAACCTCACAGCCCAGTCACCGGCCTGTACATTGGTAAGAGTCTCCTCTGTGATATGTGCTGCTTGTGACTTCCATATCTGGAGTTCTGGATTTATATCCGTGTTTACATTCTGTTGCGAGTTTAGAATCTTGGTGTCATCAGGACGAGCTGTTACATAAAGCAGGCACAACGATAATGAAATAACAACTACTGTCCTGTAAAACAGCAAAGAAGAATGTGTATGACCTGAAGCTTGCTAATAATAATAATGATAATAATAATAATGAACATAATTTTTTTATAGTACCATCAATACAAGAAATGCAGCAAAAGTGTTTTACAATAAAAAGAGGGGTAGAGTGCCATAATTATTTCAAAATACAATATAGGTAAAACCAACTTGATTATAAAAACTTTACATGCAGAGAGTGCTTCATATTAACAAAGACATAGAATTTACATTAAATGGGGCAACAAGGCAAACAAATATAAAGTATATTTGAATAATGTGAAAACCAGTCTTTAAAGAGCCAACAGATAATTGGTGCTTGGCGGCTGAAGCCAAAAGCATAACAGAGCCTCCCATTTCCCGACGGACACAGATTCACCATCAGATAATTGATTAACCAAAATAAGGCTTTTTGAGCTTACCCAAGAACGGGTTTAACCTTACAGAAAGTTTAATCTGCGTCAGGCTGCCCCAGGAAAAAAAAAAATCACGCAAGACAGTAAACCCCCCACCCACACACACACACACACACACAATTATAATAGTGAAATCAAGATTAAACAAAAATAAAATAGTATGTAGAGTACATAAAATGTGTCATACGTCAATATTAGCAAAAACATAAAATCATAAATCATAAAATCAGGCCAAATACAACATTTTAAAAGGATCGTAAAAGAAAAGAGGCCTGTATCTGGACAGTTATAGCTGCTTAAATGTTAAAATGAAGAAACTAGTTTTTTGCTTTTTTTAAAAAAAAATATCTAGTGAATCGGCTTCCCTAATATTTATCTGGAGTGTGTTCCATAGTTTTGGGGTATAATTGACAAAGGCTGGAGGACATAAATCTATTTCTTTTGTTAGTTTGAAAAACCCCCTGATCACTCAGACTCCTTTAAGCAGCTCCATGCTGCTCCTCAGTGGCTCAGCAAAAAATTGTAGTTGCCCCGGGCAACTGTTAAAATGCATTGTTTTGACTGTAAAGTCAGGTTTTACTAAAAAAGAGCATGTTTGCTCAGTAAACATCTCCTGATAAAATAAACACGCAGAAAAATAAACAAATAATAAATCATTAAAACCAGGCTAACTGGAAAATGTCACAGCATTGTTCCTGATATTACTGCAACACAAAAATAGTGTTTTTTAGAAAAAATAATGCTACAAAAGTGACCACCAAATGAGGCCAAAATAAGTCTTAAGTCTGTGCAAACTAAAATTTAGAGGCAACAAACCGGTACTGGAACAGTGGTGTGCAAGGCTAAATGTCAGAGTGAAGCACTGAAAACATGAGCACTCTCACAGTAGAATTCATATTTTTGTAATTTTTGTCAAGGTTATTGTAGATTTATTCAAAACCAAAAACAGGGTTTCGTTTTGTGGCAGGTGTGACTGAATTAAGCTTCGGGTATTTTTCTTTTTCAGCTCCCAGGAATAGTCCTCGTCCTGTAAAGGTCCCTCGCTGCCATAGTGACCCGCCGAACCCCAATCTGTTCATCCCTAATGCTGAAGGTTTCAGGTAGGTGGTTACAGTTTTTACAGTGTGTGTTTTAATTCTCTTTCCTGCATGGCTCATCGTGCCCCATCACTTTTGCTTTGTGCCTACTGCTGTTCTTGCTCTGTAGTTGTTGAGCTTGTTTGTGCTGCAAGCTTGTGTTTTTGTATGTGTGTGCTGTGGTATGTTGTAGGTATGTAGCTTTTTTTTTTTTTTTTTTAATTATTTGTATAGTGTCTGAGTGAGCGTGTGTGCATATGTCCCTCAACCAGCCACCCAGTCTCACAGAAAAAAATCCACACACCAAGCCACCTTACCTCCCAAAGGCAGAGCTCCTCAGTTTGTTTTTTCACCACACAGCTCTCGAAGTCTCCCCTGTGACCTCCGGAACCAGCTTTTCCCCAACGGCCCTCGCCCCGTTCCTCAGGGCCCGGGGGAACACAGCCACATGAAAGCACCCAGCAGCAGCCCCAATGACGTCAGGTAGCCTTGTCCCCGAGTCACCTGGTAGAACCTGCTGTGAAATCTCAGCTTCAGATACAAAAAAAAAGTCATCACTGAACTTTTTTTGTCAGGCTTTTGAAAAATGAAGTAGGAAATGTTACGTTTTTAAATAATTTATTTGCAGGCCCTGTAACAGATCATTTTGAAAGATGGAAGAAATGAAACACTGTGCTTGTACTTGCTTTTATTCCACTATTCGATTTGCAGCCCTTATTTTTATGCTTTATTGGAGGATTAATAACTTCCTGCTTTTAGGCTTCTGATTGCATCTAAGCAAACACTATAAACTTGGATATGTAACTGCCATATCCACAAAGTCAGTCTCCCAGTCTTTGTAAATTTAGCATTTCCTGGCTTCTTACATCTATTCTTACATCATGTTTGTGCATTTAAAGTTTGGATCTTTGGACAACAGGAACCATTTTATTCACTAAAACATGAGGTGTTTCCCTTCACATTCTATCTGAAATGTAATTTTATTAAATAAGTGGATTTTTAATGAATTGATGCTGTGTTTACAGCATGGCTGCACA
Organism: Plectropomus leopardus; assembly: GCF_008729295.1. Classification (NCBI taxonomy): domain Eukaryota; kingdom Metazoa; phylum Chordata; class Actinopteri; order Perciformes; family Serranidae; genus Plectropomus; species Plectropomus leopardus. The sequence continues at coordinate 18,583,314 of NC_056477.1, read as the reverse complement.
GATATGATAATTTTAATCAGTGTAGACTTGCTGCAGCTTAAAAAAGGTGCTAGATGATGCATCTGATTATGCATGGCATTGAAGTAAGGTACAAAAGACCATTTTATTCAAGAAAAATCTCAGAAAAGATTTAATAAAGAGTATGTTCTGCCTTAGAAGTGGTAACGTAGCCTTTACAAGCCCCGCTAAATGTCATCAAATCAGGCCTCACTGGTCAAAGGAAGAGACTGTGATTGTTGTGCATGCTGTGAAAATGGGAAAAAAAACACACTACCTCTATGAAAGAGTGGGCTATGATATTATGCTTTTAGTGCTATAACATCAGTCTTGCTTTTATGCTGGTGATTCACTGCCATTAGATTTTTGTCTTATTTGTGTGCGCTCTAAAAAATCTGAACATGCACTGTAGAGATCTAACCTTCGGGTGTGTTTGAGCTGGATAACAACTCTGATGCATGCTGGACTGTTGATGGGTTTCACAAGGCAGACTGAGAATCACCTTAGTCTTTGTTTCCCTTGAAAGGTCAGATGGTTTCATCAGTTTTTTTTTTTAAATGATCCTAAAAATGTTCCACAAAAGCATCTCAAGTTGATATGATCTCTCTCTCTCTCTCTCTCTCTCTCTCTCTTTGCAAGTCTTTTCATATCATTAAGATGCTTTTTAGGAAGCAGCGCCCTGCACTTTTTAATTTTACACAATTAATTAAATGTAAAAGACTCACTTAGTGCATGGGACTTTTTGAGAACAAAAAATGTAAGAGCAGTTGAGATTGTTCTCTGTGTTTATCTTACCTTTAGCCATTAACAGAGAAACCCTCCGACTGAAACATGCTATCTGACTTAGTAGGTTTTGATTGAACCACAGTGTTGCATCAGTTTCTTTCATGTTGTTGCAGAGGATCTAGTTTCCATGAGAATGACCGTCTGTCGTCGGTTGCAGCAGAGTTGCATTTCAAATCTCTGAGCCGCCACTCCAGCCCCACAGAAGACAGGGACGGTGGGTGCGATCACCGCTACTCATCATTTGATCCACATTGTGCATATTAATCCTTCTGTTGGCTGAAATTTCTCTTTTGATTTTTGTTATCCAGAACCCTCTTATCCTAAGTTAGACCCTAACAGCGCTGCACGTCGAAGCTGGGAGCTCCGCACATTTATCAGCCAGTCTAAGGGTGAGATTGCTGTTGGATTGACTAAAACATACAACAGGGAATGATTTAAGACATAAAACCAATAATTTGTCTGTCTATTACAGACACTGCTGCACGGCAAAGCCCCATGGAGGCCGTCCGTCGCTCCATTCGCAAGTTTGAAGACAAACGCTACGCTGTGATGAAGCAGCGCAACATCATCGGCCAAGTGTGTCACACACCCAAGTCCTATGACAACGTTATGCATGTGGGGCTCCGAAAAGTGACCTTCAAGTGGCAAAGAGGCAACAAAATAGGTGCTGCTACCGACTGAATTCTTTTTCACGATGTGTTATGTAATGCACATACAGGCAGTGATGCAATGTTTGTGTGCATAACAGGTGAGGGCCAGTATGGGAAGGTGTACACCTGCATTAATGTTGACACTGGTGAACTGATGGCCATGAAGGAGGTATGTTCTCTCACAAGATCAATTTCAAAATAATCATAAGATCCACAGGAAGTGCTAACACTTTTTGTTTTCAACCAGATCCGATTCCAGCCAAACGATCACAAAACAATCAAGGAGACCGCAGATGAGCTGAAAATATTTGAAGGCATTAAACACCCGAACCTGGTGCGGTACTTTGGAGTCGAGCTTCATCGGGTAAGAGGAAAATGTTTTTGTTGGTCCAGGCTTCACATTGTGCACACCGAAGCTGGTTTGATCTAAATTTCTATGCACTCACCTGTAGGAGGAGATGTACATCTTCATGGAGTACTGTGACGAGGGCACATTGGAGGAGGTGTCCAGACTCGGGCTGCAGGAGCACGTCATCAGGCTCTATAGCAAACAGATCACAACAGCCATCAATGTCCTCCACGAACACGGCATCGTCCACCGTGACATCAAGGGTCAGCATCACATTGTCTTTCTCATCTTTTCTTTCTCATATCGGACATTCAGGGGAGTTAACTGAACGTCATTTTATCTTCTGTTTATTCTCTCTCTTTATATCAGGAGCCAACATCTTTTTGACATCATCAGGCCTGATTAAGCTGGGTGACTTTGGCTGTTCAGTCAAGTTGAGGAACAACACTCACACCATGCCGGGGGAGGTGAACAGCACACTGGGGACAGCAGGTTAGAAGTCATATCTTGTATTTGGGTTGGATGCCACCAGCAGGGGTCACTGTGGTTCGATATGTAATGTATGTATGTAATCTCAAGTACTGGAGTTATTATAAATTTGTGTTTTTGTTTAGTCGTGGTGTCCTGTTCTGTAACTTGTGTACTGTATCAACAGGCTTAATTTTTTGTGTGCTTATTTGTTTTTACTGAAATTTCCTATTGGTCAAGAGGAATTCTACACAAATATATTTGTTCTAAATATTATTGTATTACAGTCTAGTGATTAATAATGGTTTGTTTTCTGTCTTAATCAGCATACATGGCACCTGAAGTCATCACCAGAGCAAAGGGCGAGGGTCATGGACGAGCAGCAGACATCTGGAGTTTGGGCTGCGTTCTCATTGAAATGGTGACTGGAAAGGTAATGAGCAGAGTTATTATTGTTTGGTATTTTTCACAATTTTTATTTCATTTTCAGTTTTCATTTCAAATTCAGGTATATTTTAGGTTATTACAGAGTGGGTTTACTAATTTTTATTTAGTTTCTGTTTAAAGTTTGTTTTTATCGGTGTCAGTATTTAGTTTTATTTTTTATTGTAACATTGGGGGTATTTGGGGCAAGATTATAAAAGGTCAGCATAGGTATTACAATACAAACTCAGCACTTAATAATGTCAGTCAAGGCGTCCCAATTTCAGTGAAGATGTATCAGTGCCTCATCATGCTTGTTGTGGTGACAGATTTCACCACTGTGACAAAGGCTAATATCAAAGATAATTTCTATGTATATTTTATTCTGTGAGATGCTTTTATACTTTGGCAATAAATTGCCCTTTTGTTTGACAAAAGCTGTGGAGCTGGTAGCCTGTTAGCAAAACTGCAACTGCTAGAGTGGTCAAATGGTAGCGACTGTTTGGGTTACATAAATAGCTTTCTGGGAGTTCCAAAAATTAATGCTTGCCACATAATGTAGGTGTTAAACTTACTTCCCCCTTTCTGACCACTTCAGGAAATTCACTTCACCAAAAAAGGAAGTAAAAAATAAAGCACAAGGAAATGATATAATGTGTATTTGACTTTATCTCGACCTGCAGAGGCCCTGGCACGAGTATGAGCACAACTTCCAGATCATGTACAAAGTGGGAATGGGCCATAAACCCCCGATCCCAGAGAAGCTGAGCACAGAGGGGAAGGACTTCCTCGGCCACTGTCTGGAGAGCGAACCCAAACGCCGCTGGACAGCTAGCATGCTGCTGGACCACCCGTTTGTCAAGGTGAGATGCTGCTGGGACATGAAATTAAGTCAGCCCCGTTTTTCACCAGATGTCTCATAAATGAACTGTGGCGGCTTGATTAAATGTTTTTTAGTGAAAACGCTTCAATAATTTAAAATTATTGTTTACAGATGGATAAACTCATCATCAAACAAGTTCCCATTACAGCTCCTATCTCTTGTCTGTTTCAGGTTTGTACGGATGAAGAGTGAAGGGACCCTCCTCTGCGGCTTTTGTGTTTACAAATTAAAGCACTACTGTACATGCTGTTGGCAAAAAAAAAAACTGTGGACGCCGGGGAAGACGAATTTACGGCTGAAGGCACATGGAGTTAAACTGAGGAACTAATATCATTTCAGAGGACAACTGGACCTATGGAGTTTTGGGTTGTTGTGTCTTTATGTACCCATGAACTGGGGGGAGGAGGGGCAGGGGTGGGACTGTACATACTGTAAGAATAGGATTGGCTTTAATTCTTGTATAAACAATATTGTAAAGTAACTATTGCCACATTTGTTGTCCTCACTGGTAAAGAGACCTCTTGAAAAGGCATTGAGGAATACTTTTTTTTTTTTTAACAAATGGGAGGGTATGGGTGGGGGGACAAATCTATGGCACTTTTAAACTGTTTACCCAAGGGACAGTGGAGTAGAGGAGAGAGGAATCTTATTTCAGTTGCTTATTAAGGCTGAAAAGTTGTGGTAAACCTCACTGAATGGAAGGATATGCTGGTTTACCTTTATGAAATGAACACCATCCAAATATTCAAATTAATTTATAACTTGTCATTAGGCAAGCGCGGGCACTAGGAAGGATTTTTTTAGATGTATTTTTCTTTGCCTTTGCTGAGGAGTAAATGTCAAGTTGGAGCAATGTTCAAGTCTACTGGTCGCCGGTGAAGAGCTGTTCACGTGACTGGAGCGTAGCCAACTGAAGAGGAGAAACGGGGTCTGCTCTCCCTCCCTGCTGCTGAACACAAAACATCCACGCAACCAAACACACACACTGACACACACCACAACTTCTGGTCCTCTGCTGCTCTTACAGTGTTTGCTATGTACAAACAATATTAATAAACCAATCATTTTGTTTTTTTTAATGAAATGTGTTTGTGTTTTTCCACCATGAATTTACCATTTAATTGTTTGTTTTACAGTGCTATCAAAGAGGTATGAAGATTCATTTTGACATGACAGTAAAACCTTAACTGCGTTCTTACTAGATCTGATGTTTATATACAAAAAAAATTTAAAGGAGATTGAGCACAGATTGTCTGGCACTGTCCAGATTCATGATTTTAAAGACAAAAATGACCGGTGTCAATACATAGTTTTCGCTGTTTTTTCAACGTGCTACACTGTGACATGTCTTGGCATGCTACTCTATGTTGTTTTCAGACATCTTTTTGACATGTCATGTTTTGACATTTTTCGACATACTAATCTGTCATTTTCTGATGTTATTTTGACGTGCTTTATAATGATGTTTTTGGCCGTTTTTGCAACGTGCTATACTATGAAGAGTCTCGACATGCCATCCTATGTTGGTTTTAACGCTTTTTTTGACATGTTATTTTTTGACATTTTTCAACATACTATACTATGTTTTTTTTTTGGCCATTTTTTCGACATGCTTAAGAATGATATTTTTGGACGTTTTTTCAACATGCTATACTGTGACATGTCTCGACAAGCTATTCTTTGATGTTTTCAGCCCTTTGTTTGACATGTCACATTTTTAAATTTTTTCGATATACTATACTACGTGTTTTTCGGACGTTTTTTCAACATGATGTACTATTACGTGCCTCGACATGCTATTCTATGTTGTTTTCAGCCTTTTTTTGATGCACATTTTGACATTTTTGACCTACTATACTATGTCATTTCTGCCCTTTTTTTTTCGACATGCATTATAACAATGTTTTTGGGCGTTTTTTCAACATGATGTACTATGACGTGTCGACATGTTTTCAGCCCTTTTTCAGACATGTCACATTTTGACATTTTTTGACATACTGTGTCGTTTTTTGGCTGTTTCTTCAGCATGCTATACTATGACGTGTCTCAACATACTATACTATGTCGTTTTTGGACACAGAATAGCATGTGACACGTCATAGTATAGCATGTTGAAAAAGTAACCAAAAACATTATTATAAAGCATGTTGAAAAAATGACCGAAAACGACATAGTATAGTATGTTGAAAAATGTCAAAACATGACATGTCAAAAAAGGGCTGTAAAGTGTAGTGTCCACTATGTTCAGAAACTTTTGCAGTATAGCTAAACAGGCCTGTTCCTATTATGAGAAGAAAGTTGTATTATTATGTGAATAAAATCAAAATTTAAATGGAAAAGTTGTAATTGCACATGATTAAACTCAAATCTATGAGGAAAGTTGCAATATTACATGATTAAACTGATAAATTTATGAGGAAAAGTTGTAATGAGTAGTAAAGAGTATTTTAGCAATCTCCAAACAAGTTGAAATATTTCAAAATGTATGGATGGGATCTGAAAATTGAATGCAAGCCTGAATGTGGCCAATATGTGAAATACTTTAAAGTTGGAATGGAGTTTCTAGATGAATGTATGAAAGAGGAAATACAAGTCGAAAATGCTTGAAAAAAAGTTGATTTTGTGTCAAATTTGAACATTTCACCCATTCATTTGGATAGGTGTGTCTGCCCAAAAACGTTCAGTATTTTAGAAAGTGTGATTGTTATGAAAAAGTTGAATACAAGCAAGCATGTCCTTATTGAGATGAATATGTTGATGTTTTTATGTAGTTTCTACGTTGAAAAATGTTGATTGTGATTAGATGACAAAAAAAGCCTGCGGAATAATATTAATTAACAATTTTTGTGGAGAACATTCACTCTGCAAGTTTATTGCGTCTTGCATAATAGTCCAGTTACACCTAAGGCCATCAACATGTCTCTATAGGCTACACCCCACATGTCGGTGTCCTCCACCTGCTGTATACTCTGCATATCAGGGCGTTTCATCGTCCCTCCCGTTAAGCACTATCTTTAGTTACACAACAGCAGGCGAGGAGACACTGACAATAGCTTTCTGACGTGCTCGATGTCTTTGAATTGAAACTGAAAGACGTCAAAATAGAGCAGACACCTGGGAGGAGAGAAGGGGAAGTTCTGACGTCACACGGCCTGTGTCGCCTCCGCATCGCCTGCTGCTGCCTTCAGTGTCATTTGAAGCTCGGAAATACGACAACTGTAAATTCAGGAGCCTTAAACTTTTTCCTCTCTGAAATAATGTAAACATGTAGCCGAAATGGTAGATTAAAAGAAGCTGGGTGGTTTTGTCATTTAGGTGAGTCAGGATCCCGTCTTCTTCTTCTTATTATTTTATTATTTCTATTTTTTTAAACCTAAGATAGCAGCAGAGAGAAAGGGAGCATATAGTTTCAATGGTTTTTTAATCAGATTTTTGTATTGTTAATATAGTGGGATAGGGAATGTAAGTAGATTTAAGTTCATGTTTCAAGATGTTACTTAACAAAAAATGTTATTTCTCAGGCTCTTTTCAACAATGTTCATTAAATAGGTCTATGAAAGAAATTAAAAGAAAATAACAATGTAAGCGAGCAAAAAAAAAAAAGAATCTAATGCAACATTCATGCAATTTAAAATATAGTTATAACATAAAATGACAGTTTATATATATATATGAGAAGTAATAAACACTGGTGGAAAGAGTAGGATATTTAGATAATTTACTTAAATCGATTTAGCAACACTGCAGTGCAAAGACAAACAAACAAAAAAGGCATCAAAATTTAGGCCTACTTAAAGTACCAAAAGTAAGTAGGCTTACTCATTTTGCAGAATGTCCCATTTCAAAGTAATCATAATATTTGATTATAAAGTGATGTAATTATGTTTTCATCACTTCAGATAGGTTAGGATATACTTTATTGCCCCAACTGGAAATTAACCTTGGACTTCACGGTGTCATCTTTATTTAAAAAAATAAATAAATAAAAAAAAAACCCAACAATATATACATCTAAACATTGTACAAATAACAAATACATTCATCAACTGCACATTCCCATTGTGAAAAATGCACACATATTACAACAACACTATGCTGAACAGCAAAATAAGAAATAAAACCATGCAAATTTAAGCCTAGGTGGTGTTGAGGGCTAACTATTATCATTAAAAAATAATAAACTGTAGCTCCAGTGAAAATACTGCTCCTCTCATCCAATAACTTCGATTTTTCCGACTGCGCTTGAAAGCACCAACTGCCACAGCAGGTTTCGCCTCGCGGAGGAGGAAACGAGTCCTCATTGAAGCTTTGTCCGTAACAACATCCTTCTCTTTGGGAAATATTTCGGATATATAACGCGCGAGGCAGTTAAATCAACAGCGTTAGTTTAGTATCTTATTTACACAAACCCGTATCGTAAAACCGAGGTGATACAGGCTTCCCTTTTTGAAAATGCTTCAGTCTTTGGCCAGCAATTCGTGTGTGCGTTTGATACAGAGTCACAAATCGACGTGGTATTTTGTATCTTTAGTCCTGGGCTATGTCCTGTACCTCATATTCGGCGCTGTTGTCTTTTCCTCGGTTGAGCTGCCTTATGAGGACCTCCTGCGTCAAGAGCTGAGGGCCATTAAAAAACAGTTTCTCCAGGAAAATGAGTGTCTGTCCGAGGAGCGTCTGGAGCGGTTCCTAAAGAAAGCCCTGGATGCCAGTAATTATGGGGTTTCCATCCTGAATAACGCATCAGCTAACTGGAACTGGGACTTCACGTCTGCGCTGTTTTTTGCAAGCACGGTGCTGTCCACCACAGGTGAGTGTTGGTCATCGGGCTGGACATTGTAGGTGATGCTGCAGCCCACCAGGTGCGCACATTAAAATACAGCATGTTTTTCAACCAGCAGTAATCCAAAGCGAGCTTCTGATTTGGTATCATTAGGCTACCTGAGTTACTGCTAGGCCACACAAACCTATGGCCTCCGAAATGTGACAAGGCAGGTAGTGGAAACTAAAAAAAAAAAGTGTCATTTTTGTATTATTTCCTTTTTCTACCTTTTTTTCCCCTGCAAAAACAATGTAGATATGTTAACATATATATGTTCTGCATAATTTATAGTTTATATATAATGTTTACATAGAACAACAATGTAAATATGTTTACATATAGGTATATATGGTCTACATAGTTTATAGTTTACATAGAATGATATGCAGTTTATATAGTTTAAGAAAATTCAATTATTTAAATTATACTATTTTTCAAGAACTGATAAAGAAGGGTTGGGATTCAATAAGTTTGCACCTCTTCCTCTGTCTGTATGTTTTTGTGTGTTAACAAGTTCATCTTTCCTTTTTCTTTTTTTATATGTTCAAAATAAATTTCAACTTCAGTGCAAAATGGAATAACTGTAAGGTTATTTGGTGCTATTTAATACAGATTACAAGACTAATCATCTCAATATTTCAATCAGGCCATAAAGTTGATAGTCAGATTGAAAAAAAGTGAGTTAAGATGCATGCACTCTTTATCCTTTCTGTGGTTATTTTGGTACAGAAGCTAGTCTGTGGTTTCTGTCTTGCATTTATGTTGGCACAGTGACCACTGCCTTGCAGTCAGTACAGCCTTTGATAATTATAACATGACTGCAAATGAAAAGCCTTCTTGTAAAATATACGGTATATTTCTGTGTTCCAGACAGAAGCAGACCAGTGTCAAGGACAGATGAACACAGACTTGACAATTGTCTGAGTCAACAGTATCATATACACCCCCCCCCCCCCGGCTGTCACATTTAGGCCTTTAAACAAATTATTTAAGGTATCTTTACCTTAAGGTATCTTTGCTGTTTTGCACAACACGGTTCATAGAGTTATTTTTCTGTTATCTAGGGTTGCTCAAAAGAGCATGGCTTGCTTGTGCTTGTCAGGCAGGATACCTGAAGAACTTTAGTCCGACCACATCTCTGCAGTTATCTCGGAAGTTTCAACATACAAGATTGTGAAGATATCATGTAGTTGTGGCTTCTTGGGTGCATACAACTTGTACTATATGACAGATCTAGATTGGATATAGCTCTGACTCTTTCTGAGGTTTTTAGTCTCAAAACGTTTTGTTTTTTAATGGCAATAGCACTTTCAGAATGAGTTCAATCCTCATTGTTTCCTCAGCAGTTACATCAGACGGACATGTTACATAAAACAGAACCAGACACTATGATGTTGTTACTTTCAATCCTCACCAGACAAAAAAATTGAGGGGAACCAGTGTGCATCTGTGCATTGATTTCATTCTTAACAGAAGTAGTTGCATTGTATTTAAAGAATACCAAGCAGAAGCTGAAAGTGAATAGTTTCAGATTTTTTCCAACATTTATCACAAGCAAACCTACCGCAATTTCCTCATTTGCACGCTCTGTTATCAACCTGTGGTATTTTTAACACTCTTGTTAGGTCCACTTCATGAGAACATTAGGTTTTTACAGCAATACCTTATTTGCATTAACATCACATTACTTCAAGACCGATCTCAGTAATCATCCTCCATTTGCCCACAATTACTTAAAGCAAGCTTGCACCTTTTTTATTGTCTGTTATTTTGTTCAGTGACTTTAATTAGTGTGTTTGTCTCTATCTTTTTCTGTTTGACGGGGCGTTGCTTTAAATGAGCTGTATGTTTTGGAACCTACACTGTTTAAATAAAGTTTAAATTAGCCAGAGACAGGCTGGACTCCCAAACCTTTAGGGTAAAAAGGTTTGTACACATGTACGCATATTCATTTTCTGTTTGTTTTCCTTAAAGGATATGGTCACACAGCACCACTGTCAGATGGTGGGAAGGCCTTCTGCATTATCTACTCAGTTATTGGCATCCCCTTCACCCTCCTCTTCCTCACTGCTGTGGTGCAAAGGATCATGGTGTTCAGCACGCGTAGGCCCATCATGTACATCCACAGGCGCTGGGGCCTGTCCAAGCCACTGGTGGCTATCGTTCATGCCACTCTGCTCGCCACATTGGCCGTTTCTTGCTTTTTCCTCATCCCTGCCGCCATCTTCTCAGCGCTAGAGGAGAACTGGAACTTCCTGGAGTCCTTCTACTTTTGCTTCATTTCCCTCAGCACCATCGGCCTGGGTGACTATGTGCCTGGAGAGGCTGCTAATCAGAGGTTCAGGGAGCTCTACAAAGTGGGCATCACAGGTGAGTGCTGATGATTCTTCATATTTGGACTTATTTTCATGGCAAGGTGGTGGCAGCTGTAAGGACTCAAATTAATTCCATTCACTGTCCATTCTCATCCTTATTGATCCGTATCCTTTCTGTGATGTACAATGTGAATCATTGTAAAGAGCATTTATCGCTGTCACATCATATACATGCTGTGAGCCAAAAATAAACTACGCATGAGACCGCTGGTACACAGGAGTGACGTTGTTACCACCTGTGTTTAAGGATTCTCTTTCTCATAAACTCTTACAGTTCCTGTTTGAAAGAGGCTTTTATTGCTTGCTTTGTTTGCGCTGGAAGAACAGGTGGCAATCCAGCAAATAAAACGCTATATAAACATGTAGTATAATAATAATCTCGATTTGTCCAAGTTCAAGGAGCAGTGGGTAGGATTAATGGGTTTGTTTTGGCAGAAATTGAGTAAAATAATCATAAGTATGTTTTCTTCAGTGTGTTATCACCTTTAACTAAGACAGGTTGTGTTTTCGTTAAAACGAGCCCTTTATATCTGCATAGTCCTCTTCCACAGAGCACCGTCATGTCTCTACCATAGCTCAGACTGGACAGCCTAAACACTGGCTCTGGAGAAGGCCTTTCGAGTTTTTCTGTTACCTAAAGGTCACCATAGGTTCTCCTGCACAGCTGGAAAGGGAGGGGTAAGGACAGGGATATGTAGTTGGTTGCAACCTGCAACCTCACCACTAGATGCCACTAAATACCACACACCAATCCTTTAAATAGTCTCAACATCTCAGAATGAATGTTGTAATGATTAACTGATGTGAGAATATCACATATAGCTGTTTTATGATGGTGAGCTTTGATCTACTTTGGTGTGACACAATCAGCTGGGTCTATTTTTTTGGCCAGTTTCATGAACACATATGCATGAAAGAGTAATATATGTAAAATGGTGATCACATGCTTAAAAATAACGAATACACAGATAGGATTCAGATATCCTTGGTTTTTTGTATTTTCATAGAGTGGTGGATTAGATTTAGTGTAATCCTGATTTGCAGGCTCCTGTTTCTGATTGAGCTTGTATTACATATGAAAATAGTAGCTTTGTCTCAGTTTGAGTTAGACATTTTGAGATTAAAATAATGTAGTAGTTTTTGCACTTAAATTTGTAATCCATAGAAAACTTGTTTGGGTTATAAACAAATGGAGATGTGATTTATATTTTAACTGACAGACACAATATGATTTATATTGCTGTTCATATACTATTGATTTTTATATATACCACTTAAACATCCACTGAAGCATATTGACAGAGGTTAGAAATAACCTTGACTCAGAGTGTCACTCAAATTGTTACTACATGAAACATATTTTCTATCAGAAAAAGTTGCTACAAACTTCTAAACAATACAAAATTTATTAAAAAGATTTCAGTTGCAATATCTGAGGCTTTTCCCCCACTAGGACAGTTTTAAGCTGCTGTATGCTGCTGACATTTTGACAGTCTTTTTGTTTCTTCCATCCTGTTTAAAGGCCTATTAATCAGTCAGGTGAGACAACATCGTGCAGTGCAGGAGAAAAATTGGGCAATGGCCTAATGGAGAGCAGCAAGGCATTGATTGCATTTTCTGGGTGACTGTGCAGCTTCCTGTCAGCAGCACTGTCAGGGCTAACAGTGACTAGAATGAAAAAAAAGTCAAATTCAATTTGAACTCATGCAGTCTTGACAAGCTGTGGGTGTGCATGAATGTTTAACACTACTCAAGTGTGTGGGTGGGCGAGTGTGTGGATGTGTGGTACGCACTCAGCCAGGGAGACGTCATTCAGTAGGAACAATGTGTCAGTCTGTAGGAGGAGAGAAGGCTGTGACAGAATGTATTTGTTTGCACAAATAACACCCGACACATTTTGAGCAACCTACTCTGCAAAACATTGAATGTCAGTCGGAAGTGATATCGCTATCTGAAATTACATATGCAGCACTGAAATAGAAGAGCAAGACGCAGTTAGCCATAAACCAATCATGTCATTGGCTGTGCTTTGTTTGTCTTGATTTTGCTACTGCCCTAGGTGATAAGCAGTCACTGTTTCTGTGATTTGCATTTATAGGCGAGCACTAATATATTCTGCACATAGTCAGTGTGATCTGACTTGTTAATAGAGTCCAAACAAAAGAATGTTGCTTAAATACAAACATACAAGACTGCACAGTATGAAGAAAATTTGCTGTAACATTGAATATCAGGATAACGATATTATTTGCAATAAATAAACAGGTATTCAGTGTTAAATACAACAAACACCACTTTAAAATGCAGTTATCTTAGTTACTAATACTCTCTTTTAGCTAGTGTTTATTGATACACTAGCTATATACTAGATGCTAAGATTGATACTGTCTATTTGAAACTGTTTCAGTACTCATTTTCCTCAGTATTGATACACGAGCTGCACCTCGTGGCTCTCTTTTATTGTGTATTATTTGCTACAGTCATTCTGCTGTTCTCTGCTACTAACCAAGTAAGAGTAGTTGTCTTTATTATGTTCTAGCCTTGTTGTATTTGCCTTTTTAGTAAAAAAAAAAGTTAATTGTGTGTTTATTTTATACTTTTCAAGGTATTTTATTGAAGTTGGGGGGGGCTAAATACAACTTTATGAGGCTGTGTAGTTTATTAATTTTAAATACCCCCTGAACCTCAAAACCCACTGGCGTGCATAAAAGGCATGTTTTTTTTTAAAAAATCACTGGAATTACACAATTTATCATAGCAATACACTGTACGAGCAAAAATTATCACTGGATTTTCAAATCTCCAACAGCCCTTGAACACCTCGTGTGCGATGAATGCTCCTGTCAGTGAAGATAACCAAATCTAAGCTTAAAATATAGATATGTCATTAAAATCACATCATTCTACTTCAGATTTCACCAAAAAGAAATCTTGCACCATTAGAATAAAGGGAGGGTCATGTGTTTCCCCCAGTCACTCAGGGAGGCTCAAGTAAAAATATTTGTAGCTCTGGGGAGGGTCGAAAAAAAAAGTCCCCCCACACCACTCCCCTGATAAACAGTCCCTTACACAAATAATCCTTGTGTGCAATATCGCAGTTTTTAGTGATGTGCTTAATGCACACGATGACTTTGAAGTGACAATAAAAATACAATATACTGTGCAGCCCTAACATACATTAAACATCACTTCCTGCAAATACCAGACCACAAATGTCACACTCAGCATGCCACTGATAGTGCTGAAGTACTCCTACTATTTGTGCAAGTAGTAGTATAAATGGCAATAGTTCTTATACAGTAGTTATATTACTGTTTTCGCAGTCAAAGCGCGGTCTACATGCACCTGGGGTTACCAGGGCGTTTTAGGGGAATTTTCATGTAGATGCTGCCAAAGACGGTGTAATGGTATCAAGTCAAAGCCAGTCAGTGAAAGATTTTGCTGCTGCCACTGATCAGTGAACATTTACATGAAAATGGGGGATTTACACCATTGTCTGAAACTGTTTCTCTTCCTATCCCAACTCTGAACACACACTCTGTTGTTGTAAAACATGGTCAGCTAGCCACTGCCCTCTGGTGTCAGTGCGTATAAACAACAGGTTTTGGGATTAAAGCAAAGGCGTGCGTCAATTTACTTGTGTTCTTCCAATAAAATGAGTTACAGAAATCAACAAATATTTTTTAGAGTCTTAGGCTATTGTATACAATAGCTACTATAGTACAAAAACTACATCACATGAAAGTCTATGACAAAAAAGGATTTAATAGAATATATTGTGTTGAGCCCTGTAAAATCTCACTGTTGAGATCTAAAAACATGCTTAAATGTAGAGAAATATTAGAGTGAATTCTTTTCAGGGTTATAGAAAATAAGTAGTTATTGTTTGTGTTTTGTATGTTGATATTTACTCAAACTACTCACTGCAGCTAAGTCCTCATCATAACTTTTAATCACTTTTCCTGTGTGTTTGTCTCTTCAGTCTACCTGATCCTGGGTCTGATAGTCATGCTGGTGGTGCTGGAGACCTTCTGCGAGCTGCAGCAACTGAAGCAGCTGAGGAAGATGTTCTACCTGAAGAAGGAGAAGCCGCAGGACCGGCTTGCCATTGTGGAGCACGACCACCTGTCCTTCACTACCGTGTCCAACAGAGCCACGGCTTACAGTGAGGGCAAACCCCAGCCGTTTGTAAGCGTCCCAACCCTGGCCTCTCCCAATGATGATCCCATGATTCAGTAAACACAGACAAAGCAAACATCTGTTGAAGGATGAAAATATGAAAGTAGGGGTTAATGCACACCAGACTTTAAGTAGATAGAAGGAGTAGATCAGCTGTAGGAAATCCACAAAGCTCAGCCCTGCAAATTTTAGTTAAACTAGGTGAGACTATTCAGATTGAGCAAACAATCTCCTTTATCAAATACTGACAATGTAGTGCTATGCAGAAGAGATTAAATTAATTGAAAGATAAACGTAATAATTTAACAGTGATAAAAGAAAAGCCCTCTGCTCTATGACTTACAGGAGATGAGCTCCTGTAAAAGCTGTGCTAATTATTGCATATTTAGAAACTTTTTAGAAAGTAATTGGTCTCTCAAATCTAGATGAAATATAGGACATTTCTCAGTAGTCTGTCACATAATAGTACAAAAACATATATGTATCTTATAAATAGAGATGCTTGACAGGTGTGTGGAATGTACATAATCAGGTAAATGTATTAAGATGTACAGTGTAGAGCCACTTAGAATTAACACACCTGTGTTAAAGATGAGCCGAAGTGTAGCCAAAACCGAACAAAATAATTAATCATTTGAGTTCAAAGTGTTTTTATGTATTTTTCTCAGCTGAAACTTCAACAGGAATGTACCCTGGCATGTTTTCTGACAGCGCTTGTTGCAAACCAATCAAAGTTTGTTGGTGGGTACACTCTGAAACACTTCATTGGGTTCTTTTCAGTTGGATTGGCTTCTATTGATTTTTGGGGATTTTTTTTAAAGTTTCAGGGGCCTGCTTTTTCCATTGCATGACTGAAAGAGCTTTCAGTCAATCCTGAGCAAAGCATCTAAAAGAATAGACAAGACATTGCATGAACATTAACTTGGCTGAGCTCAGAGGAAGATATCCTGAAAGTAAGACTTTTTTTTGCAAAACAACAAGTTTTGTTTAAACATTGCCAAGATTAAACTATTCACTCTCTTTATAAGAAGGTAGTTTTACAGTGTGTGTTTTGTAGCATTTTTGGCTCATCTTTACAGAGGTGCTAACTATTCTTTTTGGACTCCATGTTGTCACATGTTTCATTGTGAGGGATAGTATTTGTCTGCAGATATGTGTGTTTCCTCAACATGTTGCAGTGCTATTTCAAAACATTATCCATGTGTGATTATAAGCACTATAATTTATTGATTTGTCTAAATGGCTTAATGTGTGCTGGACTGTTTGAGAAGGGAAGTAGAGGTAGCCTAAAAGGGGTACCACAGAGGGGCTGGCTGGCCCCGTTGCATTTTATCAATAGATAAAAAAAAGATCAAGAGCTCAGTTTGCACATGTACTAGCGCCAGGCAGTGGTAAAGGGAAAAAAAAGGAAAAGGGAAATGGTTCCAAAGATTTCAACAGTAAAACTTGAGTTGTTTTTAAAGGAAAAATAATGGTACTTTTAATGTGGATGATCTGTAAAAGCTTGATAACTGCTCTAAGGTAGAAAAGAGCAAGATGTCAAACAGAAACTATTTTACTGTTTTTAAATTATTTGAATGTAGAAATGTATATTTTTGACATAAGAAAGGTTTACAAAATTTTAGTAGTGATAATTAATTCTACACTAGAAAGAAGCAGTAGGTAAACTTAAATTCAAGCAGTAGGAGTGCAGCTAAAACATCTCAGTGCTGATTATCTATCACATCCGTTTTTAATCTGCTCTTCAATCATGGATAACTTTCCAGAATTGGATACACACACACACAAGTTTGTATGACATTGACATTGCACTCCTCTGTATTTTTGAAGAATATTTGTGTCTGGAAATGCTGTAACAAAGTACTTAATTTCATGCCATTATCCATCAATTTCATGCCGTTATCCGTCCTGTAATTTTATTTTTGGCACTAAAATACACCCACATGTTCATTGTGGCATACTGCCACAGTGCAGACTTGTTTGTTATTTTTTAGTACATTTGTTATGAATTTTAACTTTGTCTCAGTCTCTGTGTGGAGCTGAAGTTCTGACCTCATCTTTTTCTGCTACATTGCAACATCAAGACACAGTCGCAGCCTTTTATGAAGTCTTGAATGTAACATTTTTTATGGTGTTTGCTACAGTGAGATCTTGAGGCCTGTCCAGAGTGCAGCATTGCTCCTTGCTGCTCTGCTGGCTCTGTTAGTTTAGTGATGACAAGTTTATTTGTGTGTACAGGTGAGCTGCCTGTGGCAATGTGTCATGACCGCTTGCAAAATTAGCTTTGAGTGTGTCATCTTTGGAGTTTTCCACTGATCTTTTATACTGTATGTTATAGATCAGTGGGAATGTCCTTTTTTTCCCACCAGTTTGGCCTTCGTGTAAACTGTGAAGCATTGAAACTGTTCATATTGTCTGCTGAGAAAAAGGAGAACTTGAATTTTAAGACGTTTTACTGTTTGTAGATACATGAAGTAGAGTGATGTCAAGGCTTTTACCCTTCAACTGTCTTCAGCAGTGTTTGTCATGCACATAAAGTTTGTCTTTAGGGTGAGAGCTGTCAAATGACATGTTCAGGGAGTTAATGTTGTGTCAAGGATTTGAAATGGAAGCACACTGATGTAATTTATTTATGCTGACAAAAGTAACATGTTTGGAACATTTTCAATTCCAGGTTTCTGTACATATCTCTTCAGTTGTTGTGGTGTAGATTCATATGCACCAGTGAGTATTTTAGTGTTACAATATGAATCAATTAACTGTAAAATATCAGTGTGTCTTAAATAAAGTCTTAGTATATTATTATTTAATCTGACTTTTTTTCTCCTATTATAGTATTATCCAGAGCCATTACCGTATAGTGGCAATGGAAACTAGTTGATCCAGTGGGAGGTCACAGCTGTTGTGCTCAGGAGGCGCCCTGCAGCAACACGTGCCATTATACATTATAACATGTATTTACCATGAAAGTGTACTTCAAATAAACACAGTTGAGGCTGAGGCGTGGGGTTTTTCCACATACAGAACAATTTGGGCAAATTGGAAAAAAAACCAGAAAAACTGACAATGAATATGATTTTCTGAAGGCTTTTTAGTAGTAGTTTAAAGAAAAATTGCCAGTTAATTGTTGCTACTTCAAAACACTACTTGAGTCTTATCTTTAAGCATGAAATGGAGATGTGGACTCCATCATTATCTGCATCACAGAAGAACAGTAATTGAAGGCGGGGGTGAACATGAGGCTCACAGATATCCACAGTGATCAATAACAAAATATTGCCTTTGAGCACAAGAAGCAATGATTTGCACATCAGGCTCATTATATGTGGCACTTAATAAAGAGGGGGATGTTGAAGGACAATGATTTCTAATGAGAAGCTGTGAGGACCAACAAGCTTTAAATTTACTGTGTAAAGAAGTGGCTTTACTGCAAATATCTGGCACAAAGCAATACATATGCTTAGAAAAATCGAACAAAATGGAAAAAAAAGATATTTGATTCCACCTCAGCATTCATCCGAGTCCTACAGAATATATTGTATTTTATTCCCACAGGCAGCATACTGTATCTCTCAGAGGAGAGTGGATTTAATTGGGTATGTTTAGGGTCCTGAAAGAAGATACAACACTTGTTTTATTCAACAGCTGTAATTCTTATTTAACAGAAGTGTAAATGCATCCGACTCGCTGCAGAGCCACTGAGCCGTCTTACATGTTATCATGTTGAACCACCTGAATAAAGATGAGGGAAAGGCAGCTCCTGGCAAAGTACTCATTGGATGCACATCGTGAGAACACAATTACCTGTGGGCTTACACAGTAATTAAAAATAACTGTCGAGGATGTCAGCCAGTTTGAGTCTAAATCCACCATATTCAGAAACAGCACAGAAAAGCAATTGTGTCTGTTCATTTGCATAATGTGATTGTAAAAAAACATTGCAATCAGATCAGAATCCCTGCTTTGAAGTACACAATCTGCTTAAATTTGCATCATGCAAGTTACATTTTACAGAAAATCCAAACAGAACAAGCTCAAAACAACAAAAACAGAGGAACTGAGAGCAACATGCAACCACATATAGTCCTTATTAGTCAGGTGATCCTTGCTTACAGCACATTTAAGCAGTACAATTTTTAACAGACACGGTACAATAGTCAGTGGTTACCATAAAACAGCATCTTTTTATATAAAAATCAAAATATTCACTTATCACAGCCCTGCTTCTGTATAAAACAAACTATAAGCTTCATCAAAACATAGTATAATTAAATCAGCTGGCCTTCATCCCATTAAAGCTAGACAACCCTCACATTACAGTACAGAATCACAATACAGAAAATAGAACAACACAACACATAATTGTCTGGAAGGGCTCAAGAATTAATGAGAAAAAATGAAAGTAATGCAACAGCAAAAACAACAAAAGCCCCTTTACTGTATAAAGAGGGTAAGCCCAAAACACTTATTATTCACACTCTTATGATTTATTCATGGAAGTGGTTCAAAAACTTCCAAACTAAATTGCAATAATTCTTTTAAATGTAAATAACCATAGAATGTCAACAAAACCTAGCATCTTCCCCAGAGATTGATAAAGTCATTCTCTCACAAACACATAAAAGGTAGCTAAAAAAGATGCTGCCATACCACTCATTGCCTACAGGTGGCAGGTTTACATTGTTGCAATAGCTTTATTTCACTGTAGGTAGAGATGTTGCATTTCTACATTTGCATATGATATCTGCAGACTGCATAAAAAATAATGTCCGCAGGCACTGCAGTAACATCCCCCATTGGGTGGTGGACTCCAGTTCTGAAAGGTTCGAGTTTGGCACTTTAGCCACCACCTTCTTGATTGTTTTGAGCTGGAAGTGAGCATATTTGGACAAGAAGGTGGAGGAGTGAAGGGTGGATCAGTCTGAGAGCCCAAGGACATTATTTACCGACAGCCTGTCACTCAGAGCAATCACGCCCTCAATTATACATAACTTAAAGCCTAAATCAAATTGAAAGAGTTAATAACATAGAAATCATATAGATCATCATTATAGAGGCCAAAAAGTTTTTTGTTTGTTTGTTCTTTGTACCAGGCTGTAAACATGTTAATTTCTGCCATCAAGTTGGGTATTTTAACAAAGCTGAGCCTATATGGATTGATTTGCTTTTGAGCCAAGTGGCCATTCAAGGATCTGCAGTTTTTTGCTTTTCTTTGTTGCCATCATTCTTCAGCCACTTCCTTTGCAGCAGATGGCGCTGGTTAACATGTGTTGAACTGGTTTGACAAAGCAGTGCACTCCTGTGAAGAATCTGCAGCCTGCTAAATGAGAATAAATGAGTACGTTTTAAGGTTTGGAGAGTGATTTACATGCCTGTTCATATGGAGAAAAACAATGTGTAAGGAATACAGAGAAGTGAGATTATCTCCTTAAAGGAAATGAAATATCCTGCATGCACAAACAAAGTCTGAACTGAGAGCAAAAATGAGAATGCATTTGTTGACTCCAGTGCCTTTGGCATTCATCCAGCTGAAGCACACTTCTACTTTAACACATCACATCTTGTGATGCCCCACCCTTTCTCTCTTTTATTTGCTTTTAATTTGTTCCCACACTAAAACCAGTACATACTGTACAACTATGAGTAGATACAACAGGGCTGTCAGTTAGTTGTGTATCAGGCCAGAAGAAGACTATTCCCTGAAGGCCACTCCCTACGCACCGGACTGAAATGTACCCGCCGGTCCTTTTCATTAATATTGCTATTTGATCTTTTGCAGCATTCGTATGCACACAGGAAACTACCTGAGCTGGAGCTTTGGAGATAAAAAGAATTCCGCCTTTAAATCTAACAAACTAAATGATTTTTTTTAACTCCATGCTGAATGTAAAAAAAAAAAAAGCATCATTACAGTTAATGTAAAGCAATTCTTTAAAGAATGTGCCTCCAGTTACAAATAATGCATGTGTTTTCAGCTCGCAATGCCTGTGCATCAAACACCCACTCAAGCAAAGAGTAACACACGCTGAAGTGTGTGAGGCTTGACGTTTCATCAGTCAGGTTTCACAACAAGTCCATTGTTACAACTTTGGCTCAATATGCTGGTGGTCCAGGGACTCAGGGGTCACCCTGGACCGGGGGTGGGTTGGGGTGGGTTGGGCTGGACTGTGGCGACGACTGGCATCCACCCTATAGCACCGCTTTCTGGTGGTGAAGCAACTCTATTTATATCCTGACACACACAGTGGGACTACGGGAATGCAGGAGGCCTCAAGCACAAACACTCCCCACTGCCAGCTCTGTAACAGCTTTCATTTTCTACTGCAAACACGGTGCTTTATTTTGCAGGAGTAAAGGGAGTGTTGATTATGTTATCTAAATTACAGTGTGGATTTGCTTTTATTAATGCAGCCAAGAAATGAGAAATAAGAAATTGTACATTTCAGGTTGTAGTTTTGCACAGCAGTCCTATTTTCTTGGCATGTATACGTGCAGACACTTACCAAGACATAAACACTGCCCCAGATAACTCCATCTTATATGTATAAGAGGTGAGACAAACTGACAGGACCGGAAGAATGAGGGATAAAAGAGAAGGAGGGGCGAGTGGATGCTGCAGCCATGGGCACTCTCTCTCTCTCATGCAACCACTCTGCAGTGAAACCTCCATCTCTGCATTGTGTGATGTTTAGAGAACATCAGGACTTACAGTTGGCTCCCCTCATGTTTCATACAAAGAAGGCATGCTTGCATTTATTAGGCACTGAAAAATATACATGAATAAATGACAAGAGGAGCAGAAAAAAATCTATTTTTTCCCCCAGAGTTTAACTTCTGACAAAAGCTATTACAACTTGAAAAATCATCAGTCATGCTGAAACACATGGAGCAACTCTTGGGAATGCAACGACGCAGTGCACATTTTTCTATCTTTTCCACTTCATCATCGCACTGAGTTGACATAACCAGATCTACAAATGATATCAAGCTGTGAAATGCTGAGAAAATGTTCAGTAAATGGATGACAAAAGGCAAATATTTATGTGCCTTTGACCAAAATAATTTTATTGAATCATAAGCACATGAATACTGACAATGGCAATGTCTGTTATCAAATGCTATCAGAGTCCCGTTACAGTATCCTCAAAATGGCTTGATTCACATGTCCTCACTAAGCCCCATAGCTCATCGAAAATAATTGGTTATAAATATTCAGAGGAAGCAATCACATGTTTTAAGTGCCAGATGTCAGACAACCTTTAGGACTTCAAGAAGCCTGGTGAATTTTACCCTCGCCAACACAGGCTGACCAATTACTCCAAATCCTTTTTGGAAAATTGTGGACAAAATATGCAGTGCAGACATTTATGATTGGAGAGGTGCACATTGTCTGATCCACAAAAAGCAGGAGGATTTGCATGTCAAGAACAGTGGACAGATTTTCAGTTCCAGTGTGTAGGATTTACGGGGATGTACCAGGAGAGATGGAATATAATAAACTAAGCATGGTTTCTTTAGTGTATAATCCCCTGAAAATAAAAAAAAAGTTGTGTTTTAGTTACTTTAGAATGAGCCATTTATATTTACATATCTGCAGATAATTTAGCTCCCTTTTAAAACCACCTGAACAAAAAGTTGAGCAGGTCCTTTTTGCAAACATGCCGAACAACGTCGGAGAAACATTAATTTGTAATGTGAAACTCCTTTATTTTTTATTTATTTATTTATTTTTATTTTTTAGTGTTTTACCGATTTTAATCACCTGGTTTGTTTGTTTTGGAGAGGAAGATAACTCTAGAGCTCCTGGTAAAAACCTGAACACTGATGAAATTCGAAGTGGGAGAAGTTTCGTCTGGTTGCAATGTGCAGTCCTCATCACTAGATGTCAATACTTCCTCCTAAATCTTACACACTGCTTTATTATGTCTGTGAATATGTAAGAAATAAAGAGCTGCACAATACTTTCAGCTGTAATGGGATCCTGTGCATCTTTTTCAATGCATAAAAACATAATGTATTTATACTCACAATATGGCTGTGAATGTATGATTGTTGAAAGTGTTTCAAGTCAGCGATTGCATCCATGTGAATGTTATAAGCAGAACAGAGTTCATTATGTATGTGTTGATGAAAAACAATTTCTATTCTGTGTGAACTACTGTGAAGCTGAAAAGCACCTCTGAAGTGGAATATTCCTGATATTCAGAGGTGTCTTTTAATATTAATAGCAGCACAACAGAGAAGGGACTATGCATGGATACTTCCAGAACTTTAATCATATATTTTTATCTTGTTTTCATTTGTCAGCATAACTACAAAGGATGCATCTAAGAATGGAAATCAGGGCAGTTAAATGTCGCCAGAAAAGAAGACAGAAGATGCCAATTTTTTCCTTCCCACTGGAGCTTTTTGCCTCTAACTGGTTCACGATGTTGACACATAATAGTGTCAGCGGGCCCAGTCATCCACAGAGATTCCAGCTACCCTCCAGCTGTGTGTCAACCTTAGCAGTAATGGCAGCTGCATAACAAATATACCCTTAAGAAATTACAGAGGCCCTTGGGACTACAGGGTGCTGGTTTTCATAAAGGTTATGTTTCCTCCTGGCTGGAATAATACTTGTTGTTGAGCAACAGAGGAATAGATATGTCTCCCTGGATTATAGCAATAAATGTCTCCTCCTGTTGTTGTATACAAATGAAAGGTTGCTAATTAAATACTGAGTAATGAGATGTAAAATGTTTACAAAACCTCTAAATGTACAATGATAAATATGACCTTTTTTACTGGCTTAGAGTTTCATCTCTCCTCCATGACTTGGCCAATCAGCAGTGGCCTGTCACACTGTTTCCAGGCTGAGAGCTGCATTAAATATTAATGGTGAGAAAGACAAGATTTACATCATACTTTTTAAATTGTGTGAAACTGGACACAGGGGGGCAAGAGAAATAGTGGAAATTAGGTTTATAACATGCTTGCTTTTGTTTCTGACTAAATTCTGAAGTGTGCAAGAATTTGAGGGTACAGAGAAGAGCTGAAGGGGATGTTACGATGAAGGCCGGTGAAATCTTGATCCTACTCTTTTTCTGTTTTTTTTCTACAGATATCACAAATAACTTGGAGCCCTTGGACTTAAAAATATCTCTATCAGGTTGAAATATACGGACCATCATATGTTAAGGGAGAAACAGAATAAAATTTTAGTCGGATCTTGTTTTGATTTCACAGCATTAGAGCTCCCTTGAGACACATATCTCATGAAAATATACTGTTTTCACAGAGCACATTTTGTCATGTCAGGAAGGAAATTATTATAGTATTTTATTTTATTTTATTTTATTTTATTTTAAATGTTGTATAACTAATATCATAAATATACACATTAAGTAAATATAAATCATATTTAGATATCATATCGTCATATAATAACATTAAATATAAACATTATCATTACTAGTGGACAAGGTTATATGCCAGCAAGCCAGCATACAAAATACTATACAAAAAACCAAACAAACAAAAACAACAAAACAAAACACAAAACACATTTTACTGCTGGATTTTTTTTTGTTAATATAACTCTGCTGTCTATTGCGTGAAAGACACAAATATGAATTTGGTGCCATATAAACCGAGAAAACAGAGAAGCAGACTGTGGCATTTGCTCTCGTCAAGAGAGGGAAAGCCTACAAGTACCAGCATGCCCCACACCGGAAGAGCCGTTTTTTTCTACGGCAAACAAAATGGCAGCAGGATGTAAACGATCGATCTCGGACCGGATGAAAGTTTACCGGTAAGCTAAATACGCTTCTAAAAACATTTAAGGCGAGAAATATGCAACGCAGTACCCACAGAAACTTGGTTTGTTTTTATCAGCACTTTCTAATTTTACTGTTTGGTCGGAGTTCGGTCCGAGTTTGACAAAGAAATGAGAGGGAAGTTTATCACTGTTTGTGTACATGTTTACCTCTAAAACATCCGCGGCTACAGCCGAACAGTTTTTGAAGACATTTCAGGCAATACAATAACATAATTACTCGTGTATTATAGGTCACTGAGACAAAACTGTGGTTCTTGTTGTAACAGCTTACAAGTACCCATTGTAGTAAATGACTTAACATTGCAGTAAAAGCTCAGGTGGTGCAACTAATAAAAGCAGCAGTGGTGGGTGAAGTACCTGAAAGTCTAACTTACGTAAAAGTACAGATTTATTTATCAGAAAATGACTTTGGTAGAAGTTAAACTCACTTATTAGAATATTTCTTGAGTAAAAGCTGTACATTAACTGATATTTACTGTGTTTAAGTATCAGATGTAATTTTATCATATTAAATGTTCCTAAGATATTGATAGTAAAAATATAGTACATTTTGTTGACAAATAAATATGTAGTTAGACTTGTATTTCTGTATAACATACACCTTAAAAATGTGTTTGCATTAAATTGAGGAAAAACTAGGTCGTTTTTACAACTTACAGCATTTAAAGACCAAAATCATTTTTTTCCTTACGTCTTATTCCTTCATTTTTCTGTTAGTCCCTTCCTCCCCATCTACATTATTTTGTAGTAAGTAACTAAAATGCTTAGGGGAAATGCAGTGGAGTAAAAGTGAAAGTTGACAGAAATAATATGAAATCTCAATTAAAGTACAGATACTCAAAAAAACAAACAAACAAAAAAAAGAAACACTCAAGTACTTACACCTCTGAACAGTAATAATGGCAGCATTCTGTTCATGTGAACCAGTTCCACAACTGATGCTGACTCACTGGAGTGACTGGGACATGCCATGGAGCTGAGTCATTATTAACCTTGTTAGTTACACTAGCACTTTTCAAAGTCCAAATATTTGCTTTAAAAAAAGGTCCATTATATCTGCATTTATGTAAGTTAGCTGATGATTAGAAAACTTAAATAACTGGTTAGTAAGTTGTTTTTTTCACCAGTGTCTTGTCTCGTGTGTGAATTATCCCTCCTGTGTTCACTTAATGTTTCTTGGACTTGAGCTTTGGCTCTCGCTTTATGTCTGATCCATATTTAGAAAGGAGTGCAGTGCCCTGTAGATTGGGGCACCAATTAAATCGCTATTAGAGGATTGCTGAAGTGGAAGATGGTGTGCTGGATGGCAGTGGAGAACTTGAATATATTAACTATCCTGTTACGTCAACTGTTTTGATATTCATTGGCTCTGTCTCGCAGCGAAGGTGTCCACATTATTTAGTTTGGGCAAAGCAGAAGGTCGAACAGTGAGAATTGATTTGGCTTTGGCCGAGGCTGTGAAGTTGAGAGGTGCATTATGCAAGATGAACCTGATCCTTTCCCCTTGAAGCCGATGAGAGGTGTTGACCTGCTTATTGATGAATAGACTCCACTTTTTTTTTTTGCTCAAGTAAGCACAGCCCCCCCGTCCCCTGCTGTGAGGACTTGTGAGGTGTGGCTGGTCATTGATCCATGCAAAACCTGTCCACAAAAAAAAACTGTCAGTGTACTTGAGCTGCTTTCCGCAGTCAGGAGCTTGCAGAATGCCGACGCAATGCAGCCAGTGGACCACAGACCGGGGACCTTTGGGCAACACTATCACCCTCATACAAGGTAGAGCTCCAGTCTTCCTCTTTGTGGGAACTGCATGTACTGCTGAGGTTTCTATAGGGACAGAAGGTCATCTACGCTTAAAATTAATGTAAAATGAGCATGAAATGTAGGTCATCTTTAGCTTCATGTGCAAAACCTACTACTTGTTATGTCATTGTTGCACAGTTCACACTTCTGAACACAGGCAGCTGCTTGATTTTAATTTCCAAGTAGATATAATCACCACCAGTTAACATAATTACCACATTACTGGAAGCACTGCTCTGATTGTAATCAACCATATCCCTGT
This sequence comes from Plectropomus leopardus, assembly GCF_008729295.1. NCBI lineage: Eukaryota > Metazoa > Chordata > Actinopteri > Perciformes > Serranidae > Plectropomus > Plectropomus leopardus. Next base: position 18,556,503 of record NC_056477.1, on the reverse strand, counting down.
GCTTCTGTGGTATTGAACAGAAACATTTCTACTGTTTCTTTTCTACCTCTGTTCACCCAGACCTTTGAAACACAGGCCTTGCTATCATCTTGAAATACTGGTGAACCCCTTAGGTAAAGCAGACTATGAATAATAGACCAAAAGGGAACCCAGTGGCCTGTGAATTGCTGAAAAAATCTATAGTTGCTGAAAAAAGTTGTCTGGTAACAGTGCCTTTATGTTTCACATCTGTGCTGAAAAATAGCTTAAACAGTCTGGGCTTGAGTGGTTAATGTTTCTGTGATACTCTGCATTATTGAGGAGGGAAATCCATTCTCTCCCATCCACACAGCAAAGCTATCTGAAAAGTAGCATCAGCAATAGAATTATAAGGAAAAACCCTTAAAGAGTATTGTGACTAATACTTTGACATATATTTAGAGCAAATTGAAATGGATTTCAGGAGACATGAACAGGGTTTTTATTGTTTGACAGATGCTAAAATCAAGACAACTGTTCCTTTGCGTCATGTTCCTTATTTTTTTTTAGCTTGATAGTGTTTTGATTACCACCCAGGACACCCGTTACTGAGCCACAAATAATTGGCAGTCGATTAAAAATAAAACACTTACTTCACACTTCAAAGTAAGGACATGTATTTTTTCTCGTCTTGACACTTGCTGTGCTTGTTTGAATGTGACAGTTTGAGGTAAAAAGGACAAGAAAGAGCTCATTTGGGAAAAATGACTGCAGCTGACTGGTGTGTGCTTTGCAGGTTTGGACTTTTTGCACACAAAGCTGCAGAAAAATATGCTTTTTAGATATAATATGCTTTTTAGACACACAAGGGAGGGAGCTGAGTCAGAGCAGGTGCAGAAATGTTCAGATTGAGATTAAGTAGCTGCCAGAGGTCCTTGTGGGGCTAGAGGAGGACAGCAAATTCAGTTTTATCCCCTTTTTCCACAAAGAAGAGAGTGCACTAGAATAACTGTAGAAGCACCATGTGTATAAATTTGTCTGACCTTGCATGAAAAGGGTCGGGGTCCTCTGACAAATTACAGACATGCTGGTTCAGATACACTTAATGCATTTCATCTTGGCACAATTGGCACAATTATTGTTGGTACCTACAGAGTGATGATTCCAGTGAATCCAGTAGATGGCGCTGTTGCAATGCCCTCAGCACCCAGCAGCAGCAGCACAGCGCACCCTTTTTAATGTTCAAACAGTCTCCACTGTAGTAGTGGCCAGGCAGGCATATGTTTGTGGGGGTGAGGAGGAACAGGGCGATGGTACTTCTCTCCGTCAGCCTGGATGAGGATTTAGATTTACAGTTCTGCTAAGTGGCCTTGAGGATGTACGGTGATGGAGAGGGCACCGTGTGGGACCGGGTCGGGCGGCCCCACCGGGACTGTATGTGTTACCTTGGACCTCCTACTACTTTGATGCCGATGTAAGACATTTGAACTTTTACAGATGCTTTGCAGCCGACAGATAGAGGCAGGGCCACACCTGTTGCGCACATGATTTCGCAGGTGTAATGAAGTAAATCGATTTTACAGTGAAAAAGATCAAACTAAAGACAGTTATTCTCTGTGATTTTGATTAATGTTTTAAATCAAACTGAGAGCTTTTGGCTAATTTTTCATTGTCGGTAGTCCTGTTTAGAAAAAAAAAGATCACCCGCGTTATGATTGGGATATGGCAGCACAGGGGGGAATTTTACGCACCGATTTTCTCTGAGTAGGTCAGTAAATCATGTTTTGCTTTCACATGCTGGCGGTTTCATAACAGCTGAGAGGCCGTCAGGTCACCACTATGCTACTTTATCAGGTGTAGAGCTTTAATTGCTGCGATTTTCAACCAATATTTTTCTTTTTTTTTGTCCCACCTGCTGGACACAAAGTAACAAGTATTTATCTCCTGTGCATGATAACATGGCATGATGGGCTGTTGCACAGCGCAGTTTTGTGCTCCAGTGCCTATACATGAAGCCCGGAGCCGTCACAAGTGTTCCCGCTACGTCTCCACATATCACTCATGATCGATTCATTAGTTTCAGATTCCTATAAGCCTATAATAGGATTTGCACAGTATACAACATTTGCAGGAGCAGTCACTTTGGCTTAGTGTCTTTCGCAGTGTTGTTGTGCGGACCAGTGAAGGATGATGATTTCTGTACTGTACAAGTGAGGAGCTGCAGGGGCCCTCAACGCTTTTCTCTGTGCAACATACAGCACTGACTTCCCCTGCTTTAACCAATGAGCACTCTTGTCCTATCAGGTCATATACAAGGTTTGCATGCTCTCCTTTTTGCTTTTACTAAGCGGTCTCACTTTTGTCTTTTTAACACCCGCCACCCCTTGTTCTCTTTTCCCAGCGGGATGCGCAAGTCGCCCGACGTGAGCCCCAGAAGGCTTTCGGACATCAGCCCTCAGCTCAGACAGCTCAAGTACCTGGTGGTGGACGAGGCCATCAAGGAGGACCTCAAGTCCTCGCGCTCAGTTGAGGACATCAACAGCGCGTCCATAGAGGAGCGGATACTGCGGATCACCGGCTATTATGGATACCAGCCTTGGAGTGCAAGCTACAAGAGTGAGTCTGTTTGCATGCAAGGATGCTAACATCTGTGACTATATGCGGTGGTAGGCTACATGTAGTGGCCAATAATTCTAGTCTATATATGTACTGTTGGCTCTCACAACTAAGCTATTGGTCCTTTTCATGCCTGGCAACATCACATAATACTACAGGTGACAATGAGTCCATAAAATGCTTTTAGTTTGTGGAGGTGCTGTTGGATGGTGTGCTCTACTTGACAGATGATTTATGTGGGTGGATGGAGTAAGAGCTCCAGGAGCACTTGTTAAAAAAAAAGTGAATGAAGTGTATTAATGTATGGGCAGGCATTAGCAGGTTTCACACTGTTGTTTTGGTACTGAGCTCCAAGGATGATGGAAATTGGAAATTCCCTCGTTGTATTGTTTTACTCCCCAGAGGCACATGTAGAAATTTTGGGCAGTTGCAGTGTGATGTGTCCCCCTCAAATCTCAGCACACATAATTTTTTTCTATCCATCCTGTCATTCTGATTCAGATTTCCTGTATTTGACATGTTCATTATGCACTTCCATACGTAAATAAAATCAAAATTACATTTTCCCCTCTGCAAGTCAGTATAAGTCCATAAAAAATAGCAGAATAAAATAAGTAAATAAACCTCATGAGAAGGTTAGAAGCACCATAATAATAAAAAGACTTTTATAAAGTGCATGATTGCAGAGAGATGATGGGTGCCCATAAATGTCCACATATCTTCTTTTACCTTAGCAGTCTTCAACAATTTTTATACCAAGGACACCTTAGCTGAAAGAAAGACAAAGCATGCTGGGACCCTCTACTCCAACTAAGTTTAAAATTGCATTGCTTATTAACCTGGGCACATGGAGGTAATCTGGCATATCAGGTTGACGTGTATTTATTTTCAGATAGGTAAAAGAAAGAAACTACAGTTTCGCAAAGTTAAGTTGCTGTAAAAGGCAAAATATGTTCATGTTATTGTGTTATGTGACATATTTTAATTTTTGAAATGAAAAACTAAGAAAAAAAAATGCTGTCACAAACCCCTGTTGAAGACCAAGGCTTTACACTGGAAATTGAAAGTGCACGGACAGGGGTGCTATGAACAGGCTGTGTGTGGCACTAAACAAGAAGATGCTATTCACATGGTGTCACCATGATGTTGCACATCTTCATCTTTATTTTCACTAAATCTAAATTTGCACTCGCCGATAATTAGCTGCTAAGTGTTGTTGTTGTTTGCAACAGACAGTGGAGCTAATGTCTGCTTCTCTGGAGTGTGTCGAGCTTGGAGCTAGACATTGGGATTGTTGCTTGGAGCAGTTGATACTTTGAAGGAAAAAAAAAGTTGTCAACACAGCTTTTATTTCTCTCTCTCATTTCTCTGCTCTGCATCATCTTTGCTGTTGATGGATTACAGTTTTGCTTCACTTTGCTCTGTGTCTGTCTCTTTTGCTGTGGCTGTATCGGGACAAACCACAGTCTTAACAACTGTCAATCTGCTGCACATTGGTTTGTTGTGCTGCCTTGATGTGAACATTCAGCTGCCAGCTGATGAACTTTAGCTGGTAGCTGTGGAAAATTTTGTAAATTTCATATGAGAGACTGCAATATTAATCAGCTGTAAGCCTACTTTAAAATTCATAGGCCTATACCTAACATCTGAACACTGCAGACTTCACAGGACAGCTGTGGCTCAGATCTGAAATTGTCTTCTTTCTTATCCGCTGGTACTGTGACAAGAGAGGGGATAAAGTGGAATATTTCACTACGGCCACCATGGCCTGATCATTTGTCTGTGGTTACCATGACTCAAGATTCAAACATCTATTTTTTGTTTGAAGAAGAGAGAGACATATTTATTTATACTTGATGAAATATACTTTATTCTGTCATCTGTGGGGCCTCCTGGCTGCCAAAGCAACTGTAGTTAAATATACATCAGTAGGCTTCATTGCATTTTTATACACTGAACTGTCATTGGAAGAGCTGCATATTGACAGGCTTTTCATTAAAGCCAAGCTGGCAATCAAGGAGCATCTGTTTAGTTCAGTGGAACCAGATATATTGCTGATTTTTATTAATGTAAACAAATAAATATAGCTGACAACTAGTTCAATCTGCTTAGTTTATCCCAAACCCCTGTCTGAAATAATCGTTTTTATGTGAAGATATTTGTATACTTTTTTAAAAGCTGTGTTTCGAGACTGATTTAAGAAACCATATCTTCCATGTTTTTTCCCCCCATTTTCCAATTGTGTTATTATAAAAGCTTTAGTGGAACTGACTTAATGGCCAGTTTTGCTTGTTAGAGTGGTTGTGCCTTTATTAAACTAAATTATTAATTATGACACTAGTGTCATAACGTTAATGAGATAAATGGTGGGTTTCAAGCTGTGGTTAATTACTTTCATGAAAATAACTTTGTGCCATATTTGCTAAAACTGTCACTTTTTCTGAAAGACGCACAGGTGACGGTGTGAAAAAAATCACATTCCTCATGTTGCTATACACTAGAATCAGAGCTTGTGTTGGAGCAACAACCAATCAGAGCTGAGGAGACTCTAACACAGCTGCCAATCATGTCAGTGACTGTCAACTGTGGTCAAACTGTCAAACTTAGCAGCGCTGATCAATTATGAATCAAGATTTAGCCACTGCATTCAGCCACTGTTTCTCATCTCAGATGTTTTCTGAAACATATTTTAACTGCTATTGATTGGCTTTAAAATGAGAAAGTTAGTCTGGCATGTGCTTGATATTTGGATGAAAGAAACAACATGGCATTTGGGTCACATATTATCTCATTTAACAGTCACTAAAATGTGTTTCTGAAAACATTTTTTGGTAAGAAATAGCCAATGCAGTGACAGAATATTGATTCATATTTGAACAGCGCTGCTTAAATGAAAGTTTGACCACAGTCCATGTTTGACAGTTGCTTTAGAGACTCCTCAGCTCTGATAGGTTGTTTGCATTCACAGGCAGTAAAGCCAATAGAAATGCTACAAGGCAAAAGAGTAGACAGAAATATATTTTTTTCAAAGATTATCTGTGTAACTTAGTTCTGTGTGAATGTACTGACAGTTTTAACAGATATGAAAAAAGTTACCAGCTGTAGCTTTAATTTCAAAACAGTATCCATGTCACCCGAAATAGCCACTTCTACAAGAATTCTACAATGTAGTCTGTCCCTTAAAATAGAATTTTGTTGACGGTAGACATACTGCAAATATAAGATTTCATGATGAGTTGCACTGTTGCATCAGATACTTTCCCGTGTGTGTGTGGCTATCAGGGGGAAACTTCTCAATTAATCGGTGTTGCATGTTGCCTTTCAGGAAGCGTTGTAGTTCGTTCAGCTTGTTTTTGTTTCTAGCAAACCAAACCCTAAGTCAAATTAAAATATACTGATATATTCCAAATCCACACAGTTGTCAGTTCCTTTCGGACCCCCTACAGTAGTTACAGAAGAACTAAATCAGCCCACAACCTCCTCCAGCACACACGACCTGACTACTCAGGACCGCACTGGCAACTAGAAAGCAATGGCTAATGGCTGGAGAGCAGAGGGCTGAAGTTGAAGGCAGCCAATTTCAAGAGAGGTGGGAGGCTGAGTAATTCTCAGTAGAGTGCAAAGAGATGCCTGTTTGTTTCATTTACCACCAACCTTTCCAAATTGGCACATGTGCTTTTTCACACAGCAGTGAGAGGGAAAATGGTGCTTGTAGTAAGCCATGACTCAGACTGAGGATGAAAGATGGTTGTGCGACTTAATGGTTCATGTCTATAATCTGGGTATGAGACTGCAGGAATCACAAACATGCAGGGTGCAGTAATAGCCCCTTAGTATAACTGCATGTGTAACAGAGCCAGTGCAACATAAAAACTTTGATCATGTATCAAACTTGACTGGGAGTCACTTTCCCTTGAGTGACGTACATGTAAACTCAAAGCAGAGGCAACAGATTTATGTTTGATGTAGTGGATGTTATTTAAGTATAGTGCAGGATGCCACAGCCCTGCATCCAGGCTACGTTTAGTGTATTTGGACTCAGCCATGTTATCAGTTACCATACCTGCAGTGTCTTCTGTTTCATTATTGCCTCACACTTCTTTGGCATCTTTCTCCTCTCTCTGTCAACTGCGGTAGATTGATAAACGCATACAGCCAAAGTGACAGTAATCATTTCTATTCTCAACAAAGAACAACAAAACCTCACTCATACCACAGAGAAAAACACTCTTACTCTACTTTGAAAACGGCCGTGGATGGAGGGATTGATGTCTGTATCAAAGAAAAGGTCACTGGTTACTGGAGAGAATATATTGAGCTACAGTATCTATATGTCCTAAAAAATACACCTTTTGTCTTCAAGATTGATCATTTTTCTATCTTTACGTTTCTGTTTGGAAAGTTGAAACCTACAGATAAAGATTTGTGCTTTCTAGGTTCAATCAGAGAAGTAGAAACTTAGAGGAAAGATTGTTAGACTTTCACTATTCTAGCTGTAACATAAAGTGGCAGAGCAATGCTGCTATCAGTGCTGCAGAAACTCTGACATATTATCTCATTTATGTCCATCCACCATGGAGGATGACTTCTGCCGAACTGAACATAAATGAATGTCCTCTGAGCAGACCGATTAGAATTTTTCCCCGAACAGAAATTAAGTTTGATATCGCAGCTGCAGGTTATCTTCTTAGAGATTCGGAGAAACTCTTCACATGTGGGAAAAGGGGAAAGTGAAATCCTCTGTCATCACTTTCCCTCTTACTTGAGGAGTCCCAGGGACACAAGACACAATTTGAGCTAAAATGAAACCACTTAAATTATCTTAAATTTAAAGTTTTGGAGAGTTTTCCTGACCTTGTCTATTTTTAATTTCTCTTATTATATAGAATTATATTTGATGTCTTCATCTGCTGGTGGGCCATCATGATAAGAGTTTGCATAATGTGATGTTAATTCCACTACAGAAGAGATCTGATGATCACTAAAATTACGTGGGGAAAAAAGTGGATATATCGATATCGGTTTGAATTGTCAAATATCGGCATATCGGATATGGGCAAAAAATCATCTATCTGTAATGTAGGTTACAAATACATTTTTTGCCCATATATATATGTATACTGTTTGTGCGTGTTCTTGTGTATGTGTGTGAGTATATGCACGTGTGTTAATATAGTGACCATCGTTATGAAGACTCATATAGGTGCTTGTGCTTTCATAAAAAAGATTTCAGTCAGACATGCAGGAGAAATATGAAAAAAAATGTTAGCCATAACATGCAAGGGAAAACCTGAAAATGTCTTTCTTTCTGTCTTTCCAAGTTGTTTTTTCTTTACCAAAGAGAACGTTTGATTCTTTTGGTATCCACAAGTGAAGTATAGCGCATGCTTAGCATTTCCTCTTGAAGATAACAATATTACAGTTAACAGAGCTGGCATTTACAGAGTTAGATCCATTAAGTTCAGGCTAAAAGACTTTTTTACTTCAGAGACTCATAGCCTGGAATGGTGTTCTCTAAGATTAGGCCTTTCCATTGCCTGTAAAATTGTCCCTTTAGGTTTGTTAAGTTCCACTGAGAAGTGAAACAGTTGTCTGACAAACAGACTTTGTTCTTTTCCTAATTTACTCTTGCTATCTATCACAAATGTAGCGTCCCCTCTGGTGCAAATTTAGAGCTTCACGAGGCATGAAATGAGGTTGGATTCTATTTTGAGCTCAGGGTTTGGGCATGGTGAGACGCAACAGTGGAGCAGGTTGGAAAGAGCCTATGTACGCATGTACACATTGAGTGCTGGCAGTAGCAGCTGGAAGGGATGGGCAACTTTCAGGCCGACTGTGGCTGACGAGGATAATGACACCTCTCAACTCAGCTGGAGCTGAGGAGAAAGAGGGGAATAGTTATGCAGATACACGCTCTCGCTTGCTCAGCTTCTTATGGATAAATCCAGCTTGCATACAGGCTTAGTTGCAAACTCTTCAAAGTCAAAGAAATAACTTTTTTTAAAGAATCTCCATTTTACAACAATCAATCAGTGAAACATACCAGTTTTCCAGCCGAGTCAGCAGAATAAAATGTTTGCAATGCACATTTCTGCAAAGCACAAATGTTTAAGTTGTACATTTCATATGTATCATATCAACGTTTCTATGGTGGGTATTTTAAGCCAAAATATTACCCTTTTTTAAACCTAATTAACAGGTTTTGTGCCTGAACAACCACAGTGATGTTAAATATGAATATGAAATTATAAGGGTGACCTCTTGCTCACTAGAGTGTGCGCCCCATGTGCCTGAGGCTTCTGCAGCGGCTAAGGTTCGAGTCTGGCCTGTGGCCCTGTGCTGCGTGTCAGTCCCACTTCTCTCTCCTACTGTTCCTGTCTCTCTTACATTGTCCTTAAAATAAAGGGAAAATGCCCCCCCAAAAAATCTTTAAAAAAAAAAATTGTAACATGTAGAAAAATAGAAGTTTCACAATACTCATTACATAAGATCTGGTTTGCGGAAAATCTTAAAATGCCTGCATTTATGATTTGGGTTGAGCTTTTCCATCTACAAAAAGCCTCAGTAGAAAATAACGTTACAGCCTCACAGAGCGGTTCATATGATCCTATGAAAAAGCACACACAACAGTGTATTTGATATCTATGAATTAGCACCCCGTGAAAGACATTACATCCCTAATGTAAGGTTACGTAATTAATGTAAAGGCACTGAAAGTCACTTTAGGCAATTAAAGTTACAGTGGTTCGGTTTAGGAAAAGAAGCATGATGTACCGTATGTCTCAAAGTTCACTCAAAGTCCACGCTGTTCCAAACACACATCTCCTAGGGAAAGTCCAGTGTTTTGTGACCCATCCACCTTTGCAGCATGCCATCTGACATACCGATCACGGCCACTTCTTGACGTGATTGTAGCCTTCCGAAATACGTGTGTCATGCACAAATTACTTGCTCATGATTATGTGGGGTATGTACAAATTTTAGTGCGTTATTCTGCTTTTCATTGGAAAACATCCAAACGCTTTGTGAGGGCAATCTGACCGTAATGCAGTGCAGCCACAAGAAGTTGCACCGTAAGCGAAGGGTATACCTCACACTTTTTCTCACATAGAAGACTTGTTGCTCTGTTATCACGATTGCAATCTTTGAAGTACAATCCACAGCTGAGTGCGACAAGCTTGAGTATGTTGTTTTAGAGTTGTCAAAGAGCACTTGGGGAAAATGTACACAGAGAGGGGTCACAGCCCTGCAGGAATAAGTTCATTGCGTTCTCTGCGTTCTCGGTGTGCGTCAGGCTGAAAGTGAACCTCTCCAAACTTGATCAGCCTCCTCCTCTTCTGTAGCTCTCATACAAGCCAAGCGACTACACGCACAGAACAGGCACAAGTCTTGCCATGTAGGCTGATGTTCAGTCAAGAGTGCAAGATCATCTTCGTATTTAAACAGACTCAGTGTTAGACTTAAATTTGCACATGTTCACATGCTCACATGCACAGTCATCCACAAAGCAAATGGAGACAACGGCAGTACATTATTTCGGTAAACAATTCATTACCTTGCAGGCTTGCATCTCTTTAATGTTCATCTTTCTTCATTCATACATTTTTAAAACACTGCTACATGTTTTAGTGATGTGCATAATGTACACTATATGGAAAAAAATAATACACCCAGAGGACTTGAGCACCATGATACATTAAATATTTCATGTAAATGGTTTAAATGACCATATGGTGCCAACATCTGACATGTTGCCTCAGCGGGATGATTCAGACTTTTCCACTTGTGAGTATTTATGTATCGATAACGTCTTACTCTTCACTAAAAGAACCGAGACATCATCTCCGCAGTAATACGGAACATCTCTTGCTCTCATGGAACTGAAAGTTTAGTGCAAGCGACATTTCTGTTGGCTTAATAATGATTTCAAGGACCAGTGTGTAGGAATTAGTACCTTCTAATGGTGAGGTTGCAAATTGTAACCAACTGAATACCCCTGCCTCACCTGTTCCTTTACAAAGGTGTAGAGCAGTCCAAACTTTTCTAACTGCTGTTAGGTAACGGTTTGTTTGTTTACTGTCTGTTTCTGAAAAAACAGTCTTGGTACATGTCTAAAAACTGTGTGATAGTGCGACCATCATGTGGTGAAGCAAAACAATGCAAAGTGAACTCCCTTGATTAACCAATATTGTGTTGGGGGCCACATATATCATATTTTGACAGTCAAGCTGAGGGCTGTTTAAAATTAGTTTGCTGGCCACGTTTGGTCCCTGGGCCAGATTTTGGACATGTCTGGTGTAAGGGAATCTGCAGTGGCCTTCAGGTGTAATTCTTGACACAAAATTTAAACAGCCACGATAAAAACATGAAATGCCCTCTTTAGAGTGTTTTGTTTGTTCATTCTGGGCTATGGTGGAAACATAGCAGTTTAACATGGCGACATGGCGGACCCTTTGGACGCGGACCCGCTCCCTATGTAGATATAAAGGACTCATGCTGGTGCACTGAAGACTCCATGGATTTATAGTTTTTATTCTCCGTTTAATTAGATATGAGTATGCCAAACCTAAATCGATATCATGTAGTTAAAGTAAATATTATGTTAGCAATATTTGATAAAAAAATGAGTTGTAATAACTCAATTTAGTCATATCCAATTAGTCTTTTTTTAATAAGCTAATGTAACAGTCCTTAGTCTCAGGTGAATATACACTAATGAAAACAGAATTCTGAGTATTATATTCTTTTTTTGCCAACATATTCCCCTAAATCCTTCACATTGGTCCTTTAAAACAAAGTAGTTTATTGTAGTACCCAGAGTATTGGCCTAGTTCTGTAGAAATTTTAACTGGGAACATTTTTTGCTTGGTTCAACATGTTTAAATATTAATCAGAATCACTTATGTTTTTGAGAGCTTTGTTACAGCTTTATACTATAAGGTTGGAGTGTCTTTAAAAAACACAGTCAGAAAGGTTACCAGTGTATTGGCACCCAAATGAATTTCTAAATCCAACCAGTCCTTGAATAATTTCCCCATCGTGTTTCAAAACCACTGTTTCAGCAGAACATTTCTAGTTTCATGTTCTGTCCAAGTGGTGCAAGCAAGGCGTCTCTGAACAAGCGTATTTTAGTTTTTTTCCCCCATCTCCAGTACAGTAGAAGCAGCTTCTGTTGCGTAACATCACATCTATAATTGAGAAGGATGCATAGATCATCAGACACCTGCTCCTGAAGTCCCCCTTGTGCCCGGTGGACTGGAGGAGCTGCAAATCAGCTATACCACTTTGAAGAAGAAAAACCTCCAGTCTTGTCTCTTTCAGCTGCTCGTCTTTGCTCTCAGTGTCATTTAAATTGGTGGAGATAATCGTGGACAGATAGAGTAGAGGAGCAAATCAGACCACCAATTCAGTGGGTTTGTGACAGTATTGTGGAAAACATACTGTATTAGTTCAGAGCTGGATATTCCATATGAAACCCTTTTGGTATTTCTTGTATTTTTTGACACTTTGCTTTATGGAGTGGTTTACATTTTGCATGCATGAACTTGTGGAGCATCTGTGTACGTTATGTAATATCTGAGACAACTGGTTGCCTCAGCTTGATTGTTCGTGCTTGTGTTTCTCCAAATTAACCCTGAAGACAATAGTGCTAACTGGATCACGGCTGTTCTCAGTGCTCACTCTACCTTGTAATGGAAATCCTGCCACTTAAATGCCAAATGCCCATCCTGCTGTCACCCCTCTCTCCTCCTCGCTCCTTTTATCTGCTGTTAATTAGAAGTTGTGAAGTGATGACTCCTACCTCTGAGTAATTAATCCAGGGTCTGCTGTGGCCACACACAGCACATCATTGTCTCTGTTAGCTACAGAAGAGCAGTGCTCAGGAACAGGGAGAGCAAAGTGTAAATGAGGCTGTGCAAGTAATTAGGAGGCGTATGTGGGCATCTTGATAGGAAAGGGTGAGTACTGACGGCAGCTTGTAGCACAGATACACACTAATACAAGTCTCTCATCAACAGCTAACTGTTTCATTAGTTTAAAACTTGCTCAAAGGAATACTTCACACACAAAATGATCATTTTTATATCAGTTACTCACCCTGTATGACGTTGACATTGTGAAGACAACTTTGTTTTTTCTCACATGCCTCCAAAGGACAAAGATTCCAAAAATGGAACTGATTCCTGACAAACTGGAGTAAAAGGCGGCTGCGTTCAACAGCAGCAAAAGTAAATCAAAACATCTGTTTTTCAACTGTCACACACCTTGTGCAGTATAATCCAAGTCTCATCTACCCAGTTGTACGCTCAGGACTTTCCAAGTACTAAGCAACGGGATCACTAATACTTGGATGATACTGCACCAGTTTTGCGAGAGTTTTTTAAACAGATATTCTGATATAGTTTAGCTGTTGTGAAACACAGCCCTTTTCCTCCAATTCATCAAGAATTGTTTCCATTTTTGGATTCTTCATTCACTGTGGAGGCATGCAAGAAAAACAAAGTTTTCTTCAGGAATTTAATGTAATGCGAGTTGAGAAATTGATATACAAATGATCTGATTGTGGTTGGAGTATTCCTTTAAATATAATTTTGTGTCCACTTGCTCTGCTTTAAGCAGTTAGAACGGGTGCAAACGTTGTTAATATGATGGAAGAACATGGTCCAAAAAAGAGAAAGGATTGCAGTCTTGACACTTGCATCTGTGCCAAAAAAGAGTCAGCTCTATCTATATCTCAGTCCAGTAGTTTCATCATTGGTTTGGGAGAGAAGTCTCTTATCGACTGACCTAGATATAAAAAGTTGAGCACCTCTGTCATATCCCCATGCCTCTTCTCCTATTTTTTAGAGCAGTCTTTCCCCACACCATTTCAATTTTCAATCACATTGAGCTCTTAGAAAAATATAAGCTTCCTTTACCTTTTCTGTCAAATTTGCATATCCCATTACGCATTAAGCTCCCTTTCATATTCTATATTCCCTGAGCAAAATGCAGGATTGGTGCATGACCGGCTGCTGACCCTCTCACTGCATCAAGGCCTGAGATGCTGCAGAATCCAACACAAACAACACATGCGCTTGTCGGCTGAACAAGTGACGTTGCATTAGAGAACCATAGCAACAGCAAGAAAACAAAAGACAGTAGACTGACACACAAGTTGTGTAGAATGTTGATTACTTTGCTTCTGTCTTACTGCCCATTATGAACCAGAGAATTGTCACCCTCAGCTCTGCGGAGCATTTGAACTCTGAAATGTTGGATGTTCACAATCAAAGTCAACAATTAGTGCTGCTAAAGAGCCAGATATTTCACTCAGGAGGTGGGTGGAAACAAGAGTTAAGAAGAGAGTGAAAACTAGATTTAGATTCGTCAAGAGGCCAGAAATGCAACTCAAAATGTATGATGCTGCTGCTCAGTGTTAGATTTAAACATGTTTGCTACATGTTCACCATAAAAAGGTGGTAATACCCCATGTTAGCATTCTGTTTATAGCCTGTTCTTAATTTTTCTTTGTTTGAATAGGATTACAAACTTGTGCGAATCTTGTTTTCCATCGTGATGCAGTTTTTTAAAAAACGTTTGTCACACACTTTTGACTTTTTGTTGACATTAATTGATGTTCTCAACCCACACAAATACATGCAAAAGCTTGAAGGCAGTAGCGAATACAAACATGAATAAATTAACATTCATTGAACAGTACATCTATCATCATACCTTCCCTTGGGTAATTAGAAAAAGTTGAAATGCCATAACAATCAGTACTCACCGGGGACCCAGATGAGTCACTTGTCCGCTTTCAAATGAGAACTCATGGCAGTAAACATATTGTAAATTGTGAGAAAATAAATTGTGTGCTGCCTATTTTTCTGTCTCGTGTTGTCCAGAGGCTGACAGATGAGAGCTGATGACTAATTCTTCAAGCTTTAATTCGTATTTATTCTTAACCTGATCCTTTGTCCCCAGGGATAAATTAAATTGAGAAACAAACTCCACTAAATGTTCAAAAGGGAGAAAGTGGACATTTTGAAGGAGTCACGGTTCATTATGTTCAGTTTCTATTGATGTAGCCAAAGTGAAAGTTATTATTAAGCATGACTGTATTGTCAGTGAATTGTGTGTAGCTGCAGGTTTTTGTCCAACATTTAATGTTTCTTGATAAATGATTACTTTTCCTATGATTATGGTCTGTACTTGTGTCAGTATGAAAAGGCAAATCTGTGGTGGCCAACAAGGGCAAACACTCAACAAATGCCCAATACATTTCCATTACAAGACATGTGCTACAGCTTGGGAAATGATGCCAATTCAAATCAAAAAGTAAAAAAGAATACGTACCCTTTTTATGTTGCCTCTTTACACCTCTTCTCTTCCCACTCAAAAACAAACACTACCTCTCAACTGGTCTAAAATCAAGTAGCGCTTCTCTTAGAGTTTCAGAGATGCATAGCATCTGTTTTTATTGGGGTTGTTGATGTAATTGCAGCATATTTGCATTCATGTGTTTGTTTTGGCTTTCTGCTATATGTTTTTATATTTTTAGCACACATTTTTGGATATTTTTATGTGTTTTTGAATTGGCATAGTTTTTAAAGCTGTAGCTTGTTTCTCCGAAAAGAAATTTTTTGGGTTGTTGTGGCACGTTAGCCCTTCATGGCCACCGTAAAAACCACTTTTCAAAAGTAGTTCTTCATGTCAAAAGTAACATTTACTGCAGTCAAGACATTTGGCAGGTTGGCAGATGCAAAAAGGACTTTTTTCCCCATGCAAGTATGGAATTAGAGTTATTCTGATGCCGAGACCAGTATCGCAAATGCCGTTGATTCTGCCTTAAATGCTAAATGGGGGATCCATGTGTACATAAGTCTTAAATACATAAATCCAGTAACACATAATTTCTTGATAAAGTTTTATGTAATTTCACACTCAGATAAAGTGACACTTTTTTTTCCCAGAAATCAATTCTTCACTGCTCTAAAACAGCAGGCTACACAGCAAGTTGCGATGTGTAGCAAAATATCAAACTAGGAAATAAAAAAATGCTCAGTGGCGTTTTTTTCTTCATGTACTTTCTTCATGTGGCGTTTTTTTCTTCATGTACTTCATGTACTTTCTACATGTACTTCATGTAATAACAATCATTTCACATCCATACATGGTTAGTAGTGCACAGCTGTATGTTTTTTTTTTTTAGCTAGTAGTATCGCAAGGCTACTTGGCATCCGCTGATACACAAGTTCAGGAATCTGTAACAGACAGGGAAAAAAAGGCATCGAAACTTGTCTTTAAAATTTTTTTTTTTTGACACTAGCTGATTTCACAGAGAGATTTTATGGCGTTATGTTTATCAAACCACAGGCTGTTTACATTTTGGCTCTCAAGCACAGCAGTGTGCTGTTATACTGAAGCTGTTTTCATATTTAAAAAGTGAAATACAAAGTACAACCACTGACCCACTGACATTGACTGCTGTGTTGCACCACACAGCATCACTTTACTGTACCAGCAGGCATTACATGCCAGGATTACATACGGTCCAGATACAAGACTTTGCTGGTAGCAAAGATGCACAAAGGCACAGTCACACATATTTCACCCTTCAGCAGCTCTCCTTGGTCTGCAACTGTTTGCTTTTTTCAGGTGTGAATGATTTCCACAGATCTGTTATGTAAAGGGAAACATTAGATGAAGAATATTAAAGTGTAGTTTTATTCTCTCCTTAGATCCTTTTTTGATGATGCACTGTTATTATCCTATTTTCTCCCCTGCACTGTCATGCAACATCTGCTCACGCTACCGTATTTTTTTTGGTCTGTTTTCATTTATCTGACATCTGCTTTCCTACAAGCTGAATGTGTGTAACAGAGTGATAGCTGCAGTCCCATCGATCAGCCCATCTGCTACGTACTCCTGAACCTACTGTAAATCTATTCCAGTCTCATCCTCTCTGTCCTTGTTTACCTCTTCTCTTTGTCTTAGTCACTTTCATTTTGAAGGTAAAGTCAGGTAGGGACAAAGAGAAGAGAAACCATTTCTACAACCACTTCAGCAAAAAAAAAGCTCAGCATGTGACTCTTGGGATTAATTTGGAGAGGATTTCTGTTGTCAAAGGCAAGGGAGAAACAAACAGGAGCAGCCATGCATTTTGTCTGAAAAATAGTTATGGTAAACAGACTAATTTGGTCCAGTGTTTGCATACAGTTCAGTTTTGACCAATAATGATGTAAATTTGGAATGTATTGCAACCCAGATCTTATATTCGGCCCAATGCTCAATGTGGGGTTTTAGTTATACTTGTGGGAGAAACATTTTTTAAGAATTAATCGTTGTAAGATGATGTTGGGGGAGGAGGGTTGGGGGTTGTGATGGTGCAGCCTGGGGCGAACCAGCAGGGGGAACACAGTACAGTTAAGCCTGCAGGATGCCGTGCGTGGTGTTACCAGCCGAGGATCAGATATATTCTCTCACCAAGCTTCCATGCTGACATTGTACATCATTGTTAATGGCAAAGTATCTTCACTGTGTGTCACTGACTAAATCCTGGATTAAAGGGATAGCAAGACATTTATTTCTTAACTGGTTGCTATAGGCAACCAGCTGAGACTCCTGGGCATGGGCAGATTATGAGACAATAACTGCATATACGCTGCCCATTCAATGCGGGAATAACATGCCATTATGGCATTTTGGCATTTTGTATATAATGTCCTATTGTGGAAAGGGGAGACAGAGTGGTCTCACCTCTGAGCCGGGACTGGAGGTAATAACACCCCTGGAACAAGCTCTGTGTAAAACTTAAAGCCAGATAGACGTGACCACGGGTGTGATGCTTTGATCACGTGTTTATGCGTTCGACCCACTGTGGGATATTTAAAAAAAGCAGCTGTTAGTATGGTGGTTAATTCGAAGAAGAGGAGCAGTAGCCATAAATGTCCTCAAACTGGGAAAACAATAAGATATTGAAGCTCCTTACCCTCTGAGCAGAGGGCGAGATCAGCTACCATATAACAGAGATGGTACATGATTGTGATTGACATGTTATGTCATTGTTATTGTTTTGAAAGCGCTGCACTCATATGTTATATGTCACACTAGAGGCCGAAGCTCATGTGTTAAACGTAACGGCTGTCATGCCTCTTTCGGTTGCTGGATGCTGCGATATAGTAATTACACACTGCAGAATGATGCAGCCATCGTTTGGTTCTTTGTAGATGTGCATGAGCGGTATAAAGGGGGGACTTCGTTGCGGCCCTGTAGCGTGATCTCTGTGTAAAAGCAGCTAATAGGCCCCTGGGCACAGATATGCAAAAGGACCCACCATCTGTCCTACACAGGAGTAAGACACACAGACTTTGTGGTGGCTTCACTGCTCCTTGTTTAGTTTTTCTTATCTTTGTAGTTGTCATGCATCATTTTGTGATTTTGTAACCTTTACCTCTGCTGCTTTTGGTGGATATCTGCTGTTTCTGCAAATTATCTGCACATGAGCCTCCACCTTGTGCACAAGCAGATCGGTTTCTTCAGCAGAACAACTCTCACATCTGTAATTTGCCAAATCCGTCATTTAGATCGCAATCCGGCAATTCCTGGCGCACCAGGCTTTTAAAGGGAATGAGAGCTGACACACAGATTGGTTCATTCGTGTTACACCCAAAACACACCCATGACTAATTCAGAGTCTAAATACAATCCCTCACCTAATGCCCAGATTATCCGCCACTTAACTAGCAAAATAGACTTTGGCACGCCCTACACGCATTTACGCCATGCACTTTAGACCATGCACAATAGATCGCCTAAATAGGGCCCGATGAGTCTGAAATATAATTAAACCCCAATTCATTTTCTCTATTCAGTTTTTATACAGATTGAACAAAGAAGATATAATGTGTTAATTAGTGAGCTTTAGAGATGCTGGTTGGCTGATTTTATTACCTTTGGCCACCATCTCAAGTATTTCCAATCTACATCCCAAGCTAAGCTCACAGGCTGTTGGCGATAGTTTCATGTTTACTGCACAGACACAAGAGCGAACTATTCCTTTAGGTACTGTATGTGTTTCCTCACAGGATGTTGATAGCGTACACACAAGCTACTGTAAATATGTGAAAGCCAGTTGCTTCCTGAGAGAGTCACACAAAGTCTGAACAGATCTGTCAGAGAAAGAGATTCGGAAGAACAACAACAAAGAAAACCAACTGGATGAGTCTGTCGAGATGATAGAGACCCCCACGCTACCTCTGTAGTGTGTATGGGCTTCGAAAGGCCAGCTAATTGGTGTCTTTCGCATGAGAAGAATTATCACTGGTGAGTGTTTGACAGCTGATCCCTTTTGTGTAAAATTGTTCAAAGGGGAATAATCCTCACTGAAGACTGTGTGCGCTCTAACTTTAATCTTTTCGGAGAGTTGTTCTTTTTTAATGTGTTGGTTAGACTGAGATTTTAATTGAGGTAGATTTGGACTACCAACAGCTGATAGGTTTCATTATTAAAATCATAAGAACATGGGGAATTGAAATAAATAAGATTATGCAGATGCAGTGAAATTTTACTTGTGATTACATATTAGAATCACATTTGTAAGTGGTACACTGTTGTATAGCCGAGTCTCTCAACCTCTCATTCCATCTCATAGATTATTGGTGTGCTTGGAGGAGTATCACTAATGAATGTGAGAGCGTAAGCACTTGATTTCCTTTGGAATCCAAAAGCCTTGAGCGAGCGCATCCGACCATCTCTCCGGTTCCTTACTGCATGTAGAGATCATAAATAGTGAACAATAGCACAGTGTAAGCTCTGAGAACTCCCCCAATGACGAGTTTTCATGTGTCCTGACTGTCGTAGATCTAAAGTGCTTTAAAGTCTTGATGTGGTACATTAAAAAACTGTTGAAGATGATGAGCAGGACATGACTTAAAAGATATTTCATGTTCTGCCTCTACTGCTTTTTCAAAGCAACTGTCAGAAATACATTTTTGAGCAAGATACCGCTTACTTTGTCTTTGCAAACAGTAACACAAAAGTAAAGGTGCATTTTAGGTTTTCATTTGCTTGTTATCAAATGTTGTTATACTCTTTTAACATCTTTAGTCTGATAGTACATCCACTCTAACTGCCTGTCAGTAGGTGAGGGTGATTTGATTTTCCCAAACGAATCACAAAGAGACGGTGTATCCGCCTGAATCTAAGATAATTTAAAGTTTTAACTGATGCATAGTCATGCCAGCATAACTTTTGTTAGCGGAGTAAAGTAACACAAACCATGATTTTGGGCGATTTAGAACAGCATAGATAGAAGCGTATATCATGTCCATCTTGTCTATAGCACTTGCTGTTGTTAATGCTCCTCATTTGTTCCTGCACACTATTAACAACAGCCTAACAGCTTGGTGCTGATTGAGTTCCCTTTTGGTGCTAATTGGATAGTTTACATTTTAACCAAGAAACTGTGTTTCATGTCAGAAAAAAAGAAAAATCAACATTATGCAGTGGGTGGACTCCAAGGTCTGGACTCAGTTAAGATTTTCATTGTTCTGTAAAGTGGAGATGGTAGTAAACATTTAATATGTACAGTAAAGAGAGCCAAGGTGACAGTCAAGCTCTGTCCAGAACTGAAAGATATTTAATTTACAATTGAGAGATAAAAGACAGAAAAAAACAGAAAATCCTGGAATCAACACGTGCAGCATTTTTATTGATGATTATTCTTATTAACAATTAACCTGCCAATTGTTTACTTGGTTAACTGATTCACTGTTTAGTCTATAAAATGACAGAGATAATCAACCCTGTCTCCTAGAAAATACATTTAAATGCTGATGAAAATGATGAAAATGATGAAAATGATGTCGCTCAAGGTTTCAAAGGGTTAACTTATCAATCCGTTGACTTATTGTTTCAACTCTAGATAAATTTAAAAAAAAAAATTTAATAAATTAAAAAAAATAATAATTTCCCATCCATTATGTATCACAAACATTTCCATCTCTTAAAATACAGAATATGAATCATTGTTGTAATAATGCTTTTTTTTACACCTAATGGACCTTTTTGTTCCTCTTAAAATAATATAACATTTCTGACAGGTTTGGTTTATTGCAAAGTTTTGTTTTCAAGCAGTGTTTCTTCATACATCCTAATAGAGGAGGATAATAAAGTCCCTCCTCATTTTGCAGTAGTTTCATCTGAAAGTTTTGGTGTCACATGATAATGACACAGACCCAGAATATGTTCTGTGAGAAATACTCTTGTGCTAAATATGATAATTTAATTTGAGTATTAAAACAGTAAGTCTGTTATGGGGCTACAGTCAGTCTGTGAGAGCTGTGATAGCCAAGGGAGCGAGTCTTCCCCAAGCATGTCACTCTAAGTCATTATTATAACCCCCAGCCCCCAGTGTACAAAGTATTCAACGTGGGGTCAAGAAATCAGGCAATTAAGGGCGCTGTGGACATGGATGAGAGCCGACAGCCAATGGGGGAGTGCAGAAGGAGCCAGGAAGGCTTGAACCTCCTCTCCCCCTGCGGGAGCTGACTGGTCCACATCCCTTAGCCCACTACATGTACATAACAACCACTTAATCACAATGCTTATTCAAATCAAGCCAATGCACCGACATCCTTTTGCCCAAGTGCTTACTATGCACAATCAATCCACGCTTCAAGGATAGCACCCTGACAGAACTGTTTATGATTTAAAAGCTTTGATTACTGTGTTTCGTCTCAGCTGGCTGCCAAAAAAATGCAGTATTGAAAGTGCCTGAACAGTCTTTTGACAAAGAATAAATGTTTTCACAGTGAGAATATATTAGTGTAAACATCACTGTGATTGTTTAAAGAATAACATAGTATTTATAACAGGCTCTTAAATTCATTATACTTTCTACTGTAAATAATAGCTTCTTCATGCTCACAGCTTTAAAAGGCTAATTTTATATTCTGTCCAAGTGGTGCAAATGGTCCTGACCACAGCCAATACACCCCTCAAATGTAGAGCACCTCTTCGCCTTTCCTCTCTGTGAATTCAGGGTAATTACTGTGGAGAATGGAGCATGATTTCAGGTGACATTTGTCACCCGAGTTGCTTACTCCACACTAAAAATGAGCAGTCTTCCCTATAATGAGAATGAGAGGTCTCATTGGAAGCACCATCACTACTTGATGAATTAAACAGCTCTCCTGTAAACCCTATAACAAGCACACAAAGCTGTGCATTTACAGCTTTAAGAACGCAAAGGCATCAAGTTCTATTTTTGTCCAATACTGATGGCTCATTTTTTTTTTTGCCTGGGTGCTCTCACTGTTTGAGGGTGGACTGAGTAGTGGGGATGGAGGAGAGGGAGGGAAAGAGTGTGAATTTTACACTACTGACAGCACTCACACAAACACACACACACACCTGCTCTTGGCCTTTTGAAGGGCCTCCAAACACCTGCTGCTGTAAGTGGATGATAAGATAGGTTCGCTAGTGATCAGAAAGCAGTTTGATCAGTGTTGAAAGCAACCCGGCTGGACTCCACATCCAATCTGAACACTTCAAAGATAAAACCAAAGAGATCTGAAGCTTAATGATGATGATACAGGGCAGAATTAATGTCTTCTTCCCATTTAGCCATCAATAAACACCACTCCTCTCTCATGAGAAGGACTCATATTGTTACTGCTGCAGCTGCCAACTGTATTTACGCTTTAAGCTTTGAATTATTTACCACAAAAAAAACTAAGTCCTATTCCCAATTTTTGTCATTCTGCCAGCCTCAGTTATGTTCAAGCAAAATTGATATCACCAAATCTCTACATAATTGAGGTGTGTGCTCTCGGGTGTATTATTTTACTGTTATTCGCCGGTGTCATTTGTGCACCGGATGTTCACAGACCTGACTGCAGTCTCCATGGCACCAGCTGTAAAAAAGATGGAGATTAGGTGAAGTCCTCATTTAAGGTCCCATGTTGCCGGCTGGGAGACAGTTAGGCTGTCTCTGCAAGATGAGTCAAAGGTGCTAACAGGTCCTTTATTTCCAACAACTGCAGCGGGAGTCTAGGCCTAGTCACTGCTCCGGCTCAAATAATGTTCTTTTCGTTTGTTGTGTGGCGGCTCTAATGGTTAAGGATAGTTAGTGTGTGTGTGTGTTTCCAAACTAAATGTCAGAGGTTTGATCCCTTGTGTGGACATACGTGTTGAAGCATTCTTCAGCAACATAAATAGCTCCTCAGTCCTTTTGCAACCCTTTAATCAGCAGTAACAAACTGGCTTTTCAGTGCAACATGCAAACTAGATAATGAAGATTTCCCGCCTGAGGGATCAATAAAAGTGTACCGAAAATTCAGAGAAGAAAATAAATTAAGAGTCTTGCTGATATTCATGTTGCTGATTGCAGTTCATGTTAAGCTTTGTTACCGCCTAGTTGTAAAATAACCAGTGCACTGAAAAGCTTCCTCGAACTGTGATATATTCAGACATATCCTTCTGTATGTTTCAGACATACACTATATATGTTACACAAATGATGCCAGTTTTTCAGCCTATTCCCACCAAAATATTCAACAAGTTTGGAGTTAATCTCTATTTTTTTCAACAACAACCCAACCCATGAGAAGACCATAAGCAGCCACTACCACTAGTATTGTATAAATACCCAAAGCCTGATATATTTAATTTTACTAGCTTCCATTGTTGTCCAAAAACATCATTTATATGAACTTAAAAAATGTAGTTATTCTGAGTAAATCCCACATTCACTGTCCTGCTGCTGTAAATACCAGAGAACCAAATGTCTATTAAGACTTACTTGAAAAAAAAGTTAAAAATCAGTGTTGTAATGCCGTTCAAATGTGGGTTTAGATATAACTGGATCATTCTAAGCTAACAAAAACAAAATTCTTATTTTTAGGTGATTATACACTAAAGAAAACTTATATTCTTTTCCATTTCTACCAATACATCTCCCTAAATCCTACACACTGGAACTTTAAAAGATGGTCTGAATAACATCAACAATATCTTTAAATGTTTTGGGGTTTGTTCTATTTTACTAGTTCATCTTTAATATTTCTGCCTTTGGACCTCTGCTACCTGTCAAATATTGGTTTTAAAACGTGAAAGTGCTAATTCTGAAAACTTGTTTTAAACATATACTGTTGTATTCAGCCTTATGTGGCCCACTTCTGTAGCAGTTTTTTGTCTGTTATTTAAAGCTAAAATATTTTTTCATGATATATGTCCTTTTGAACACCTAATATACGTGGACACTTATGGAGTCGTCAGCGCTTTTTACGGTTACTTTGGAGTCGCTGTAGCCTTTTGTCACCTCAATATGAAGGATGCGCCCTTCCCAAATCAGAAATCAGAGTGAGTGCCTCACAGAGGTCAGTGACAGAGGTCTAACAATGTCCTTAGAAATGACAGGAGAGAAAGGATGAAATGAAAAATGATGTTTGTAACTATTTTTCACCTGCGTGTGTTTGTGTGTACTGCAGTTGGGCTTTCATCTAAAACCTGTCAGCTGGCTTGTGTGCTTGTAAATGTGTGTCTGTTTTCATTTGCACTGCAGGTGTGTATATGGGTCACATCATCACCTTTGATTGCTGCTGTCCCACTTTTTTGCTCCACTGCTGGGCTATAGTTTGATTTTGGTCGTGTTTTCATCTAAACCCTGAGCAGGTGTCTGTGTCAAATTTGGTGAGTTCATGTGGTCATAGTGCCACCTACAGGCACAACAAATGTTCTGCAGTATCCAGAAATTGTCCCTGCAGGTGCCCTATCAAATCAGCATGTGCCTTAGTTATACATCCAATGTATTTTAGGTCATATACTAATGTCAAAAAACAGCAATATAACATAACAACAATGTGCTTTTTGTTACCTGTTTTGGGGCTGTAAGTATAAATTACTTGATCTAATTGTCAGAACTGGAACAAAATGCAGCATTTAAGAGACTGCTTTCATTTTATACAGACTATTTTTGGCTATTTTCAGGTAATAGCCTCATATAAATGCAAGAAGCAGAGAGGCAAGGCTTTTAATGCTGTCCCATAATTACAGCAATTTGGAACAATTTGAATAATGTTAAGCACAGTGAGATGAGTGCAGTTTAAAGAGGAGGTGCTTCAGCAGAAAACATGTTTTTGCTGTTGCAAATCCACTGATAGCTATGAATGTTAAAATGCATGAAATATAAATAAAACACTGGATAGGTTCAAAAATAAATTCAAGTTCACTAAGCAGCAAATATCCAAAACATGACCTGAACATGCTATTTAGAATTTATTGCCTGCCCAGTTGTTAAAAAAAGAATCTACAGTGTGTGTATATATGTATATATATATATATAATTATATATATATATACAGTTGCTTGACAACAGAGGGCGCCAGTGTCATTTGTTGGAGAGAACATGTCTTTCTCTGTGAGCAGAGATTATCTCCTGCAGAAAAGTCTTTCTTTAACCAGCAGTTGGGGTGTTAAGGTAATTTCTTTGTTCTTTGCGTGAGTGGGAGTTAAGTAGCCTACTTAAGGACAATTTGACAACCAGACAAAAGACAGCTTCATTAGTGGAGCAACCTCAAAACCAGTGTACCATCTTGCTGCCTCTATCAGGAAGATATTGGTTGGGGACACTTTTGACTGGAAGGTTAGCAGCATGATCGCCAGACTAGCTGGATAAAATACTGAGAGGGAGCTTGACTGTGGGGGTCAGTGTGGGGATGCTAGCCAAAATAGTCAATTTTCATGACGTCAGAGTTACTTTATAAGGATTTTTTTTGAATATGGCACCCAACACATTTAATATAAATGTAGTTTTAACTGATTTTCAGCCAAGAAAATTTAACAAAATAAGCCTAATACAAGTCAATGACAAAAATGTCTTTTACCTGCCAGGGTGAAAGATTTCAGCACTGGACAGCGCCCATGACACAGTTAATAACAACACAAAACAGAAGTGCATTTATTCTATATGTTCAGTGGTGGAATTTAACTAAGTGCATATACAAAAGAACTGTACTTAGGAAAAATTTAGATGTACTTGAATTTTACTTGAGTATTTCTGTTTTATGCTGATTATTTATATACTTTTTATTGAAAAACAAACAAACAAAATAACAAAAAATACTAAAATGCCTAAGAGGGCTTGACTGGGGTTATGCAGGTTGATGTGGCTACAGCACTCCCAGCCCCCAAGTCGAACCTTTTATTTATTTATTTTATTCAAAAGGGACACAGCATATTAATGAACATCAATATAAAATACAGACGTAAATGTGCTGGACTGCTAATTTACATAAGTAGTCCCGTGGCAGTGAACAGGCAATAGAAATAAAGAAAGAAAGAAAAAGGGAAAAGGGAAAGAAAAAAAAACAATACAAAAATTCATACAGAGGACTAAAGTGCAAAAAAGGTAGCAATGTAAACTGTATGGCATAATGGGCATGGTATAAAGTGCCTTATCTATGAGCGAAGTACAAAATTCAACATGTGTTGGTTGTGCACATGTATCATGGATCACTGGACAAAAGGACAAGAGGCTACCTTGCCTTGGTACTGGGCAGCTTCCAGCCATAAATGTGTGTAACTGTGTGTGTGAATGATCTGAGTGTTACTGGAAAAGAGAGCCTGACTTGCATTAAATTTCCCTCTGTGTTAATTACCGGTCAGAATCAGTCTTGTTTTAAGTCAAAGCATCTCACACATGCCCACACATCCCACAGCCTACAGGGCCCTAAACTGGACCACAGACTCTGCACCACAAATTAAACTTTTACACATCACATGTTTTGGCTCTGAAACAACCTTAATTGGAAAGGAGGAATGTGCTGTCAGGGGCTGATTCATAGTGGGATGTAGATTTAATGGAGATTTACTCTTTTTGATTGGGCCGCTGGGGTATAAGGGCTATCCTTAGGTATTTCAACTTGATGGCATTTAATAGATGCTGCTGGACTTTATTAGCTGTGGTTGTAATTAAGATGAGGCTCCCATTACTTTACTTTAAAGTGGGAGCCAGTCTGGCTCTTTGTGTCTTCCTCCTAGAAAGCTCTGTGTTTTCAGAGGTTGGTTATAAGCTCTCTGACCCGTGTATTCTTCTCTTAAACAAGTTCCCAGTCAGACTATTGATCTGTAATTGTGTTAGCAAACCTATGTGGAAGAGTGTGTTATCTAGAGCTGAAACAATTAGTTGATTAATCAAAAATACCCCACACTGACTGGTACCAGATTCTCAATTGCGAATATTGTGCTGGTTTTGCTGCTCCTCCTAACTGTATATCTTCAATCTTATATTTAGCATATTTGAATGAAAATACCCTGTTTCCTTAATGCAATTTTGTCTGTTTGTTTTTCTGTTGTGGACTATATAATGCCAACCACAGCAGATAGCAACATCAATAGATAATTTAACAAGTCCCTAGGAGCAGACTATCAACATTTATATCATCGCATCACATTTAATTTCATGCTGCTCTTGTCGTGGGGCGAATTTATATTACAGTAATGCACAGAGGTATTAATTTTCCTACAGACAACAGGGGGGTGATTTGAAGAAGACTAATTAAAAATCATTTTGATGAGTAACTTTTATGTGGAAACATCAGTGTACGGTATATGTTAATGTGTCCACCATTATCATTATTGCACTTACAGTATTACTCACAGTACTGCAGCGTTTTTTGTGTAAGGTTTCACATGTACTGTATGTATCTATAGATAGTTAGATACAAGAACCAGGGGCGTCACACTTGATTTTAGTAGTATTAGTAGTAGTAGTTAAAAAAAATAATTAAAACTTAAATTAAATGATCAAACAATAATTTGGCGCCTCCCCTGGAGTAATTGTGATGATCCCTTGTTGAAGACCCAGGTTACTTTTTACACTGTAAGTAAACCTGTGTCAGATTTGTTAGGTAACATTTCTTGGTGGAGGCTTTTTTTTTTTTTTTTTGGAATGAATGAATGAATGAATAATGACTTCAAAAAGTGGTGGAGACGTGTCTCCAGCGTCCCAGTAGTATAAATGACACCCATAGAAAGATCAATACAGGTGTGGGCTATCATGTAGCTCTGTGATGTAACTAATGGGGAAAGTGTTTGGGCAACTGTTTTCTCCCTCCTACACCCCAGGGGAACCCGCCAAGGCCATTAATCCAATAAACCGCTGTTGGTTGCAGTACCTTGACAGCCGCCTGCCTCCACAGATGAGCTGTGTCTGCTCTGAAGATGTATTGGCCCCAGGAAGAGGGAAAGTTAATTTGACTTGACCTTTGTGGAACTTGAAACAAGCTGTTATTTAGGACTCCATGACAAAGCCCCCCCCCCCACCTTTCTTCCACTTGCCTTGGGAGTTATTAAGTGTGAGGGCAGCAAGACAGACTCCTCTTCAGTTCTGTAATGAACCTCAGCGCTTATGTTTACAGCTTGGCTACCTGTTCTCCATGCTAAGCAGGAGCTCGAAGTGGCCTGGTCGAGAACAGTGGAGGCAGAGATGGATGAGAGGAGATTAAAAATTAATTTACTTACTTTCTGAGAGAAGCAAACTCTGAAATCCTCTCTTTAGTTTACTTAAAACAGAACACTGCCAATATTTTATATTGATAATATTCACAGCACCATAAATATTCATAGTAATATTAAAATTAATTGACCCATTTTATTTTCTGTGTACATAACCTCATCTGCTATGTTCATACTGTAAAACTTGATTATCTCTGATGATTTTGAAGTTGGGAAAAGTTTGCAAACTCTATCCTAAAAAAAGTTCATCATTGAAAGTTTCATTGTAAAACCAGATTTAGTGTTTATAGCAATGCTAGCATCTATGTGAGCTGTGCTTTGAGCTGAATTCTTTAGCATGCTGACATTGCAACAAACATAGGTGTGGATTTGTAAAATCGATAATATTTAGAACATGGTCATTTGTCCCCAAATTGGTGCATAAAGATTCATGTAAATGCAGGAAATTAAGTGTTTGATGATCAAAATTTTCTGGCTGAGGATCCCCAAACCAATCTCTTCCATTTGCAACCCCCCTATGCCCAGTGTTGAAGGAAATCTATGTCCATGTTCAATAACAATGTTTACCATTTACCTTTTTTGCCTTTTATGTGTAGCTTGTCATTATACTACCATTTGCTAATTAATGCTAAAACGTGGTACACAGATGATGGTGAATGGTATTAGTTCTGCAAATATTTGGACATAAATGGCACATTTTGACTGATGGTGGTGGTAAATGAAGAGGTATTAGGGATTTGTGTGATTCAACCTGAGGGGGACAAGAATATGTGTAGAAAATGTC
The DNA here is from genome assembly GCF_008729295.1 of Plectropomus leopardus. Taxonomy (NCBI): domain Eukaryota; kingdom Metazoa; phylum Chordata; class Actinopteri; order Perciformes; family Serranidae; genus Plectropomus; species Plectropomus leopardus. Next base: position 18,527,642 of record NC_056477.1, on the reverse strand, counting down.
ATAGCTTTCCATCCAATAGTTTTCAAGACATCTCACCCAAAAACCAAAAATAATCCTCATGTTAGCAGGAGAGAAGAAGTCAGAATCACTAAAGTAATCAGGATAGATCCTCTAGAAACCATGAATGTTTGTGCAAAAAATACCAATTTATAGGTAGATATCAAGGTGTTTCACAGCAAAAGTGAAAATTTGGATTTGTGCAGAGGTACTATAGGAAATGAGGATCTCTGATGAGTTTCCTCTGGAGACCATGATTGTCTGCATTAAATTAAATGGAAATCTACCCAATAGTTGTTGAGCTGTTTCACTAAAAACAAAAATTGTAAACATTGTTCTTCCAGAAAAGGAAAATTGTGGGGATCATCACATTTGATGGATTTTATCCTCAGGGGACCATGAATGTTTTCACCTAATTCCATTGCAATCCATCCAATGCAGTATGCAGCAACGGTAAACCAAATGAAGTGACTAACATGGAGCCACACTGCAAGGCTAAAGCATAGCCTTGCAGTGTGGCATTTAAAGATTTTCTTTGACTGACTACTAATTGGAATTTTATTCTAACTACTAAAAAGCTGTTTTACAGTTATGACTGTGTCCATTTCCATTCATTTAAAGATGAAGCTTATGTGTCTGTCCTGGCCAGATCATCCAAAGAGTAGTGTGAGTCTAATGTTAACCTTATCTTTTGTGATTCATTTTAATTTCTACTCGTTTTGAACACATTTTTTAAGTAAATAAATCTGATTTATATGTGTGTCCCAAAGATATAACACCATGAATGACCCCAACCTGCTTTATGAGCAGACATGCTCTGTTCTCATGATGTCGTTGCCAGGAGTGCATGTGTCTCCAAGCAATTTCAGCTGAGTAAGGATCACATTAAGTTTTTGTTATTGGTGTTAGACAAGGAATTGATTTGTCTTGAATCAGGATTAGTTGTTTCACTGGATAGTAAATACCAATAACAAAAATGTTAATGTTTTGGCAAAGTGGCAACTACAACAATGCCGACAGCCTGCACCAAGCAGCTGTTGTACACAAATTAAGCCTGACATATTTACTCACATTGGCATTATTGGTTAATTTAGTTCAGACTGCAAGAAATTATTTTGTCTTACACACACCTTTTAGCACTCCAAGTCAATCATTTCCACAATCAAGTGCTCTGTGCAGTCTGCTTTGCTGCCAAAGCACTTTTATGGATAATCAATAGAAAAGATTTCAGACCACCTCATTTTACCCCTTCCCATCTGCTCTGGAGGATTACAGTAAACAGCTGGTTTGTGGGTTTGTAATTGGGAAAGTGGTGAATGTGGTGAGCATAAAGTAGATGGAAATATCAAGGCTGGTTCTCAAGATGATGTTGTGTTAGGAATTATAGCATATGTTCTTACTCAAAAGTCCTGTCCTAGTTTCCTTTTTTTTTCAATATGGTTATCCATTGAACATTACATATGCTCTTGCGCCACCAGCAAGTCAAAGTTTTTTATACATCCAGTAATACACCTTACAAGATGGATAGTGACAAAATCTAATTCCTACTGAATTTGGAGAGCCTCTGACTTTTTTTATACACCCATTATGAGGTTTACTCTAATTGGAGTACTCAAACTTTAAAAAAAAAACAACATATAAATTGGCATTCCCTATGATTCCATATGTTAACAGGTATGTTTGTTTTGCATTTTGTCTCATGTAAATGATCCATATTTTTGGCCCAGAACCAACCCCATCTCACTTTCAACTCAAATGCCAGTTCTTGGTCAGTGGCCCCTTTAACAGTGGTATGAGATGCAGCGGGTGTCAGCATTTTTTGATGCTCCTGGAAAATATGGTAACATAAAAAAACAGGAACTGTGTGTGTGGTGGGCAGTAGAGGTAGTAGACAGGTCAAACACACTCTGGACTTTTACCCAGGAGCCAGATGTTACGGTGTGTATGGCATGACACCAAAAGTCTATCAAGTTATTTTGATAACAATGCAGTGTGTTTGTGTTTTTTAAACCTTTGTTGTCCAAAACTAATTAAGTAAACCTTAAAGGTTTTCTACCTGTGTTCTAAGTTTATTTTGAAAGGAGACTGTATGCATGAAACAAGCATAAACTGGACATTTCCTGTGAAAATATTGAAAAAGGAAACAATGCATTTAACAAGCATAAGTTGATATGCCATCCCTGTGCAAATTATATTCGAATCTGCCGAGGGCCACTGACCAAGCATCGGTATTTTATGAGTTGGGAGTGATGTTATGTGTTGCCATAATCACAATGTCGACAGTTCAATTACAGGCATGCTATACGCTTTGATGAATGCCGTACCCATCTCCCTCCCCCCATTTCCAATCCGCCTTTCTCAGCTATCCCATTAAAAATATCACATCTTTATTAAAAAAAACGTTAACGTTTCAGCCTCACATTTAGTTCTTGTTATAGCTCTCTTGCTGGCCACAAGGACTTTTTTGTAAGTGAATCTGTCTCATTCTTGTGTGGCCACCTTAGTTTTCTCCATAGGTGCCAAACAGCAACATTGTTTTGAATGCCACATCAGTTTTAAAACATTTCAGTGGACCCAGAAAGGCTTCATATGAAGCATTTCCATGTTCAATTGATTAGACCAGTAGGAACATTATAGCAACACTGGCTAGTGCAGTTTAAGCTTATGTGACCTGGAAAATGGCTTCTGCAGCCTCCCTCATTATTCAGCATGAATAAATAAGAAAAGCATCTCTTTGGAGCGCACAAGTACATCCCACTGAACATGGAAGAATAACCACCTCTTGTCCTGGATCTGCTTCTGTCAGTCTCTGGGTAGAAATAGGGATTCAGAAGGGCTGCTGTGTTGATGCAGGGACTTTTTTACGCTTCTTTATTGTTCAGACACACTTATCCCTATTCATATACAGTATGTGAATGTGTGCTAGAAAGAGAAAATTGTCATGTGCTGTCTCAGAACAGGGACTGGTTTAATCTTCGTCGCAGATAAAAGTCTATGAGTCACTGACTGGGATCTCTTAATGATCTCACCCGCTCCACCTTTTTCCACCTCCCTGTCTTTTCTATCAATAATAGCAAGTGCACTCAGACTGAAATCTTTTTTTCTCACTATATAGGTTGAAAACTGACAACATTAGTTTCTAGTAGACAGCTGGCAGCTGCACAGTCCAAATGGGACTCACATAGACACACATAACAAATGAGACGTGGAATCTTTCACCGTAAGACACAACAATATAAATTATACGTGACATGTTTGTAATGTTTATCCATCAAATATCCTGAGCTGCTCTTTCAGTTCGTTCACCGTGAGCTCTTGCACATCATCAATTAGCTCCCAGCCACTGTTCCTGACGTTTCCCATTTTCAAACCCAAACACAGGAGTGGGAAGCAGTGGAAAATTGTGGAGGATCCAGTGGATTTGGTTGCTGAGGGACGTCAGAGTGGGTCTGGGCAGAGTGTTTTTAGAGCTTCCTGTCCTAGTTAGGCAGGGCTTGAGTGTGAGGTAGAGTCTAAGCAGTGAATTATTCAGTGCAGCTTCCTTTAGGCAAGCTCACACTCAGCGGCTTTTGAGTCACTGCAGACACACTCTCATGTATGTCTTTAAAGATGTTGATGCAGGGTCAAAGGGACAGCAGAGGCATTCACAGATCAATACCACTGACAGGGATCTGCTTTCCTCTGATGGATTATCTGTTTGTGTGTAATTGCTCCTCAGGAGTAAAACAAAAGTGACATGCAAAATGACATAATAAAGATATACAGAGAGGATGACAGTCACAATTTCAGTTGACCAGCTGCTGCCACAGAGTGAGTTGGACAGCTCTTGGTTTGAAAGTATCACAAAACTCGATGTGAAGCTTTGAATTATCACTTCAGGTTTCATAACCAATTTTCTGTAGAAAGACCCAACAGAGAAGAGTCAAGAGACACTCACCTTGTGAATGAGCCTCAAAATGTTACCCACTTCAACACTTCTGCAATTTGAACTGTGATGACTTTGGCAAAGTCAAAGACACAACGTGTAAGGGATGATGTGGGACTGAGAGCTATCAGGACTGTGACCTAGGTCAGTCACTCTATCAGTCAGTCAGCTGGGATTTCAGTCTCAGTCACTTAACAGACCATAGCAGTGACAGAAAACTCTGAACAACTAAGGTACTAATGTGGAGTCTGTTCATAGCAGTGAAATCTGTACGTTTTGTATTTTAATGCTTTAAAGCACAACAAAAGTTGAGGTTGTGTATTTGCCTGTGCAGCTTGTTTGTGTTAAAGTCATTCTGAAATGTTTTTGTAACTCTGCCAACTCAGTTTTTTATTACCATGGCAATCCCTGACCTCATGTTACCATACATAAAATTCTGGGAGAAGAGAGGACTGATACTGGATCAGTATTGGCAGATAGTCTAAGTTAATGTTCTGTAGGACAGAAAAAGCCCCTTTTTTTTATGTCTGACGATTCAACTAAACACAGCCTGATTAGAATAAATAAACTTTCTTATGTCTTTCTCTCCACATTTTATAATACTAATGAAAATTATATGAACATGATATCATGAGATAAATATTCAATAGTAATTGATGTTAAGGTGACATTGCTCATTACTTATTTTTGTATCTATCTTTGTTTCTATCCCTACTGCCCTTCATTTATTTTTAATATATTTTAAATTATTAATCTAATTTTTTATTTGTAACGTCCATATTATCTCTATCCAACACTCACCCAGCTGAGCCAAAAAGAAAGGAAAAAAATAATAAACATGTAAGATGATGCACACCAGAACAGACTAAACATCGAATTATGCAAAGAAACATCAAATTATACAGAGAAACAAAAAAAAGAACACTGTAGGTTGGGACATTTGTATATAGACAGGACCCTCCATTAATCAGAAACTACTTGAAAAATAATAAAAATAAACTGATTTTGTTGGAACACTTATTGGTGTCTGCTAGCAATTTGAAAGGCTTTTTTTTTTAATGTACAAGGAATTATTTTTCCCCAAATTCTATCCATCTACCTGGGTTGGCTGGGACATGTTCTGGTCTAAAAATATATATAATTTTTTTTTAAGAAGGCAGTCTAAATTTGAGCATGTTAGCCTATGACCTTGAAGACGTTTTCATGAAACATCTTGTCTCTAATTCCATATGAGCACATGAATTATTCATCCGTTCCTGTGCGCATTTCATAATGGCAAATCTGAAAGGCGGTTTACGCAACTATTAAATTAAAAAGTCTTAATAATAAAAGCAAAAATCAGAAGCATAAATGCAAAAAAAAAAGGCTTGAAAAGCAAATCAATAGGCTGTTTAACAAAGTGTGGGCTGGGGATCCTTGGTAAGCTTTAATTACGGGGATTCCACGCGCCCCCGAGATAAAAACAAGGATTAGGTCGTTTCATTATAATTGAATTCACTTGAAGCAACTCCAATTAGAGTGTTTATGGGCTAAACAACACCACACCGCCCCCACATTATCTGCACTGGTCCCATCATGTCTGTCACACAGTCCATTTATAGCGCAGAGTTTGTCCGCACGCTGCCAGCTTCAGTCACTTCGTGCGGAGCGTCTCTTGCCCTGGAGGCACCACGGACGGCCACGGGGGGTCTTGGAGGACAGCCGGGCACAGCTGCCTCCGGGACAGGAGTGGTGGTGGGTGGTGGGAGGTGAGCGTGATGCTGTAAGGGTGGTGTTGGGGATGATGGATGTGTGACGTTGGCGAATTGCAGCAATTGCCAAACTGTAGGCTACGTGAGGAGAGACCAGCCAGGACGCACTGGATACAGCAGATTTGAGGAGGGAAGGCAAGTGGAGGAGGAAGGGGGTGGGGGGATACGACAGAGGTAGAAAAAAAATCCTCAAGAGGGAGTTGGATGGATGCGAGGGGACAGAGAGCAGGAGACCGGCTCTAGAAACATCAAGGGTCCCATCAAGTGGTCTGGTGTCTGCACCAATTCAGCTTCAGGGATGTAGTCGAAGCGGTTTCGAGCTCAGCCCATCCGAGCTCATCATCATGAAGAAACACTCCGCAAGGGTTGCCCCGCTGTCCGCCTGCAACAGTCCGGTGCTCACCCTCACCAAAGTGGAAGGTAGGGAGAGTTCATATGCATTCAGACCGCCTGCCATCGCGCAAACTGGTGGTGCTGCTGCTGCTGCTGCTGTTGCTGTGTGTGTGTGTGTGTGTGTATGTGTGTGTGTGTGTGTGTGTGTGTGTGTGTACGTGCGCGTCTCATAGGCAGCCTGTTGTGGTTTTTCCACAGAATACTCTAAATTTAGAAACACCCCTCAGTTAATCTGATAGACAGAGAATTTCTGCTGAAATATTTCTCACTCAAGACATTGATCAACTTTAGAAAATCTTCCTGCGAGCAAGAAAACAACACGGGGATCAGCCAAGCGCGCAACTTACCGTTGAATCTATGATGCAACATTTATGCAAACATTTTGACATCGGACAGCATCATAATCACATTTTTGCAGTAAATCTCCAAATGCACTTGGAATTTAATCGCATTATGATTTTCTTTCATCGTGTGATGTTGCTTAAACCCACCCAAATAAAGCCCTAAATAGAGCTGCATTGTCCGGATTTATGTTATTGACGCATTGATTTTTTTCTTTTTTATTGTGGTGGATAAGCGCGACTCGTGTTGGCCTGATGAAAGCTGAGCTAAATTTACTGGTCCATAGGGAGGATCTCAAGTTGTTATTGCAGCAGGGATTCCCCCTCACACTCTCCACCCATCACTGGCTGCAAAGAGTCACAGCTAAAATACCACAGCATCATGTCAGAGCAGCTGGGACATGAACCCAGAAGTAAACATGTTAATGGACCCTGTAAACTGGTCTCCAGTCTGCCTCTGGTGGCCTCATGATGGGTCAATCAGTGGGTCTCCCTGCCTCCTCTGAGAGTCCCTTTGATCTGCAGGAGTGCAATTAGGACATTTCCTGCTGATATCATGAAGGGACAAGTCCTCTCTGACTCCTTGTTTTGTGTGTGTGTATGTTGCTGCATCACTTGTCCTGACATCTTAAACAAGTGCTCTCCCCGACTGTTCTCCTCAGCCCCATGCCTGAGCAAAGGAGCAGTCTTATGCTTTCTTTAATCCGCCCCTCAGCACAGAGGACTCCTGAATGTCTCAGTGTTTGGCATAAGCGCAGAGTAAATGCTGAATTGGCTGCTGATTTCACAGCATTTTAGCACCTCGCATCTAAAGTAATCCCACATTTTCATCTCTCAGGCAACCTAAAGAAAAATAGGGATTCAGTTGATAAATGATTCACGTATACAAATTTAGCTCTAGGAATAAAGTTTTATTCATGTTGTGTACTAAAAGCATACATACATTTATAATGGTAAATTAAAGTAGTCTGAAGAGGTTGTGGTGACTTACAGATGACATTACTGTTTGATCATCTTCATGTTATGCCTTTGGTAATTTCTGCAGTGCAGTGAGGCAGTGCTTCAGTGATGGCAACCAGTCAACTTGTGACATCGCAGAAAGTTGCCACAATGTTAGTGCAGCCTCTAAAAAGCGGTGTTGTCGAGTTATATTAGCACAAAAGTTAATTATGAAGACAATAACATGAATGTGTGTGGAACTTTTTACCTTACTACCCTACTTTGTGCTCCGTTGCTGCAGTTTTGGGAGCAAAAACTTGCTGACTCAGGTTTGTCAGTGAAGCTTATTGTTTTTGAGTTCATAACAGTGTGAGTATTTATGTGAAACTGTATTCTGATACTTGATTATTCATAATTTATAAGTAGACCAGCTGCTAGAATATAAATAAGGAATTTTCATGCAGTTTTATATAGGCAGTGCAGAAATTAAATTAACTAAGCAGATGCTGTTTAAACTGTGTTGCATATATTCACTCACTGCAAGGCACTCTGGATAACCCCAGAATAATCACTGCTGCTGGGTTACCAATGATTTTAAGCTTATTAGTGCGAATGTCAGCTCAAAATATTTTATATTCCAGAGATGGCGGGCTGTTATTTGACAAGCTTCTATATACAGCATTAACAAAAGCTATGCTGCGGATAGAGAGAAAGGATTGTAAATGTGTGTGCTGGGGTTGATACAGTAAATTGTCGAAGGGAGTCAAAGCTGGAGAGTTTATGATGTGAATGTTCGGCTCCCCCATTTCAGCAGCTGCTTTGAAGGAGGAGTGAATCACAGGGGGCCACAGCAGATCAACACACAGCTTTTCAGACACTCCGCTGTTTATGTAACCCCAGCTCCAAAACCTCTGTTCTCCTCGCTAACAACCTGCACCCTGACTGTCAAAAGAGTTATTTTTTTCAGTGTGGATCTTTAGTAGTCTTTTCTTCTTTTTTTTGTATGTCCAGTAGTTAACTTCCACAGTGCCACAGAGTATTGGTGTGGCGATGCACAGCCTTTAAACAAGTACAACACTAAGAGGTTAGTCGGCTTTACAAAACCAAAATCAGAAGTCTGTTGTTTTCAGATTTGAATATGATGTTTTTCTACATTTGTTCCTAAAATCTCTTCAGGAAGTATCATGCAGTCATGTTTTGTGCTTTGGGGGAATGATGGAACCGCTACCAATCAATTTTGATATCAGACTTAGTGATGCAAACTTGAGGCTAGTAACACAACAATCTATCATCAGGCAGCACATACCAGAATCATCCTCTTTTAATTATTTATTTGCAACCAAAGTCCATTTCTGGCACTACTGTTGTCTCTTACAGCCACATGTGTTATTCACTGCCTTAATCTGCTATATTAACCTCTTCCTATATGTGTTCTCCTAACATGTCCGCCCAAGCAATGCATGATAATTATTGATTGCTCTTCAGATGTGTTCCTAACGATGATGCCTTTGGGGAATGCCTGTGTTGTGTCGTTAGAAGCACGGTTAAGAAGTTCATGAAAATTCCTTTAATCTCTGTAATTTCATTATATGTCTGGAAACAGAACAGGCGTCTTTGAAAAGTGATTCAGCGTACATACATCCCAGAGGAAGACGGTCATATTTCACCAGCTGCTATTATGGGCACGCTGAATCTTTCTCCAGGGCTCCATGCACCTTGACCACAGACTCCTGTCTATCAGTCTATTGATAGCAAATTCTAACTGTTTGCACACAGAAGTAGAGGTTTAAACGTACAGTTCATAGACTCTTTTAACATAGTTTTGTATCTTCAGTGTTTTGCTGTGAGATAGATGATAATTTTACTGTTTGCAGTCCAGCGGTTTGCTTTTTTCTCTTTGCTTCAAGATTTTACAAATGTTTTGATAAATGTAGCAAAGGCAAGTATTAGACTAATTGCTTTGTGTGGATGTTGCGTGAAGTGATGGCTATAAAGTCAGTCGATTTGGCCTGTCTGCTCTTTGTGCACCGTGCATGAGTCATCGTCACCTTAATAAAATATGTGCATTTAGCAGCAGCGTAGCAGCGTTTACCACTGAGCATGTGAGGCAAGTTTAATCATGAATGATTTAGACAATTAATGGTGATGGACCAACCCAATCACCAGAATAAATGCTGGCATTCTTCTTCTTTTCTGCGAATCATGGATAATTTAACATTTGAATGTCATTATTTGGCTTTTGTTGGTACAGTCTCCACTAGAAATGCTGCCGATGTCTAACAACTGCCTTTGGTGCCACAATCCACGCTAAAAATGCTGTCAATATCCAGCTAAAATTCAACCTATATTGGTGGTACAATCGCACCTGGAACTGCAACCAATATCTCGCAATCACTGCCAGAAATGCCACCCATGTCTCACAAAAAACAACTACTTTTGGTACCACAGTAGCCAATGAAATACTGTTGATGTCTTCCACAATGCCAACATTTTCTTTTGGCAACTGGGCTGCAAAAATGTAAAAACCTGAATCATATTTAATGTTAAATACAAAAAAAATAACATGAAATGTTCCCTTCAGGCCCACTCATGAAGGACACAAATAGAATCTTACATCTCATAGTCATTTGCATGTGTCTTATTTGTATGTAAATGTGTATTCGGGCAAACATATAAGGTCAAACATACATGCATGCATGTTTAGCCTACATCAGATCATCAGCTTTGAAGTTGATTTTGGAGTTTTCCTTTATCTACTCCACTAATATGTGACATCTCACTTTGATCCTCTGAATGTAATAGGAGTTGACTTTAAAGGTAGTCAGAGGAGTAATGCATTTAAATTCATTTTAAAAGCAAGTGAAACAGGCCTCTCTCGTTTGATAAGTGTGCACTGAATACACAATGACAGGGCTTTTATTTTATTACGAGGCCAAGCTTTTGCTCCGGTTTATGTAATGCAGAGTGTGTGTGCAGAGAGAGCCATCAGTTTTACTGTAATGAATGAGATTTCACTGAATAGATGGATTGATGTTAAGTGCTAAATTGATTCCCTGTATAAGTTCATTTGAGGTTTTGCTGCCACGACTTCCTTCCTGCATATCTAAGAAAATGCTTTCTGTAACAGTGTCGTAGTATTTCATCTCCAAGCAAAATCCTCCGGAAAATGTGTAAAGAGGAAGCTCTAAGCTCTAATCCTAAATTGAGGGAGTTGATCCGAAAGCTTTCTTCAGGGTGCAGGACGGCTGCCTATCCTCTATAAATGTTTAATGCAGCCAGTAGACCAGATGGTACAGTTGTGGCTTACCTAAAAGGCTAATTATTACAAAGCTGAAATAACAAAATATTTCCACCATCCCTACAGCAGCTGTAGTAATTGTGACCAGCTCGGGAATAGTGTCAGCAAAAATGCGTGCTGTGTGCTATGTTGCATTTCATCTGTAAAAATGACTTAGCTGGCACTTCACTATGTTTAAATCTTGTTTGAAAAACTTCCCTTTGGTGCGGTTAAAAAACTAATCTTTCATGGAGGTGGAAATGAATATGAAAAAAGTGAAGTCCAGTGTAAGGCGTTACTGCAATTACATAACAATTGTCTGTAAAGTGGTAATGTGACATGCTACTTTTCTAATTTCAGTTATCGCATTACATTTACTAATAACATTGTTACATTCGTTACATGCTTCTTCAGCTATCTGTATAATAAGCAGATAGAAAGAAAAATCAAATGTGCCGACAACAGTGACGGCATTCAGTGTCCCTGTGGAGCAGCTCATCAGCCTGCTGGGCAATCTGTGCTGACTCTGTGGAGGACCCTTAGACTGTATATACAGTCTATGGAAGGAGCAGGTTGTCTGACAAACAATTTGCTAATTTCCTCCTCATGAGATATAACCGCTGCTTGAGTGATAAACATGTCAAATAAACGGGACTAGTCTGCTGTGGAGCTAATATTAGTTAGCTGCTTAAATCACGTGTATAAATATAAATGTTTAAACCTTTCTCAAACTGGACATGCTACACATCATTAGCTCAGTTTGACTCTTCACATCTCAGTTGTTTACTATATATACTGAAACATGAGCACCTGTATTGTTATAGTATAATTCATTTAATATGATACCGGCACAGTAAACAGTGACGCGTCGTAATGTATGAACCTCAATTATATATTCCTTATGTCCGTCAGGGGTTCACCTATCAAAAGAATTTAAACATTTTCTTCAGAAAACCAATCCAGGTTGTGAATATGGATAAATATGGTTGTGGTATGTGCCCAAGTGCCGTAAAATGACCGTTGTAACTTTCTCTCTCGCTCTCTCTCTTTTCTCTTAAACAAGTAATATTTCTACTGGTTTAAGTAAACTATTTGAAAGTGGCCTGTATTCTATTTTGCCTAATATAGTTTCATTTTAAAGCAGTTATAGCCTGCTGCCAGTGCTGCGTTTTTTCTCCTCATCCATTTTGTTCTGATATGTGGGCATATGTAAGGTTTAAAGACATTATATTATGATGTTACAATTCCATAACAAAGTGTCTAAGCCAGTTTTGCAGAGTAGCGCAAAAGTAATATAACGAGTAGTGTAGCAAGTTGTTTTCTACAGGCAGTAATTAAGTAAAACAACTCATTACTCTTCTTAAAAGTAACGAGTAATGTGTAATACAATACTTTTTTGAATAACGACCCCAACACTGGGTTTATGTAAGTCTGATTCTGATTTATCAGCGGCTTTGGGGTGCTAGGAGGGAGTAAAACCGCTGTTTGGGCAGACAGGGTGTACACCTGCGGTGGTTGCCTATCCATTACATCAACAGGGACGCTGTGGCCAATCTTTTAAATATTGATTTGTCACGGAAAGTGCTGGGACTTTTGCCAGTCTGTTAACTGCAGGTCCATCACACTACAGTCACTATTGTCAGGACTGCAAAAGAGAGGGAGGGGTGCTTCAGGATTGGGCAGTGTACCTGCTGCCAAATATGAGTAATTGCTATTGCTTGTCTGTAACACACATTGCACAGACACACACAAACAAACTCTGGCCTGCATGCACCAGTGTTTTGTTGTGTCAGTAACCAATGAGGCATCAGAGGGCCGCAGCACTGACCTGTGTCGTGAGCATCTGTTGAACCAGCTGGGCAGGTCGGGGCGCTGACAAACAGCAAGTTTGCAACTCGTGGCGAAGAAGTCGTGCCATTGTCCTTTGAGGTTGAAGGAGAAACCGGTGGGGAATTAAGGAGAGCAGGATCAGTAACAGTTGTCCCGCCCTTGTCTGCCCTCCTGGGCCTTCATCCCCCTCAGCCCATGTGGTCCCACCTATCAGCTGGTTGATGCAGCAGGGTGTGTTTGACGCCTGACTCTCTGTTGCGTTATTGAGCGAGACAGGCTTGTCAGATGAGCCTGCTCTGGTGTGTCGAAAGGCCTCTGACTGTCAGCTTGGCCTGACCAAGCTGTCACAGCCAAGTATCACAGACTCCCACTGTCTGTCAGACTCAGAGATTACAAAGACAGTGACTGCTGCCTGTCTATCTTCTGCCGGTCTGTCTGATCTGCCATGAAAACTACCATCCAAGTGTAATGTGACATTTGTAGTTTATAGTTCAGACAAATTCAAAGAAATGGTCTTACTTTTTAAACAAATACACACTGTAAGGCACAAACTTTGACTTACATGTCAGAAATGACAAATGGCATTAGTCAGCATGATATTGAAGGATTTATTTTTATTAAGAGTGCTGATGCAGTGATTGATGTTGTGTGACAGCTGAAGATCAACAAGCATTTCTATCTTACATTTGGGCAAAGAAGCGCTTTAATTATATAATTTTATTACAACCAAATGTAAACTTATGTTATGATATAATATTTGATTATGAACACGATGACAGAATGAGTAAGTTGCACCACTCAATTTTATATTCATCTCCAAGCAGAAACCCGAGAGACAGTAAGACAAGAAGAAGAGTTCCTCTGAAGTGTGTATCGGTGATTGATCTGTTTACCCTCTTGAATCACTGAGGCAGAGCGCTGCAGCGCACTCTCACTCCCACGGAGGTGTCGGCAAACAGCCAAACAGACAAACCTCTCTTACCTCATTGTCTCCAACTTGAGGTCCCAGTGAAGCACTCCCAACAGTTGAACGGCCACCTTGGCAAACCAACAGAAAGCCTATAGATGCTATCGTCACTGCTGCCTGCTAGGATGCCTGTTCTTGCTCTGGGAGAAACAGGGTGGCAGAGAGAGAGCGGTGGATGGCGTGGGCGGTGGCCTATTCAGGGAGCTACAGAGGGACATTGCCGGGCTTTCTCGGCCTGTCATGGCCAGCGCTATGAAGTGTGAGAGCAGGCAGTCAGGCAGGGCTCTGCTGGCACGTTTGGGATTTGCAGCTATCAGCAGGAGAGATCTGCACTGCAGAGTCTGCAGGGGGAGGGAGGAGAGTGAGAGTGGGAATGAGGCTGGTTGGGAAGCAGGGAAGCATGGACCATGATGGAGAGGAAAAACTGGAAAACTGGTTGGTTAATGGGCAGATAAATCTCAACACCAATCCGAGTGCTTCGACCCTACTGGAAGTAGGACATGTATTCAATACTCTCCCTATGAGATGCTCAGTCTCCTAAAACACTAAAGGCAGACAAATGAGCATATAAGAATAAGATTGATTTACTTTGCCTCCCTCTTTTAGTGTTAAAAAGACTTATTCGCCAACAGTTTTCTCAATGGTGGAGAGATGTCGTACAGAGCAAATGGAATTTTCTCCTTTATACAGGTGAAAAGTTTGCTGTGATTAACACCCATCATGGCAGAAATATGTCAGTATTATAAATACCTTAAGTATTGTAATCAGAATTTACTTTTAAAGGAGGAGTGTGTAAGATTTAGGGGAATTTAGAGAGATTTAGTGGCATATTGCAACCAACTGAATCATCTTCTGGTTAGAATTCCCTCTGTGTTCGTTGTTCAGGAGGTTTTTAGTGGCAAATTATCAGCAGAGGTCTCCTTCTCGCCAAAAATTGATCTAGGTGATTTGAATCAGTAAAAACATTGAATAAAGGAGTTTATGTTAAACAAAAAAAGTGTTTTTACAGTTTTGCTCAGCATGCAGGGGCTGCTGACTATGATGGCTGACATGAAAATGTGAATAGCCCTATCTAGAGCAAATGTTTGGTTTGTCCTTTTTGGGCTACTGTATAAACCTGGCAATGTCCTTACTATGTAGATATAAACGGCTCATTCTGAGGTAGCTAAAACACAACCAATCTTATTTCAGGTGATTATACACACATTTATCATACTATATTCAATTTCTGCCAATACATCCCCCTTAATCACACACTGGACCTTTTGCACTTTATCTTTGTACTTATTGGATTCCATGATGTTAGTTGGCCTTAACTGGGTTGAGTGGTTGGGATGAACGCATTTGAGGAGGAGAGGCCATATACAGCTGTCAAAGTGGATCCAAAGCTGGTCGTACAACGATGCCAAACATTTTCTTCCTGTCTCCAGTGATTTCACAGATGCCTGTTAGGTTCAGTTAAGCACATTTGGACATAAAACGGTTTGAATGAGTGGAGATATTTTCATCTAGTGTTAAATTAAGCATCTCTGCTAATCTGCAGCGCCACCATCTAAATCTGGTTTAGTATGAAAAAGGCTAAGATTAATTAGAAAGTATTTTTTTTTAAATACTCCCTTACAATGATTGCATTGCAGGCTTTTTTACTGCAGTCGTGTCTGACCTTGACAATTGACATTTGATTATAAGATGATAAGATTAAGAGCTTTCAGTTAATCATTTAGCAGTTACAGACGGAGACTCTCTCTGCGTGTTTCAGTCATGGTAATAATGGCTTCAAATGTCATTAGCGGAGGAGCCTTTCTATCTCATTGAGCCACTCTACTGACCCAGCTCCCTCACACTGATGAGTTCAGCGCTGCTCTGTATTGTTCATCAACGGCAGTCAAGGTTGATACAGTATCATTAGTCACCGTCAGGCTGAAGACAGATGTGCACTACCTTTAAATCACTGAGTCTCTGTGTCAGTGGGTTACAAATGAATATACATTGATGCCTCAGCATTTAATCACACAAGCTTTAATTATTAATTTATACAATGGGTCTTGATTTAATAAAGGACAGAATGTAATTATATTCTGAGTATTATGCTAACAGATTCATTGAAGACGATTGTCACTACGCTTGATGTTTTCATGACACTTCAGTAAGATGTTCACATGTGCCAGAGCTGGAAATGCTTAGCTGGGCCCAACCGCCTCTCTGGGGGCTGATTGGCTTGGCCCATCACTGCATTTGGAAGATTAAACTGTGCTGCAGTATGGAGCAGTGGCCAGGGCCACGGGATGTGGGACGGCGGCCCAGGAAGGACACAAATTGGGCAGCGTATACAAGAGATGACCTTCAGAACAAGACAGAGGCTCAGAGCTCAGAATAGAGAAACCTAATTCTCACCCTTGTGCCCAAGACTTTGACAGACATCCATGTGCACCTGACTCTTTTTTTCTTTGCTGATTCATCATTTCATTGCGAGAACAGACAATGATCTTGAATCATCTTTCATTGCTGCCAAATTTGCCTCAGGAATGTCAAAGCTTTCAACTGCTCATTTTGTCAGAAGCAGGAAGTATTGTTCAGGATGCCCAAATAATGCAACATAATTTCATCTTAATTGCATCACATTTTCACAGCAGATAAACAGAAATAAGAATCTCTCGTGCATTCAGCAGAGAGCCATGGGGAAGCCACAGCATTAGCATGAGAGGCGATATTCATCGGGGAAGTTAATCTGCGATATGATGAGGCCACCTGGCAAGGTCAGAGGCAGCTTTCCAGGAGGAATGACTCGTCTCAGTGGGCATGACGGATGCCCTCGTATACAGCTCCTTTGTAAAATACGTAGCGAACCACTTATATTAGCTGATAGGTGTCCCTTTAACTCCACAGATCACATTTTCATAAAGAAATATACTGTCATCAGTGCTAGTTATATGGTAATAAACTGACACAGGAAAACTGAAATGATATGAGGGTGTTCAGTGTCCTGTTGATCCTGGATAATAATTTTTGCAGTGCAAGCCCAACTTATTAGATTTATGCTTGTCTCGCTGAGGCCTTTTGAAGTGCGTTCTGTATTCCAGTCAGCACTGTACAGTGCAGATGAATTGGCAAAAGGCTCCCTGCGGCACATCATTACCTCTGGAAGCACCATTAGGGAGATCCCTCAGTTTTAACTTGTTGGAAGGGAGGGAGCTCCAGAAGATGCATGGTGCATATTACGCAGCCATTATGAAACAGACCTGATAAGGGGTTGTTGTTGTTTTCTTTTCATCTAGCTGCTCTGATTGCAAAGTTTTGGTCTTGCAGTGTCATTCTCTGGTGACGCTATAGCTTCTGTTTGGCTCAAAGATGGCCTAAAAGGATTTATAATGGCTTCACTTTTTCTAGTGTTCTTTGTCACTGTTTCAGTCGAGGTATGTTAAAGGTTCCATATTGTAAAAAATCTGATTTCCGTATGATTTTTTTAAATTTTAAAGCAGGTATAGGGGATGTATAAATACTGTGAAAGTATGAAAATGCTCAATCTACAAAGAGATGCACACAGCCCCAGACACTATGCCTTTAAATGAACCATCAGTATTTGTGTGAAGTTATGATGTCACAAATTTAATTTCACAGATGTAATGGCGGTGCAAAGACGCCAAGAACACAGATGTGAAAGACCTGAAAAAACTGACCAATCAGAGCAGACTGGGCATTTTCAGGTGGGGTCTTAAAGAGATAGGCACTAAAGCAGACCATTTCAGACAAAGGTGAATATAAAGGCATTTTCAGACAGACAGTGTGTATTTTTAACATTAAAGCATGAAAACATGTTCTAATAGAACCCCAAAATACAAGTATGAACCTGAAAATTAGTTTAATATAGGATCTTTAATGTATTGCCAATACACAATGTCACTGAGAGATAAAAGGAGGCTGAGAGAATGAAGATCTGCTGTATGAATAATAGATCCATTGCTGTTTTGAGTTTGAGCCTCTTAGCTGTAATATTTCCACACATGGCCAAAACCAAATTGTTTAAAGGAGACATCTAATGAGTTTCCATACGTAATTTCACTGACACAAGGTAACTAAATGACCTTGGCAAGTGAATCAGCTGTGAAGCACAAAGTGGGTGTGAGTGGGACAGAAAACAGCACATCAACACTTTGCTTCAATGCACACATTATTGAAGAAGTATGGAGGCTATCTTGTTTTGATGAGAGCAACAGCAAAGTTAAGCAATGCTGTGTGTGTCTTTGTGTGTCTTGTCGCTCTGGCAAACACACAAACATGCGCACACACATGTCATTGTAACTCACGAGGTGGAGACAAAGGTTGCTCTGGATTGGATATCAGATCTGCCCTCTTTTGTCCTTTGTTTGGCTGCAGCCTGTCACACTTGATCACCACATTTTTAACTCAGATGTCTGATTGATTACCTTCAAGTTCAATTAAACTGCAAAAGACGCTATTTTTAGTCAGAAAAGACAACAAGACATGAGTGACCTGAAGTCATTCACACAGAGAAAAGAGTGAGCTTGTAGTTCAGATTTATTTCAAAAGGTAATTAAATTAGTGATAAATGTAGACGTTTAATAGCAAACTTCATTTTCCAATTTAAATTAAAGAATTAGAAAGTCCAGTAGACCAGTAAACAGAAGAATTTAGGTGAATATTTTGTCAGAAATGGAGTATAATATAATTAGTATAGTTTCTTTGGTGTATAATCACCTAAAAATAATATTTTTTTGTGTTTTTGTTATCTCAGAATGAGCTGTGTACAGTATATCTGCATAGGGAGCAGGTCTTCATCCACAGAGATAGCCTTGTTGCACCACCATGTTTTTTTTTTTTAAAAAAAAAACTTGAGACTGCTTTATTCAGTGTTTAACTGGTTTAAATCACCTGGTCTGGTTTGTTTTGGAGAGTAGGAGACCTCTGCAGACAATTGGTCTCCCTGTAAAAACCTTAACATCAAAAAAGGTGAGCACACATTAGCAGGTGGTGGGCTAGTAGCCCACCTCTGACAAGCCATACAGCATTGGAGAAACACTGATTTGTATCATAAAACTGCTTTTGTTGGTGTTTTTACTGGTTTAAATCCTCTTATCCGTCTGTTCTGGAGCAAAGGAGACCTCTGAATAATTCAGCTCATGGTAAAAATCTCCTAAACACTTAAAGAATTCTAACCTGGAGAGGATTAGGCTGGTTGCAATCCGTAATCCTCAGTGCTAGATGCCACTTAATCTCCCTAAATCTTACACACTGGACCTTTAGTGTGATAACAAATTTTTAAAGCAATAAAGAAAGAAAAAAAATAGTTAAAATATTCCTGATGATAGAAAAATATAGTATCAGTGTGTTTATCTGTGAGTCTCACATGGATCTGTATGTGTTCATCTGCAGGAGAAGATCGCACCAGGGAGAATGTGGTGGGCACCACAGACGCACAGTCGGCTGGCGGTGCAGCAGGAGGGGAGTCCGGCTCCAACAGACGGAAGCTCCACTGCTGCATTCGAGTAACAACCATACAGGTGCAGAAGGCCCTGTGGGGAGTCGCTATGGTGATGTGTGTGTGCTCGTCCTGGGCAGGGTCCACCCAGCTGGCCAAGCTGACCTTCAAGCAGTTTGACGCCCCCTTCACCCTCACCTGGTTCGCCACCTCCTGGAATTGCCTCTTCTTCCCCCTGTATTACATCGGCCACCTGTGCAAGAGTCCAGAGAGGCAGACGCCCAGACAGAGATTCAGGTGAGGAGATTCACACTGTATGAAAGAAAGCAAGAAAACATTATGACACACCACTTTGTAAAGAGGGGAGGAGAAATAAGTGTTTATCCTACAAAGTAAGCCGAAGAAGCCAAAGAAACATACGGGGGTTGTTTTGGCTTGTTGGGGGCTGTTGCAAAGTCAAGGAGCAACAGCTGCAAAAGTACAAACTTCCTTGACCTTGGAACAGTATGAAGTCCCTGCTCTGAAAAGCGGAGGCTTCTGCCACAACAACTCCTTTAAATCTAGAGCTGGCAACCGGGAGGCAGTGGAGAAAAGCTAAAAACATACCAGTTGCCTGAAAAAAATGTTGGCATTGTACGGTTCTTCGAACCATGGATATGTTACATTTTTACTTTTCATACATGTCACATGAAGGTTATAAAGTGATGTAGTTCAGATTACAAGAGTGGACTTTGTCATGGAGAGGTGGAGGGGATGGTAGATGGCATGACACCTTGGCGAGACGGTTACCACACTGCAGACTAACAAACAAAGAGCCGTCTGTGGCTTAGGAAGTAAGATGATTGATGTTTGATCTGGCTCCTCCAGTCCACATGTCGAAGTATCCTTGGGCAAGATACAAAAGATACTGATGGTTGTTTCATTGGTGCATAAGAGTAAGAGAATGATTACTGAGCAGCAGGTTTCACCTTGTATGGTACCAGTGTATGAATTGGTGAGTGTGGCATGTAGTGTGAGGTGGCTGAGTGGTTGGTCGGAAGACTAGAAGGGCGTGCTCGAAGTACAGGTCCATTTACTACCGATTTGTTTTCTAGAGAGACATTTTCGGCTGCAATTGTGCCACCCAAACCAGGTATTTTAAGCCAAAACAGAATCTTTTACCAACTAAAACCAAATGGTTTTTGTGCCTAAACAAAGCCACACTCTCATGGCAACAGTACTCCCTGATGGAAATGGCCCCCTAGCAGGACAGTACCACCCAACACACCATAGAAAGTGCTCAGCAGTGGCTCAAGGAACATGACAAAGAGCATAAGGTGTCAACCTGGTCTCTAAATTACCCAGATCCCAATCTGATTGAGCATTAGTGGGACCACCTCGCAGCTCACAAAATAAAAGGATGGTAACAAAATGAGGTCCTGTGCTCTAGCCTTAACAGGTCAGAGCCAAGTCTTATCCAAAAAGCCTGCATTATGGATCAGGATTACCTCTGCAGTATCAGGACATCGCACAGATACTAAATTAGATTGGGATCTGGGGAATTTTGAAGCCAGGTTGACACGTTGGACTCTTTGTCATGTTGCTTGATCCATTCCTGAGCAGTTCAGAGTTTTTTCCTGAGCGATGTAGATGGTGCATTGTCCTGCTGGGGGGGCATCAGTGAGTGCCATCAATGAGTGCCGTTGCAATGAGGGAGGGTACTTGGCCTGCATCAGTGTTTTAGTAGCTTGACAGTTTAATGAATTTTAAAAAACGCTATTAGAGATGCTGCTTTAATACTTTGATTTATATCATTGCTAGAAGTTTGTGTGTTTTATTGTTTCTTCTGAATGTCATATCTAGCAAGTCCAATACACACCATGATTTATTCTGCAGTACCAGTATAACAGAAATGATTAAGAGAAAAAATATCAACCGTGTATGTGAAGTGAGCCTCAGTCGAAGAAAATAGTTTTCCGATGATGCACAGACTTTAACTATGAGACAATTTTACATGACAGAAAAGAAAGAAATTCCCATCAGCAGCCTCAGTAGACCAGAATGAAAAGGAAAGTCATTAGAAATCATTTTGTGGAAAGCTGATAACAAATAGTCTCAGTGTTCTTCTTCATACAGATAAGACTTACAGCTGAAAAGCTCAGGCACATCCTGTGAAGATTGCTGAGAAGTCCTGTCTGACATATATGAATGCAGTAGGTCCGAACCCATGGTCAAGACCCCCAAAGAGGGCTTCTGCTTACTTTTAGAATAGCAGCAGTCTCATCATTTAGGTCTGTTGATAATGTCACTGAATGAAAATAGTTGTTTACCTTCCATGTTTGCTGTTCATTATACAGAGGCACTCTGTGTTCAAGTTTGTTTTCCAAAATAGCCCACCAAATTTACTCTGGAGTATCAGGCTCCCATGCCATCGCCAGTTGCTGCTGCGGCAAACAGAATGTAATCCTAAGTGTGTTCGAGGTATTTTCACAGTCGAAACAGTCCATTCATCATGTTCTTTAGACAAAGTCTTATCTCTGCTACCTGCTGTGCTACTTAAGCACAAAGAGACAAAGAGGGTGGAGGTATGTGGAAGGTGTGGTGGGTGGGTGAGCCAGGAGGGGATTGGCTATGTATTTCTGATGCACAGCTGTGATGTAACTCTTCCTTTTTGAGGACTTACACACCGATCTCCCACTCCTCGACCGGAGCTGATGTGCTATGAATATCAAATGGTCTGTTCACTGCTTTTATTCAAATAGCACCTACTGGTGTATCTCAGACAATGCGGAGGAATAGAGATCAATAGCTGACTTTTGTATTTGTATGTCTTTTTATATAAAACGGAGAATAAAGTAGAGGCAAAAACCTGACAGTGGTAATAGCTGGCACCCCTTCTGATAGATATGAGGATTTTCACTGTAAGAGGCAGATATGTCACATTTTGAGATTAAATTACATATTTTAGCCACAAGAGACGTATTATAATTGACCTGATAAAATCACATCTTCACAGTCTGCATGTTCATGTTTTGACTGCAACACAAGGACTCGTGTTTTTCTTTACTGTAGTTTGAGAGGGTTCGACTGTTCTCGGTTATTATGAGACCCTTGTAAAAGTTCCTTGAATGAATTCTAAAGTTGTTTGGGTGTTTGTTAGGCATTGTGTTTTTGGATTGTCCAAATGCCCGGCACATTCTTGTGAATGTGATATCTCAAGAATAACTCGAGGGAATTTCTTCAAACTCGACACAAACATTTACTTGGACTCAACAATGGGCTGATTAGATTTTGATGTTCATGGGTAAAAGGTCAAGGTCCTTGTGACCTTGTCTGTCTCATTCTTGTGAATGCAATATCTCAAGAAAACCTTAAGGGATTTTTTTTTAATTTGGTACAAGCACTCAAGTACACCAAAGGATGAGCTGATTAGATTTTGGTGGTCATAGGTCAAGGTCACAGTGACCTTGCATTCATCTCATTCTTGTGAAAGCAATATCTCAAGAACACCACCAACAGGAAACTGTGAGAATAAAAACAATTTTGTTGCAGGAAGTAAAATGAAAAGCAGCTCTTGCAGTTCTACTTTTCCATATTTTCCGTGATAAATGACATGTTAGGACATGTAAATAATCAGAGTATGGATGGCTGCATGTAAACGGGCATGCTAATGG
Organism: Plectropomus leopardus; assembly: GCF_008729295.1. Classification (NCBI taxonomy): domain Eukaryota; kingdom Metazoa; phylum Chordata; class Actinopteri; order Perciformes; family Serranidae; genus Plectropomus; species Plectropomus leopardus. The sequence goes on along the minus strand of NC_056477.1, from coordinate 18,505,132 downwards.
AATATTCATTTTCGTGAGCCATATATATATAGCTTAGTAAAACTATTGTCTTTTTTGAAATAAGTGCAAAAAACTGAATGTTTTGTGCATGTAAACGTACTCAGTCATTACTCTGGCTGCAAGAATAGTGTAAAGATGCTGGGAAGACTTGAAAATGCAGACCAGATACAACAGTGCAGTACAGCATAGAGAGTATGAAGAAAATAGCTCTAGAAGCAACCCAAAATTAAGTATAAACCTAAAAATGAGCATAATATGCCCCCTTTAAAGTGTTACAGTTGACTTTATGAGCTGCTGGATGATTTAAAATGTGTTTCCATGACACTTTCCTTGGCACAGTTGTAGAGCTGGAAGTCTTTCTAAAATCAATGCAGATTACGGGTCTCTGGAGTGCAACAGCACAGCAGAAACAAACCACAAACTGTCAGATGTTCAGAAGTGTAGGTGGTGTATCCAGTGCCTATAATGAAATGATGATAGCGTTTAATGTTATTGTCACTAAATCAGTGTGTTTATAAAGGGGTGTGTGTTAGATTAGTGCTAAATCAGCTCTCTGGAGCTGATTCGTAACAATGCTGCTCCTCAGGACGCTCTGACAAATGTGCTACCTGCCACTCCTCAGCTATTGCTGCTTCATCACTTTCACTGGGCCAGTGGCTTTCAGAGTAAACGGTGTAACTCAAGAGCACAGTCAAAATGCCAGCGTCTCCAAAATGCATTAATGTTATGTTTTGACTCGGGGGAAGGCGTGAGAGAGAGAGAGAGTGGTGTAGTTTTTCTTGGCATCACAGCAGCATGGAACGTAACCTCTTATTGAGTAGAACATTTCAAAACATAATAACAGAGTGGACGGCATCACTACCAAGTATTTTGATACTGATACTTGAAGTCGCGCTTTAATTTCTCTCTCATCTTACGTCGAATGTGACACATTGACTGTCAGTCTAATAGCTATAGACAGTCTGCTTTCATTTTCAGGGCATTTTCATTCATTTTAAATATTTGAAAACCTACAGCTTCTTACAGAGATGCTTAGAGATGTCATTATGTGGATCTGTTCAACCAACAAATTATCTGTATCTGTATGTGGATAGAGTACTGGGTAAAGGCATGGTTTATAGTAGAAGTTAAATTAAATTTGGCAAATGTTGTATTTTCTCATCTAGTATTGATTGGCATGAAATTGTTAGGTCTTCAAAACATCAAATTGATTTAATATTGGCAATAATGTATTCATATACAGGTACATCCCTAGCTTTTTGTGTGTAATTAAATGCTCCTCCGAAGCTTCATGCAGCCCTTGAAGTTGAATCAATTTTTCAAGATAACAAAATGTTACCACGCTGCCCAGTTTCCATTTTGCTGCACAGGTATGTCCAGTGAGACTGAGTTAACAGTGTACAGTTTTTTCTTTGATTCACTTTTTCATGTCCTGCTGATGCAGCAGAAATTATCCTGGCACTTGGCTAAGCTGAGTGTTTTGTCTCTACAGTTGATGCTCATGCACAGGACATGTGCTTAAAGGCTAAACAAGTGCAGTGGGACCATGAGATCAGTTTCTAATAATATATTGTTTCAATTTAGTTTCTTCTACATTGTATAGATATTGCTCTCATTTGTACTTATACTCCAGAGCAGAAACAGGAAAAAAAATAAAACACCTGAAGAGGAAATAAATAGTTTAGTTTCATTAATGGAGACAGCTCAGAAATATTTAACTTAAATGCCTTGTGGCAGATCTGATTGTTTTCGTAAATATTTACTTATTTGTCTTGGTCCCACATGCACTGCGATGCAATGTTCATTTAGCTGTAACTGTTAAAATGTTAATTCCTTCATAAACTCATCACTGATTAACATCTTTGGTCTCTCTGGTATTATTAGAACAGACAGAGCTGTTTGTGTCCTTAAATATTGATTAAAGTCCCAGACCATTATAACATTTATCAACTTTTGAAATAGTAATACCACGTTTTTTAATAGTGCTCTGCATCGTGTCTCTGCACAGGGAGTGCTGTAGGTTTTTCGGGGACGACGGGCTGACACCCAAGGTGTTTTTCACCAAGGTGGCTCCGTTTGGCCTGCTGTGGATCCTCACCAACTACCTGTACCTGCAGGCTCTCAGGAAGATCAACACAACAGACGTGTCTGCACTCTTCTGTTGTAACAAGGCCTTCGTCTTCCTGCTGTCTTGGATTGTACTTAGAGACCGCTTCATGGGGGTCAGGGTGAGTACATCCGGCTGTGTGCGGGAGCTTTGTTGTTTTTCACGTCCTGAGAGAAAATGTTCCCTGTGGCATCTTTAAACAAGAGTCTGAGTCAAGCACAGGTCACATAAAGCAAGGTGGGTAGTAAAACAAGTATTTACCCTCGAGGTTACACACCTAAAAAAAAACAGAATAACAAACAAAACAAGCAGCTGTTAGAAGGAAGTCATTTGCATAATATAATTGCTACAATGTCACATGAAGAATAATATAGAAGATGACATTTTGCAGTGTTTGAGTCCATTTGCTATTATGTCTGCTGCTTATAAGGTTACATATTATAAGTGTAGGTTTTGGTTCTTGGAAACTAGAATCGAAGCGAATATTATCTTTTAATTGAATGTTTGATCATGCTTGTTTTATCTTGAATACCACACGTCTCAAACCAAATTCAGCAGATTAGAGCTGACCAGTAGTGCACTCTTGAGGCGGATTTCCAATATCTATATTTAAAGTACGTTTTTAAAAAAATATGAAAATTTGATTCATGAGTATTTCCACTAAATATTGAATTTTGCTTCCCAGATTGACTCAGTTTGATCATGCTCGGAGCCCTTAAGAGGCAAAAGTATGACGTTTTCTTACAAAATAAAATATATATTGAATTTTGTGCAGCAGAAATAGGTCTTCTTTACTGTGACCCATAGGTTTTCTTTTTTGACCCCATGGAGGAGTCATGACTAACATAAACAAAAATGTTATATGTCCGTGGTTCTCTTTCTGGTTATGATATTTGTGATAAACTAACATAGTCCAGCTTACAGCTATTTCAAGCTTTCTGTATGTTTAATACCATAAGATAATAAGGTGACCTTCACTCTCCTTTAAGCTTCTTATTGTGTCTCTCTTTGCTTTGGTGGTAGAGAGAAAGAAGTCAGCTATTTGTGTGGATTTAAATTGTATCCTGGGGCCTCATTACAGAAACTTCCTAAGTCTGAAATCCTATCTTATCTCAGCTTAGGAGTACATTCAGGATCTTCCGTGATACTTAAACATGTTTCCTGACTGCATTTTGAAAAAAAAAACTACCTTTTTTTTTAAAATTGAAAATTAGCTTTTACAGATCCATCAAAATATATGGATTTCCAAAGTTAGGAATCCTAACATGACATAGACCTTTTTCTAAACTCAATAAATAACTGCCAAAATGGCAGCAGCACAGTTGTTAGGTCTGCATGACAATAAAAAAGGGGAACAACATGGACAATGAAATAACAGGTGAAAGGCTACTCAAACCGTATGATGACTCTTGACATTAGTTGGACCATGTATTAATGGGTATATATTGACCGCCAAGAAGATTAACTAGAGTTTAAAAATGATCAATTAGTAAAATATGGAGTGTACAGCCTGGGTCCAGCCTTGCTATAACTGTTAATAAAAGATGAAAAATGCCCAAAAATAGTCTTTAAAGGTTAGTTTGGATTTACTAAGGTCACACAATAACACAAACTAATTAACTGATTAAGGCTGCAGTAACCGAGCAGCACCGTGTTGAGTGAGCTAAAATTACTGTTTTTGTCAGTAGAGTCTAGTGGCTTTGACGAGAGCCTGTCGGACTCCAGCCTGGGCCTTGCCAACTGACATCGAATTAATGTAATATACTGTCTATGAATACCCCTATACAACAAAAAATCAGAACCCTCCCGTTAAGATAAGATAGGAGGTCTGACATAGGATCGGACACAGCCATGAATTTAGCAATTGCTACTGCAAGAAGATAGGATTTTTCAAACTTAAGATAGGACAAGAAGTTAAGGAAATTCTCTGCAATTAGGACCCTGGTGTATATGTATCACCTCTATTGTGCATTACAGTTCATTCACAATGACAAGAAATGCTGTGCGATTATATCTCCCAAACGTATGCAAATGATATGTGTTGTGTTGCTTTGATGAAATGCAGCTGAATGTGCAAGCAGCACACACAAGCACGATCGAGTAGACAGCATGTTACCCATGTGACAGCGTGATTTCCCACCAGTGAACGCCATGTCATTCATATGTGCCTCCTGGTGTGTGTCTGTGTGTTGTTTGTCGCCAATTTTGTCCAGACGAAGGGAGAGAAGCAGCGGAGTGGGGGTTTAGCTTTATGAATAGAGGTATCTCCCCGCTCTCCTCTCTCTGCGCTCTTCAGATGCTTTCATATCTGCAGCCGTCCTGCACTCTGCAGAATGGCTTTCCCCCATTTTTTTTTCTTTCACACACTTCACAACCACCTCATCTCTCCCTTGTGCATGCCCCAACTCCCCACCCCCATTATCTGCAATGAAAGGCCTCTGTACAAGACAAAAACTGTAATAATCCTGCTTCTCTCTCTTTCACACCCCCAGCCTCTCTCTCTCTCTCCCTCTCCCTCTCTCTTTTGCTTGGTGGTGGGGATTGCAGTGTTTGGATGTCTGCAGCAATGCAGGGGATCTTGGACAAGTTTGTTATGAAAGTGAAGGAGGGCAGAGAGAAAGATGGGGGATGCTCAGTCAGCCTTGTTGGTTGTTTCAGGGATATTGTGTACATTAAAAGATGGCTCACTTTGATGGTAGGCTTAGAGGTTGGAAGGTCATGAAATGAATTGAAGAGCCTTTTGGTTGATGTGTGACTTGCATTTGGATTGATCAGTTGTACAGGGAGTTATTTTCAGCTTAATCCACAGTGATGAAACTGTCACGTACATTACTATTATTGACTCAATGTGCACATGTTGCAATGCTTTTTCTCCTCTGACCCTCAGTTTGTGCTGAAACACCCCAGGAAACTAAAACACTTACACATGCAGGGTCGCTGACCCTGTGAGCAAACAGTCCATCACAAGAAATGCGCACAGAAAGGTGTAGCTGTGACTGACAGCCAGCCTGCAGTGCAGAAAGAGCCATTTTGCCAAAGGTGCCCAAGGGCTTTGTCCAAGCAAAAACACACGGCTCATTTATCTTCCAGACACCTCTTTAATGCAGAGGTGATCCACTCAAGTGGACTGCGCCCTTTCTCTATGGCTATGCTTTAGATTTGCACACACATGCCCTCAAACATGTAACAAAGACAAATTCTGTTAAGGAAACCAATAGAAATGAAAGATTTTGGTTTTGGTTCTATAAGGATGATTGAGAGCAGAGGGAAACAGATGGTTTGGTTAAGTCTTGAAGCTGTGATAATCTCAGAGGCAGGGAGTGGAGGTGGGTGTGAGGAGTGAGGGATCTAGGGGAGTATTTGGTTTGTAAACATGATGGCAGTGTAACGAAAATCAATGTCAGACAATTGGGCCAACACTGTAGAAGCTGACTGTCGTGTGTTGGAGGCACTTGTGCCGTGAATCTGAGAACAGATTGTATACAGCGGTAAAAAATGTACTCAGATTCTGAAGTAAAAGTACCAATACATGTATGTAAAAAATACTCCATTACAAGCTCAGCATTTAAAATAAAGATTTTTTAAAAAAGTAGACACCCCCCCCAAAACAAAACAGAAGTATTATCAGCTAAATGTACTTAAAATATCAAGAATAAAAAATATTAGTTTTGCAGAAAATCAGCCTCTGTGACTGATATGATAAATAACATTATTATATCACAAATTTCTTCAGATAAATTTGAGCTGTCATCAAATGATGTAATGTGGGAGAGAAGATAAAAAAGAAGTTCTGTCTCACAAATCTGTTTTTATTTTTGAAACGCTGGAGCCTACTTCTCTTCTGAGGGTGGAAATTGTATCAGGGGACTATGGCTCCCGTAGCCCCCCAATGGGAACGCCACTGCCATGCAGCAATTTTCTTTTTTATAGGAGTCATAAATTTAGTTAATAATGCACTGTGTTTTACTATTTCATAATATGTATAAATATGTATTTTTCATGTAAAATCTTAATTTGAAAGTAACTAGATTAATATAGCGAAGTAAAAAGTAATATTTTGTTTCTATATTCCACTCTATTTCCCTCCAAAATGTAGCAGAATAGAAGCATAGGGTTGCATAAGATGGAAATTTTCAAGTAAAGTACAAATAGCTAAAAAACTGTACTGCATACTATAGTAAATGTACTTAATTACATTCCACCACTGAGTGTGTTTGATGTTTGTGTTTGCCTAAATGCAAGAAAATGTCAATACCTGACATGTTCTGCTGACTATGAAATAAAACCTGCATATTAATTATGCCAACAAGCCTTGTCCTGTGATGCTTCTGCAGTGCAAAACAATGCGCCATGTGTGCCTGCTGTGTCCCTGCACAGCAGTAAAGGCTCGGTCGTCTTTATCGCCACACTGCGAGCAGCATGTCGTCCATTCGTCATTCGCTGATGTTCCTCCTTCTCTCTCTCTTCACAGATAGTGGCTGCTATCTTGGCCATAGCAGGCATTGTAATGATGACCTATGCTGATGGATTCCACAGCCACTCAGTCATCGGCATTACTCTGGTCGTGGCCTCTGCTTCGATGTCAGCCCTCTACAAGGTATTTGTTTGCATTTGGTCAGTTGTCAAGAACATTACTAAGCTTGTGTCCTTCCATAAACCTACCTCGTAGTGACACCTTCATATGCAGTGGAACAAAAATGTAAAAATAGCTCAGCTACATGTATGAATAGGTTTGTCTTATTTAAGAAATCCTGGACCAGCTCCCTCCTACTTACATAACCAGGTGGGAGAAGACAGGAGATTATGAAATGTAAGACACAGCTGACAGAAGCATGTGATATGTGAGCGTTTGGTTTCTGGCCTTGGGCTGCAATGTCCCGATCAAGTGGGTTACGGGACAGATAGCTATATTTTGACGGCGCTCTGGTCTCCTCTGCCCTGCTGTCTGCGCTGCCTAATGTGATAAACAGACAGAAGCGGCCATGTGCCAGACACATGACAGGTAGTTGGCAAGTGTGCCCCTCTGCAATATCCCTGTGCTCCTTAAGGGGGCAGGTTTTGTGCATTCATCACTCTCCCTCCCTGTTTGTCTTCAGGTGCTCTTTAAGATGGTCCTGGGCAGTGCCAAATTCGGAGAGGCTGCACTCTTTTTGAGCATTGTTGGTAGCGCCAACTTTGTTTTCATCAGCTTTGTGCCGGTCATCCTGTATTTTACACATGTGGAGTACATTGGCTCACCTGGAGACATCCCCTGGGCCTACCTCTGTGGGGTTGCAGGCCTGCTGTTTGGTACGAAATCATGATACATGATGCAGTGTTGTGCATAAATCTGATACTGGGTTGATTGCGCAACCCATGAATATCATTTTACAAGTTTTTTGGTTTTACAGCCTCATTGTGTAGTCTGCTGCTGTTCTGACTTTGCTTCCTCCCACAGCTTTCAATGTCCTGGTGAACTTTGGCATTGCTATAACATACCCAACATTAATCTCCCTGGGCATCGTCCTAAGTGTTCCTGTAAATGCCAGTAAGTCCCTTGGCTTTCCTCCCAGACCTGTTTTTTTTCAATCCGGCCACCATTAAATATTTGATGGTGTTAAAATCCCCCAAAAAGTTTTCATGTATATTTAATGAAGAATAGAATTTAAATTTTAAAATGGTTTTCTTTCTCAATTAATAATTAGTGGTTGGTGACAAAGTTATTATTCATGGTGATATTGATTGTTTACACCAATCCTATAAATTCTTGTGTGTTAGGCCTTGTCCACATAGACAGGGGTATTTTTGCAAACATACTTTTTATGCGTTTTGGCCTTTTGTCTACATGCAAACTGCATTTAAGGTTATAGTGTTGCCATGCAGACAGGGAAAACCGAGTTTTTGGCTTGTAATGCCAGAATGTGCGCTGTTATCATTTCATGCCATGGCTTATGCATTCAAAAGTGGTTCTAACCTTGCCAATATTACTTTTTACATGTTTTCATGTAGAAAGTTTCCACTCACTCCCACTGTTCAAAACTGAAGCCAAAATATCTCTCATACGGCTGCTGTAATCTTGCGCTGGTGATGCAATGTGGAGCCAGAGTCTGCATAGTAAGGATCTCCATAGTATCAAGTTCCCGCCCATCCACTGGACCCATAAATTTCATTGCACCCCAATTGGCACATGTAGCTGTCAATAATGTTATAAAATCTCCTTATTTTGATTATAAAATTATTATTAAAACTAGTTTATCAGAAAAAAACAAACACCAGTTTGATAAGAAAATGACAGAAACCATCTTTAGGAACAACGTATGTGTTGTGTACTTTCATTTTTTAGTTTGGCTCATGTGCCATACACCATGATTTATGACCTAAACTGCAGCCAGTCACCACGGGACGATCAAGATGTTTTGGCCTCACTTTTGTGGAACTGTTATGTCGTCTATCTTTATCATAGATTTTAATAATACCTGCATACCAGATATTGTGTTTTTGCATTTTCATTTGGACAGAGATTTTTTTTCTAAATATGTGTTGTCAGGATTTTTTTTTTTTAGAACAAAGGAGGGATAATCCCGTTCACAAAAGTACCTGTGACCGTGTGGATTAGGCCTTAATTACAATATTTGCAAACTCTTTCATATGCTCATACTGATGCATCCTCCTAATTCCACAGTGGTGGACCTCTACACATGTGAAATTAATTTCAACACAGTGCGCCTCATTGCTGTGTTCATCATTTGCCTGGGTTTCCTCATGCTGCTGTTACCCGAAGACTGGGACCAGTGCATCATCCAGCTCGCCACAAAGCTGCGCAAGCGTGAAGAGCCAGCAGAGGGCAGCGGAGAGGCAGGCGCCACCACAGGGCTCAACTGGAGAGGGAGAGCCAGGACCTCCATGTCAACATTTGCACACTGACCCCATGAAATATCACCATGCAAACACCAACAGACACAGGGAGGGAGATACATTTCTTCATGTCAGTGTCAGGACATTTGACCTGCCCTATCTTTCGCAAAGCTCCCTGGATGGAAAAAGTCTTTTAGACTGCCCTCTGATCAGTAACATTTCAGTCAAGGGCGAGATGGAGAAGGCACAGATTGTGTATCATTCATTGACGTCCATTCCACTCAGAAGTTATCAGAGTTGACGCAAAGACCTGGACAATATCAATTGTAATCCTTCTTACCCAAAAGATTATCAGGTATCACTGATGGAGTCATGTGTTAATTTTGCTGTACCTCTCAATCATTCCATGGATTCACAACATCCTCGCGCCTGGGAAGACTTGCCAACTTGCCTGAAATTTTTCAGTTCTTAGAAAAAAAGAATTTTGAGGCAGGCCTAACACCGTGTGGACTTGCTGTCTTTGACATATACACATTTACACACCTTTAAGATCCAAAGAAGAATGCCTAAAATGCTGAATGCCTGAAAATAAACGGGAGGCCCACAGTGGCGTCCCTCAGGTGTAAACTTAATGACAAACACCTGCCTTTTGTTCACTGTACATATAGCTGTGTCTCACACCGTGGATGTCCTGGAGCTGTCAACCCAGCGGCCTCATCTGGTGTGAAGGGACCTGTCCGGACACCTGAGGATCAATCTGAGGTGAAGAAGCTTTTTCTTTTTTTTCTTCTTGCAATGACTCTCTCTCTTTATTCATCCTGAAAGAAGAGGTCAGGTCCACACACTGATTGGCCCTCCTGTGGTAATGTGCTTTCCGGAGGCTAAACTCCCACTCTGTCAATGCTGACACCCATTGCTCAGGCCCACAGTTAAGTCACGCAATACCTAAAACCAGTATCTCTGTTGCATAAGTTTTCAATGCATGAGACGGTTCAAATTTGTCAAAAAATGTGAGTGCTTTTGGTTCATCCACAAAGCATCACATTTTCTGTTGCCGAGTACTGGCAGCAAATTGTTTATTAACCAAGCAATACAGGTAATACATGTGTTTACATGTATTGTCATTTAAATTATATAAAAATGTATTTTAAGCCATCCTTTAGCTGTTCAAACTATTAACTGGCCCATTTTCACTAATAATGCTTCAGGTATACCAATCGTTGGATGGACTCAAAGCACTAACAACTTATCATAAGACATCAAAACTTGGAACTACCCCTTTAATAACTTTAACCATAGCTATCACTGAGCCTCCCTTTGAATTCCTATTACATTTAACTTTGTAGACTTATATGCACACAAACTAATCTGCGGCAATTATCACTATTTTTTGTTTGTTCCTTGAGAAAATATCCGGCAGAAAACTGTCTCACTGTGGCTTGAGGAGAGGCGTACTAACACATGACAATGGCTCCTATTTGTTCACCTCAGCTCTTTGTCAAAAAAAAAAATCTTATTGTATCTGTCTCCATCAATCACATTTCTGAGGCAAGTTAACAACCGAGCTGAACCTGAGAGTGACTGAGGCATATGCCTTGTAAAGTGACTGCTGGAAACTCTGCCTTGTTGTGAATGTATGAACATCACTCGACCACACATGCTCGCTATTTGTTTTTTACAGTGCCACCACAGACCGCTGCAGACAGACTCTTTAATACTTTCCTTCTTTTACTCATCTGACTGAGTTTTTTTTTTCTTTGGAACAAACTCTTAACGCACCAGACTTTTTATATTTTTGCATTTGGTTGCTGACTAACCTCGAGGGGGACAGTGACATCTGCAGGTTGAGCATGCACATACTGTATGAGCAGATACAGCTGAAGTCCACTTCACTGCCTTTTCTTTGTTTTGCAATAGATTACATTAGCACTGTTTCCCATTGTCATGCTCTATGACAATAAATTATTATATTGTATTCCTCTGGAATTATTGCTAGACATAAATGTAAACCTTTGTAAGGAATGATGATTTTTACACTGAGATGCAACATATGATTATCACATTTGAGGAAGAAACATTTAGAGCGTGAATAAATGATGGGTTTATTAGATCTACTGTTGGGTGTCTTCAAGTGTAATCACATGTACTATATAAAAGATTTCTTTTCAATACACCTCCTTGTCCAGGATTGTTTTCTCCTCACTGTTGTAGTGCTGTGCTTTGCAATTATTGATCACTGAAAAGGGCCACAGGTGACATGACAAGAAAAAAAATCATTGACCTTTAAAGAGCTGAAACAATTGATTAATCCAGTGGTTGTCAACAAGGGTTTAGGGACCCCCTGCAGTCATAGATTGATTACTGAACAGGCTTACTGGTGACAGGCCCCAGGGCCCAATTGTCAGGTCCACCCCCTAGCCCTTCCCGCAAAATTGTCACTGAAAATTCACATACACCACCCAGAGAGAGACTCAAAAGCCCACGAAGAGATGCAAAGGAACTACAAAAATAGCAAGAACAACCGCGAAGACACACAAAACAACCAAAAAGCCACAAAATTACCACAGTGTGCAAAAATGATCACAAAATGGGAAAAGCAACCGTAAAGACACAAAATGGATAAAAAGACACAAAATTATCACAAAGAGGCAAAATAACCACAACATGGGAATAACAACCATAAAGAGACACAAAAGGACACAACGAAACAGTAAAAAATGGACAAAAACCACAAAGAGACACACAACAACTAAAAAAGACACAAAATCACCACAAAGAGACACAAAATAACTGCTGTTGAATCGCAAACTGCACTTATTGGGTCCAAGCAGATTATAATAATTTGAATGGTACTTTTTTAATTGACAAGAAGTAAAACTCTCTGTGCTCTTTAAAAGTATTCATGGAGGTCCTCACGCTATTCTGATGCTCTTTTGATATATATACAAATTTACTGTCACAAAAATGATGTGCTTGAGATGGTGACATTTGTATTGAATTTTTATTCTGTTCAAGGTCTTTAGTGTATCCCGTGTCTATTAATTTACACACAAATCGTGCTACTATGTGAATAGTGCCAAAATATATTGTGGAAAACGCAAATGTTCAAACCACCAGCTGGGTGGCACAAGCAGGAATAGAACTCCTTATCATTGCATTGAAAGACAATGACCTTACCACTCAACCAATAAATAAATCACTGGGATTGGGAATTTTAGTTTTGAAATTAATTAAGCAGCACAGGATATGACATGTCAAATTTTAAATCACAAGAGATTACCACCGCTGGGCAGAAACAGGAGATCTACCCAGGTGCAGGTAGTTTCCTGACAACCTCTTTAACCCCACCCACTGGCTCGTAGCCTAGGAAGCAGCCTCAGACAAAGAAAGCACAGAGAGGGAAGTCAAAAAACTATTGACAACAATTTCACCGTTGGTAATACAGCCCTGAAAAAAAATCACATATCAACCTGCTGGTTTCTGATGTACTGTGTATTCAGAAAGTCTAGAACTTGCAAACCTGGGACTTAAATCTTAGAGTACCGTATCTAAAGTAGCTGTTTTATCCATTGTGCCACAAAGCATTGGTGATGAAATTCCTTTTAAAATTAACCCCATTCTGCTTGTTTTAGTTGTATTGTCAAATAAATTGGTTCAAAAAATGATTATAGATAAAGAAAATTTTGACCATAGACTGCACATGACAACAAGACACTAAATATCACTGTGGGCTCATCGTGATGCCGACTGGAACATCATTTTTAACATGATATCTAGCATCTAAAGGATGTCTGTTTTGGGAGCATTTCAATGAAGACTTAGAGATATAGATGTTGATTGATTTTTTATATTAATAAATATATAGAGTGCTGAACTTGTGAATGGACAATAGGTCGCAGTGAGGAAAACTTTGGACACAATTCAGTGGATTTGCTGAAAAGATTTCAGCTCTGTACTGCTGATGTATTTTTTTAAATTGGAAAATAAAATGTCTACAGGTACATTTATACATCATGTCTGCTATAAGCAATCATGACCCAGTTTCACTGACTCCAGGTTGTGCAAGTTGAGTTTCGTATATAACTTATTTTGAGATTTCAATTTCTCATTTGTGGAACCCTCAAATGGCAAACTATCCCAAGACAAAGCCAAACTAGGCAAAAAACCTCATGATTTAGCACGTCAATGAAATGGCCAAAAACGCCATAGTAAAGTATGTCGAAAGATGTCAAATTTTGGCCTATCTTAAAAATGGCTGAAAAAGACATGGTACAGCTTGAAGAAACGCCTAATAGTGCACAAAGTGGAAATAAAAGCCGTAAAAGGCCAAATACCTCATAATTTAGCATGTCAAAAAAATTATGAAAAAGGCAATAGTATAGTATGTCGAAAAATGTCAAATTTTGACCGCTCCTAAAAATGGCTGAAAAGGGCATAGAATACCTTTTATAGTTCCATCATAGCATACAAAGTGGAAATTAAGTCCAAAAAAGTCCAAAAACCTCATAATTTAGCATGTCAAAAAAATGACGAAAAAGGCAATAGTATTGTATGGCGAAAACTTTCAAATTTTGACCGCTCCTAAAAATGGCTGAAAACGACATAGAATAGCTTGTAGAAAGCCGTCATAGCATACAAAGTGGAAATCAAGGCCAAAAAAGGCCAAAAACATCATAATTTAGCATTTCAAAAAAATGATGAAAAAGGCAATAGTATAGTATGGCGAAAAAAGTCAAATTTTGACCACTCCTAAAAATGGCTGAAAATGACATAGAATACCTTGCAGAGACTCGTTATAGCGCATAAAGTGGAAATCAAGGCCAAAAAATGTCAAAATCCTCAACATTTAGCATGTCAAAAAAATGACGAAGAAGGCAATAGCATAGTATGGCGAAAAAAGTCAAATTTTGACCGCTCCTAAAAATGGCTGAAAACAACATAGAATAGCTTGTAGAAAGCCGTCATAGCATACAAAGTGGAAATCAAGGCCAAAAAAGGCCAAAATCCTCACATTTAGCATGTCAAAAAAATGACGAAGAAGGCAATAGTATAGTATGGCGAAAAAAGTCAAATTTTGCAAATTTTGACCGCTCCTAAAAAATGGCTGAAAACAACATAGAATAGCTTCTAGCAACCGTCATAGCATACAAAGTGGAAATCAAGGCCAAAAAAGGCCAAAAACATCATAATTTAGCATGTCAAAAAAAAATGATGAGAAAGGCAATAGTATAGTATGGCGAAAAAACTCAAATTTTGACCGCTCCTAAAAATGGCTGAAAACAACATAGAATAGCTTCTAGAAACCCATCATAGCATACAAAGTGGAAATCAAGGCCAAAAAAGGTCAAAAACATCATAAATTAGCATGTCAAAAAAATGACGAAAAAGGCAATAGTATAGTATGGCGAAAAAACTCAAATTTTGACCGCTCCTAAAAAATGGCTGAAAACAACATAGAATAGCTTGTAGAAAACCCATCATAGCATACAAAGTGGAAATCAAGCCAAAAAAGGCCAAAAACATCATAAATTAGCATGTCAAAAAAAATGATGAGAAAGGCAATAGTATAGTATGGCGAAAAAACTCAAATTTTGACCACTCCTAAAAATGTCTGAAAACGATATAGAATAGCTTCTAGAAACCCACCATAGCATACAAAGTGGAAAATCAAGGCCAAAAAAGGCCAAAAACATCATAAATTAGCATGTCAAAAAATGATGAGAAAGGCAATAGTATAGTATGGCGAAAAAACTCAAATTTTGACCGCTCCTAAAAATGGCTGAAAACAATATAGAATAGCTTCTAGAAACCCACCATAGCATACAAAGTGGAAATCAAGGCCAAAAAAGGCCAAAAACATCATAAATTAGCATGTCAAAAAAAATGACTAAAAAGGCAATAGTATAGTATGGCGAAAAAAGTCAAATTTTGGCCGCTCCTAAAAATGGCTGAAAACAACATAGAATAGCTTGTACATAGCCTTCATCGCATACAAGTGGAAATCAAGGCCAAAAAAGGCCAAAAACATCATAATTTAGCATGTCAAAAAAATGACGAAAAAGGCAATAGTATAGTATGGCGAAAAATGTCAAATTTTGACCGCTCCTAAAAATGGTTTGAAACGACATAGAATAGCTTGTAGAAAGCCGTCATCGCATACAAAGTGGAAATCAAGGCCAAAAAAGGCCAAAAACATCATAATTTAGCATGTCAAAAAAAATGATGAGAAAGGCAATAGTATAGTATGGCGAAAAAAGTCAAATTTTGACCGCTCCTAAAAATGGCTGAAAACGACATAGAATAGCTTGTACAGACCCGTCATAGCGTATGAAGTGGAAATCAAGGCGAAAAAAAGCCTAAAAACATCATAATTTAGCATGTCAAAAAATTGACAAAAAAGGTAATAGTATAGTATGGCGAAAAAAGTCAAATTTTGACCGCTTCTAAAAATGGCTGAAAACGACATAGAATAGCTTGTAGAGACTCGTTGTAGCGCATAAAGTGGAAATTAAGACCAAAAAATGTCAAAATCCTCAACATTTAGCATGTCAAAAAAATGACGACAAAGGCAATAGTATAGTATGACAAAAATGTCAAATTTTGACCGCTCCTAAAAATGGCTGAAAACGACATAGAATAGCTTGTAGAAAGCCGTCATCGCATACAAAGTGGAAATCAAGGCCAAAAAAGGCCAGAAACATCATAATTTAGCATGTAAAAAAAAATGATGAAGAAGGCAATAGTATAGTATGGCAAAAAATTTCAAATTTTGACCGCTCCTAAAAATGGTTGAAAACGACATAGAATAGCTTGTAGAAAGCCGTCATAGCATACAAAGTGGAAATCAAGGCCAAAAAGGCCAAAAAACATCATAATTTAGCATGTTAAAAAAATGCCGAAAAAGGCAATAGTATAGTATGGAGAAAAACGTTCAAATTTTGACCGCTCCTCAAAATGGCTGAAAACGACATAGAATAGCTTGTAGAAAGCCGTCATAGCATACAAAGTGGAAATCAAGGCCAAAAAAGGCCAAAAACATCATAATTTAGCATGTCAAAAAAATGACGAAAAAGGCAATAGTATATTATGGCGAAAAAAAGTCAAATTTTGACCGCTCCTCAAAATGGCTGAAAATGACCTAGAATAGCTTGTACAGACTTGTTATAGCATACAAAGTGGAAATTAAGTCCATAAATGTCCAAAAACCTGATAATTTAGCATGTCAAAAAAAAAAAGATGAAAAAGGAAATAGTATAGTATGGCGAAAAAAGTCAAATTTTGACCGCTTCTAAAAACGGCTGAAAACAAAATGGAATAGCTTGTAGAGACCTGTTATCATCTGAGGAAGTTATGTTGATTTTCTTTTTGTCTTGTGTTTATGTTGTCTTGTGATTTCCTGTTTTATTTTGAAATCCTAACTCTCCTCTTGTTTCAGGTCACTTACTTCCTCCCTTTGTGGGTTTTCCCGCCAGTGTGATTGTCGGCCCGCCATTATTCTCTCTAACTGTTTTCCCTTACCTTGTGTATATATAGTCAGCCTTACCCTTTGTCTTGTGCCAGTTCATCTTGTTTTGTCATTTAGAGAACCAGCGCCATTTCCATGCTCAAATTCTATGTCAAGTCATGTTTTGTTTGTTGCTTGATTCTACTTATTGCTCAGGTCAAGTACTTTGTTTTGTTTGTTACTTTGTTGGACTTGTGTTTTCTTTGCTTGTAGTTTATTCCTCGTCAGAGTGATTTTTTGTTAGAACTTTTTCCAACCTCTTTAGAGTGATTTTGTTTTGCCTTCCTCTGTGAAAGACTTTTTCATTGCCTTTAATTAAACTTGTTTTTTGATACTTTGATCTTGTGTGTCGTGCATTTTGATTCAGCTCCGAGTTCGGTCTTGTCACCTGTCATAGCATACAAAGTGGAAATTAAGGCCATAAAGGGCCAAAGACCTCAGAATTTAGCATGTCAAAAAAATGACGAAGAAGGCAATAGTATAGTATGGCGACAAAAGTCAAATTTTGACCGCTCCAAAAAAATTGCTCAGAACAACATAGAAAAGCTTTTACAGGCAATAGTATAGTATGGTGAAAAATGTCAAATTTGACCACTTCTAAAAATGGTTGAAAACGACATAGAATAACTTGCACAGGCCCATCATAGCATACAAAATGGAAATTTAGGCCAAAAAAGGCTAACAACCTCATAATTTAGCATGTTAAAAAAATGACGAAGAAGGCAATAGTATAGTATGGCGAAAAAAGTCAAATTTTGACCGCTCCTGAAAATGGCTGAAAAGGGCATAGAATAGCTTTTATAGTTCCATCATAGCATACAAAGTGGAAATCAAGGCCAAAAAAGGCAAACAACTTCATAATTTAGCATGTCAAAAAAATGACAAACAAGGCAATACTATAGTATGGCGAAAAAAGTCAAATTTTGACCGCTCCTAAAAATGGCTTTAAACGGCATAGAATAGCTTGCGCAGAGTGGTCCTCAACTAATTCTACAGAATGGAGGGAGCACTGCTGGAAAAACATAGTAAGATTTTTTAAGACCCCACATCAGGAAAAATGTAACACTAAAAGTTCAAGGTGCTGGAGACAATGTGGGTCAGTGGAGGCAAACCATTCCCACATATTTTGGGGATGTCCTAAACTGAGTTCATATTGGAAGGGTGTCCATAAGACATTGTGCACGGTATTCAAAATCCAGTTACCCATGAATATAGAGGCGCTTTATTTGGGCCATGTTGTGTGTTTGAAACAGAGGAAGGATACAAAGCTGCTGCAGGCCCTTTTGGCTGCTAGTAAAAAATCAATCACCAGAAGGTGGCTAAATACAATACCACCTACAGTGGAAGATTGGCAGGGTGTAATTTTAGAAATATTTAAGATTCAGCGGTAGCGGGCAATATGAAAATGCAGAGGTCCAAATTCTACCAAACTTGGCACAAATGGATTGAATTTATAACCCCAATGAGAGCAGACTTTGTATAACTCCATTAATGTTTCAAACTCCTTTCTTCCCGTTGTTGTGAAAAATGTAAAAATGCAAGCTCCCTTCAGTTCTGTTGTACATAGTTAGTATTTCCTGGAATGAGAGTTGGGCATATGTATGAAAATGGAACACCTGATGGCGGATAGAGTAAGGTAGAAAGTTCGTTGGATTCATGGCTACTTGATGTTTTGTGGGAGAACACAGATGAGCATGCTCAAAGTTATAAAGATGAATGGTTTATGAGATTTCCTTGAATTCTCATCTATGGGAGTAAAGGACTGAAAGGTTTGTACGGTCTGAGTTTCAGCACAGGAGGACTGCGATTTTTAGTTTCTTTCTTGTACATATGCAGAGAACTGAAAAAAGGAAAACTGGAAAAGTGTGCTATAGTATGAAAATTGTAGAAAATCTGAATGCTAAATTGTTGTCTTTTCCAAATAAAAAGATAATTGCAAAAAAAGAAAAAAGAATACCTTGCACAGACCAGTTATAGCATACAAAGTGGAAATCACATAGCCTGTAACTTCAGAATTGACCATAGGTCCTGGGTGTGATGAAAATATTTCAGCTCTGTAGGATTTCTTAGTGATTTATTGTGATTTTTTTTAAATGCGGAATGTGAAATGTCTACAAATTTAGATTGATTGAAATAAGTCACGCCCACTTCATGTTATCATTACCAAATTTCATGCATTTACAGAGTCATGACTCTAGATGGTAAAAACCGAGTTTTACATGAATTCCTGTAGCTGATTATGAGATATAAACTTTTTCGCATTTGTTGTGCCTCTGAGTGGCAAGAAAGCTTTGTGAAACTTGGATAAAGCATAGTTTGATGACATTTTTTATTCATGAGTATTTATGTAGAATTGAACTTAGAGACAATTACTTAAAAGTAGATAACTTTAAAACGGATTGATAAATCAAATTATTTATTTTAATAATTATTTGAGAATTTTAGATCAGCAATATGCAATTAAAAATAATTAAGAAAAAGTCACAAGATTTGATATTTTCAAAGCATAATACAATTGCAGCAAAGGTGCAGGAGCACCCACCCCCTTCAACTTCTTCCTCCATAAACACAAAAATGGTTCAGTGGCTAATGTGTATAGCTGATCTGACAATGGGCAACCCTGGCGGATCCCCCTCCCCGCCCTGACCAGCTGGCTCAGGCCCCCTCCCACCTTCATCAAACATGAAGCCCCATTATACAGTGTTTTGACAAAAGCGGTGAAACTCTTCCCAAACTCGAACCCAGCAAGAACATTAAACAAATATCCATGATCTACTTGAACAAAGGCCTTCTCCTGGTCAAGGGAGATTACCCCAAAGTCCATATCGCAGGGTCCAGGTCCATCATGTCCCTCATCAAAGACAAATCGTCCATCATTGAATGCCCAGGCACACCGTACAATTGGTCCTGGTGTACCACCAACCCAGTGTGCCTGTTCAGTCTATCGGCCAAGCACTTGGCAACTATTTTGTAGTCCACAGAAAGCAGAGCTACAGGCCTCCAGTTCCTGAGCTCGCTCAAGTACCCTTTCTTGGGCAGGAGAGCCAGAACTGCCCTCTGGCAACTCAGAGGAAGCTCGCCCACCCTGATGCACTCACAAGGAACACGAAACACATCCTGGCCAACAATGTCTCAGAATGCCTTATTAAAGTCCACCGGCAGACCCTCAACCCCTGGTGTGGACAGTTCACCAAAGGTCAGAGAGGCGTCCAGTTCATTTCGTTGTGTAAATGAAAGCTGGGGAAGATCCTCCAGCAATGTCTCTGTACACACAGGGTCACATAGTTCAGAACCATACAGCTCAGAATAAAACCGGACAGCCGCCTCCCGCATCTCCCCCACCACATGAGTGACGTGCCCGTTTGCTAACTGCGGACAATGCATTTGCTTTTGTTCACAAAACTTCTCCAAACCGAAGAAAAGGGAGCTAGGAGCGTCTATTTCCCTCAGCATAGTAAATCTAGCTTCCCCCTGTCACTCCCCACCAACTCACTGTCCATTTTGGGATATTTGAAACATTGGATTGAGGCGATATGTTATTTTTGCAGTTTGAATGATTACCTTATCAATTAATTGAGTGACAGAAAAAATAATTTAGGTAACTATTTAAGTCTTTTTTAAGCAAAAATGCTAAAAAAAAAAAAAGACAAATCTTGGTGATTCAAACATGAATACTTGCTGTCCTTCTGTTATCTTACAGTGTTTGTGTCAAGGTTTTGGACTGTTGGTCAAACAAAACAAGCACCACTATTTTTCTCAGACATCAGAAGGCCCAAATGATTAATCAGGTAACCGAGAATCAAATCAACAGGTTTATCAATAATGTAAAGTAATTTTTAGTCCTATAAATTTCTGCAGATATCAGCCTAACAAACATCATGCTCTACTCTGACTGTTATCTGTCCGTAGAAGAATGTGGCCTGACGCTCCTTGGTCAGAGCAGAGAAAGGTAGTCTGCTGCCCTCTTGTGGTCGAGAGGGGACCTGCAGACAGTCCACCCTGCCTTCACCGCCAGCATCCTGCCGCACACAGCAGGATGAGGAGGTATTTTCATGGTGACGCACTTTGCATAGCTGCTGCTCAGAGTGATGTTTGAAGTCAGTGCTAACTGTAAAAATGGAGGAGGAATACTTGGAGTCATCGCAGGTTGAACTCTCGGAGCTGGAAGGCGGACCAGGATGTGTGGCAGTCAGAGTGCAGGGGTCGCTGCTCCTGCCATCATCTGCCTCAGCCCTGACCCCAACTCCCCTGCCCACCACACTCCCAAGACGTGCTCTTATTTTTTGCCTCAGTCCCTGAAGAGCGCCCTGGAAACGTTTGCTGAGCAGAGCGTACAGCAGCGGATTGATGTCAGAGTTCAGCAACACCAGCCAGTATGAAAAGGTAACAGCTGAGCGTGGGACAAGGCTGGCATTGGTTTGGCCTGAGATTGCTTTTTCTGTGGCCTGAACTAATGCCACGCCAATGTACGGTGTCCAGCAAAGGAAGAAAGCCGAGATGACCAGGAAGAGACGCACCACTCCATGGTGGCTGTGGTGCTGCTGGGAGTTCTGCAGCTGTGGCTGGGAGGCACTCTGAGCCAGGAAGGAGAACAAGCGTCTGAATGTAGAGTTATTATGATCTCCAGTAGAATCAGGGAGAGCGTGGCTGATATAATTCCCCTCTTCTCTACTGACCTCGGATACAAATTGTCCACTAACATGATAAATGAGTCTTGAGGGACTGTGGAGGCTCCCACAGTGCTGGAGTGATGAATCACCAAGAGCAAAGGCAGAGTTTGAATTCCTGCTGCGCTGCACAGAGTCCTCCAATGTATGAATCCTCCTGGCATGGCTGCGGGCCACCTTGACGATGTTCACGTAGCAGAAGAGAATGACTATTGCTGGTATGAGGTAGCAGAGGGCAGCCATAAACGCTGTGTAGCTGGGACTGCTGGCCCAGATGACCGCACAGCTGTACATGGGCTCCACATAGCTGATGTGGCTCCAGCCCAGCAGGGGAGGACAACTGGTGACCAGAGCCTGCAGCCAGATCCACAGGACCACAGCACAGGTCCTCCACAGGGTGCAGCGGGCGCTGTAGCGCAGGCAGTCCATGATGGAGTGGTAGCGGTCGAGAGCAATAGCTGCTAATGTCAATACAGAAGCTGTGCAGTACACAGAGGAGGTATAGCCCACGTACGCACAGAGGTCCTGTCAGACAGGGGAGACAGAATCTCATCATATGCACACTCGTCAGTGCATCAAAGGAAAATAAGAGGTCAGCTTTAAGTCGTGTCAGACACTAATGCTGTGATGTTACATGATTGTGAAGTAGTTTAGAGTAGAGGACAGGAGCGACGTACTGTACAATTCTTCCATCCATGGTTCATGATGGACAAAGCAACAAAAGGCATCACTCCAATGCCCACCAGGAGGTCACTGATGGCCAGGTTCATGATCAGCACTGATGTCACCGAGTGGAAAGTCTTGGTTGCAGCCACAATAACAATGACAAGTATATTGCCTACACACAGACATACAACACACGCAAGGACACAGAGGTCAGACTGGTTGGATTCTACACGGTCTTTTTCATCTGTAACCAAGCAACAAAAATCCACACTATAGTGAAGTTTTGGATTTTTAAAAAAAGTGTGGACAGTTTGAATTTGATGGAAATAGCTCTGACTAGAAGGACAAAAGTATATAAATGAGTCATTTTTGTACTGCACGACACTGCAGAAAGCCAAGCACATGATTGTTAGGTAACTGAGCAGTCATGCAATTATCTTTTGTTTAAGAATCTAACTAGATGTAAGGGATCAGTTTATCCATGCAGATAATTTTTATAAATGTATTTACTCATGTATTAAAATGTTATAATCGTGCCACCAGAAAAATACAATAGAAGTGAATGAAATTTTGTTGGTGGTGAAAATCTACTTTAAAAATTCAAAAGCTGTTGTTAAATAAAGTGTCCCCATTATTTATAATTTCCAGCAAGTGATTTTTTTTAATAATCCTTAAAGGATCATATGGATGTAAATATTTAACAAAGAAGTTACAAGTACCAACACAGTCAATAATAAAAGGCCATGAGCTTCTTCTAATTACTCATACAGTCTGCAGTGCATATTATAGTTAGACATTATTAAAGTGAATGTCTAACTTTAAAATGAACCTTGTAGTTTCAAATGTCAAGTCTTTGATATGAGTGGTATTACATTTCAACAATGATTACATTTTTGTCAAGATGCTCTATAGCTCTTTTTCAGGAGGTCAGACGTCAAATGATCTATTAATGTGGTAATTTTGATCGATTAAAGAGCAAAAAAGGGACTGCATTTCATGCTGAAGGAGGATAACAGACCAGCCGAAGGGATATTTCACAACCTGGCAACCCAAAATTCCCACTTAATAATGCTTTATGACAGACTGATCTATACAGCAATAGTAAGTAGATTATTAACCACTAATTTAACCTTAAGTCACAAACCAATTGCAAAGAGTGCTTAAACAGAATTTTCAGAAATTTAAATATAGATATAAATCTTAAATGATAATATATGAAGAAGTTCCATTTATGCAACCATAAAATTTAAATAGGCTATGTCACTGTTACTTTTTTTGTTTGAGCAGCAGAGCAGAGCTGCTGGAAAATCACAAAAAATAAAACATGATCCATACCATTGAGTAGCACATAAATACTACATTATATTGTTATTTGTTTTAACATCAGGATATTGCATTTATATTAGAAACAACAGACAGGGAATTAGGATTAGAAAAAGTTAAACGTTTTTGCTTTGAAAAATACAACAAATGTCATTATCTTAACTCTGTACCTGTGACAGCGCACAAACACATCAGCACCATGAGGATCTCCAGGAGCAGCTGGGTGTGCCGGGACACTTCGGGACCCCCGCCGTCCGTCTCGTTGACCTTTGCTTTCTTCAGGGACACTGCCCAGGACCCATCCAGCTCCTCCATGTCCCGCTCAAATAACTGCGGTCCTCACATGATAAGCTGCGTAAAAGCGAGACTTGACGGAAAGAGAAATGAGTGTAATCAACTGTAATCCATCTGCTCCCCTCACGGTCTCCAGGTGAACAACTCCTTTATTTTACGGGAGGGAGGATGCAGGAACACCTGTATCTTATTTAACCCCTTCAGTGCCTCTATTCTTTATGCAATCTCTGCCCATAATAAAGAAAAAAAAGAAAAATTAAAAAAACGTGTATGTAAATAGATAATAATGTCATTGTTTTATTTATTCAACAGTTTAAAAAGTCAGTTATTTTAAACCCTAAACTTCTATAAAACATTTCAAAACATAATTATGCTATAACAAAAGCATAATTTATACTTTACGTATAATAGTTTCCTGGGTATAGTCATTATAGTCCAGTCCTGGTGCCATGAGGAAAAAACTAATTGCTCACATAAACAAGACACTTCCCCCTCAAAGGGGAAATTTTCCATTAATGCTTGTGCGCTGCCAACACTGAGATTGCCTCCATTAATATAACAACACGCCCAGTGGAATATTTAGATGTAATAACCAGAGTCGATCCCTATTCATGACTCTCATTAAGGCACAAGAGCTCACTGATGACTGCTGACCACATTAAAACCTCAGAGGATGGAGTCGTCAGACAGAACATTAAGATCCTTTAGGTCCTGTAGGGAGCGTCCTCATGTCCCTTGAGATGCTTTTCACAGCAGAGAGTCGGAGGTAAGGACATCATCTTCAGGACAGATGACCCGTCCAGAGGGCTGTCTTGCTGGTATCCTCTTCACTTTTCAGGTTTTGAGCTGACTTCAGCGGAGCAAGAGGTCAGATGTTGTCGTGTATATTCCCAAATCAGCAGGGCGGCACTCACATGCACATTGAGTGACCGGGTGACCCCTTGTTGAGGGATCTCCACACACACATCAAACATTTGAAGTAAATTGGCAGGGATACCTTCTCGTTCATTGCTGTATGATGGAAATTAGAAGAATGATAAAGTTATTTAGCGTTTATATGCAATATCTATATTTTTAAAGACATAATTAAATACATGTTTTTATCATTCCTGTGTATGTACAATGAATCTATAGTTAGTCGGCAGCTAGTTCACTTGGCTTAGTTTACCTTTTTTGTTTAACACTTTTTTTAAGTGAGCTTTAGAGGTGCTGGTAGGTGTTTTACTTATAGGCGTTATACAGAATTTACCCCACTTTTCAGCCTTTATTGTAAGCAAAGCTAACAGGCTGCTGGCTCAAGCAATACATTTATTGTACAGACACAAGAGTGGCATCAATCTTTTAAACCTACTGTCAGCAAGAGCAAAGTGTCGTTTTCAAAATATTAAACTACTCTTTTGAATTTAACTTTAATTCTTCCCAGGGAGAAAAGAGACTTCACAGGGATATAACCAAACCAACTGATATTCACACTAAGGGTTACTCAAAATGTCTTTACAATAGCAGGGACACAAAAAAAGTAAAACAAGTTACTCCCACTTAGATTTTTTACAGCTAGAAAGAAAAGAGACCAAAAGTGTTTTTGAACCAGGCTGCAAATATGTTTATTTCTGCTGTAAAATTGAACATTTTAGCATTGCGGTCTATCTGGATTGACTAGCTTCTGGAGCCAGCCTCAAGTGGCCAATTGAGGAAGTACAGTTTTTTGGCACCTCCACCTTGGCTTATTTTTTCAGCTCTGGGGGTCGCCACTTGATTTCACTGCACAACTTGTACTGGAATTTGCATCCTGACAGCAATTATGCAACACTGACTTCCTGATATCGCAGATATACCATTAAACACCCTGATGTATTTCACAAACACCACAATCTACATTTTTTTGCGGCTGGATGTTTTTAATCTGAGCATTTATTTGGTTTAATGATGCCATCCAGTTGATTTAATTTAAAAACCCTTAGCATGAGCAGCCAATTTAATCTTGCATCATTTTCACAATTATGTGGAACAAGCTTTTCATACAGATGAGTCACGAGCTCAAGTCCAAGAGCAATTCAAACTGTAATCAACTGAGTATATACTGCCATCCAGCAATATGGGCCATGCAAAGCAAACATAAAGAGCTAATGAGTTTGGCGTTCAATGAGTCCACGGAGGGTGCCACACAGTCAGAACGCCGGATTTGATGTGCTACATTTATAGTGAGTGCAACTGGGTGAGATAATGGCGACCTGATGAGAGATTAGAGCCGGGCCATGCTGTGCCGGGGAGAACACAGCTGTGAGGGAGCACTCAAGATTCAGCTCACACGGCGGGTGTTTAAGCCAACAGCTCTGCTCGCACCTCTGTGACTGAACAGGGTAAAAGGAAACAGGACACCTACACAGACATGATAAATATTAATCTCTCCCTCTCTGCCTGGCCAGCTGCACCGCTGCAGTGCACACTCAGAGATGAGATTTTATCATGATACTGTTGCAAATTGCACAAGCTCATAATTACAGTCATGTTCACTTCTGAGTCTCCACAAATGGTTTCATTAAAGTGTTTTTTTTGTGTCCCAGCTGATGAAAGCCACAGGGCAAACTCACAACTTGAACGACACTAGATGAAGGTTAAAGTTTTTTTGCTGCTGTCACCACACTGCTATTATTGGTTTGTGTATTTTTTTTCCTGTGTTCTCCTCCTCAGGGAGAGCCAATTACAGTCAAGCATGCCCTGACAGGTACACCATGGAGAGGAGAGGCGTAGGCCCCGCGGGTAAATGCACTAAACCTGAGAGATAACATTAAATAGCCTCGTCAGCTCACACCTTTATCTATGTGAGGCCACGGGGGCATGGGAAGACTGGGGCGTGCATGCATTCATGCACAACTGGCTGTGTGTATCTTAGCAAAGTGATGGAAAAAATAGTATTTTAATGGTGTCATACCCGAGGAGCAGCAGGGTCTTCTCAGGGAACTGGTAGTCCTGGAGGCTCTGACTGTTGGCTGTCTGCTCCACTCCAACAATACAGTACCCCTCACTCTTCTTTACCTGCAGGAAGTCAGCCAGCTCCACTGGCTTCACCTGATGGACACACACAGTTTATCTTAAAGATGACATAAATAAATAATTCAAACAATCAAAGTCAAACAAAACAGTCAATGTACTTTTAAAAGTGTGGTTACATACAGAATCATTACAGTGGGCCATACATAATGTGTCCTACATGGAAATATACTACAGGCTGTGGCATTGTCATATATGGCATTGTAATATATATCAGATATATCACCTTCTCTGCTTCATCACCAATCACCGGAGGCCCCACCTTTACAATATTATCATGATATTTTTACTTATGCTGAGTATTGCAAAAACATACAGTATATTGCAATAAACTGATTTATTACCTTTTTTAAACTTCAAATTATGTCCACAAAGGAAAACTTTGTCAACATTTGTTATCTAACAAGATAAAGTTTTTGTTATGTTTATTTCAGTCATTTTTATTGCAGCAACATGTATCTAGTGGATTGAAAAAGCTATTGATTTTATTATTCTAATGGGCTAACAACAAAGTATAATTTGTAATAATAATAATTTCTATAATTTAAAAATCAGTAACTGTGTATTATTATGATATTGCCAAGATAATGCCAAAGAAATCGCAATACTATGCTAGATCAATTTTTTTTCTCTCACCAATCTAGATTTGACGCTGCACCAGGGTTTCAGCAGGTTCCAGTGAGCCAGATTTAAGACTCTGTTTTTTAATTGTTTAAACTGAAAATTTTGATTTATTTCTTAACATTTGTATTGGTTTACTGCTCTTTTCCATCTCAACAGACATCGCAATTTCCTCAAAAATTAGAAAAAAAGAAACAGCACCTAGTACTCAGGTAAAAGAAGCATGTAGCATCCACCACTTCTAAATGAGATTGAAGACTGAGGAGGCCGCTTCCAAATATGCACCTCTTTAAACCTTGATATGTTAAAATGAACTAGAAATTTTCTAAATCAGATTTAGTTACTGAAACCATTATATCACAAAGACAAATTATTGGCAACACTTTACAATAACCATCATTAATTAATGGTAAATTGACAGTTAAACATTAGTTGACAGTTCTTTCACTATGAGAAATAATTAAATTATACTAAGATTTACTTATTACTATTAATGCTATAATTCATGGTATTTTAACAGTTTATTGTTATAAAAATTAAATATCAAATATAACATTTTAAATACTGTATAAGATATCACAGTTAATAATCTGTTTGTAAACTGTTTACAAAAATTATTTAGGTGGTCATTACATGGTTGCAGTATTTATACATTAGATACATGAAGAATAGATACACAGTATCTATTCACCATATAACACATTATAATCATTGCTTGCAACTTTACAAAAGCCATTCAAATAATGTTTATAGACGGTTTACAAACCAATTAACGGTTAACAAATATCCATATAGTGTATAAAATGTTATAATCTGTGCAACAACAAACTGTTAAAGTTCCATAAATTGCAGCATTACTAATAATTAGTAAATACAGTCAATTATCATTTCATTGTTTCTTAACAGTAAAATATTTAGTAACTAAAGTTTAATTATCTATCAGTTCACCATTTATTAATGGTGGTTACAATAAAGAATGATGAAGTTATCTTAAAATTTGGAGAAATGTGTTTTAGTTTTTTAGCTGATTTTTTTGGTTGCAACAGCACAGAAAGCCATCAGGAGAACTACAGTTTACTGCCTCATTGGCTTCGGCATCCATCTGTTCTGGCCGCTGTGTGCCGTTGACGTTGATCTTGACTGAGATCAATCTAACCCCAAGCTAACCAGGTCAAATTACACAGTTCTCAGGTCAATACTCCACTAGGGGAAGGCTGTCTTAAAGACAGAGTACAAATCATGATCACCAGAGCGAAATATGAGTTTGTTTTATGCATTTTACCTCTAAGAGAGGAAGCCACAGCTCAGAGGAGACGCTCAGGGACTGAAAGTGTTTGTCACTGACGTGCCGGAGGCTGTCCAGAACCAGAGCGCTGGCACCAAAGATCTCACAGGTCCTGCACAGACCTGGAGCAACAACAAATAAACAGATGAGGACAAAGTCTAAATGTGACACCCATCTAAATATAAACTGTTACTTGTCACAATATCAACATGTGGTTAAAAAAAATACTTTCTTTTTTTTTTTCCTTTTTTTTTTTTTTTTTTTTTTACACAAGCTGTGGCAGTGATAAGTCAGCAAAAAATTGCTATCGGGGCATCATCATGGGCACACAGATACAAAAAGCTACACCTGTGATGGCAATTGAGAGGACAATTTCAAGTAAAACATTTACAGAAAGGCCAAGCTAATGTTCTTGCTTACAACATCCAGTATCAATATTGGTTTTAAAAATGGGTCTTTTCCTCCATAAACACATTCTGATTGATTCAGCCCCTTATCATCTGAGACAAAAGCACTGGAGTGCCCTTTCAGAGAACATAAAATAGGAGTGCCTGTGGAGCTGGGCATTCCCTGTCTAAACTCTGATAAGAGGGCTCGAGTGACTGGTTTTAATGACAGCTGTGTTTGACCTTTTTGCCAACATTATCATTGTGAAACCAAACAAAAGACTGTAATTCTGGTTCTTCGCAATATTACACAAATCAAGGAGAAACTTTCTAACATTTTAAATCATTTCCTGCTGATGAAGAGGTATAATAAAAATGTAAAATAATCTAATTAGTCATGCTGCTCCTGACCTCCTAAATTGGTGGGCTTGTCGATAAGCGAGGCTACCACCAGCAGAGCGCTGTGCAGTTTGCCCAGGCGAGCAGCCCTCTGATGTGGAACGAGCTGAAGTTCAGGCTCCTGCTCCTGGATCCCCAACCGCCAGGGAGTGATCTTCTTCTGCACCTCTGCCCAGCGCTCCTCCTTATTCTGTTCACCTGGGAGATAAACCTTTTAACACATTTTCATGGTGAAAATTTCTAAACTTTTCCATGACTTTTCATGGACTCATAATACAATTTTCATGACCACTGACGTTGTATGACACAAAGAGAAATGTGTGATACACTTTACTTCTAATGTTAATTATATCATTATGGGCTGTCCACAGACAAGGAGCAGCAGAGCTCCCAGAGTAGGGGAGTGACACTAACTAATTTTTATCCCAAATATGATCAATATTTCTGTATAAATCTCATACCAAAAAGCATTTACTTTTGGATAGGCTTATGATAATAATGAAAATAAACATGAAGTGAAATGTTCACATTGTCCCCTGCCCTATGCTTATGTGAGGTGCAGCTATACCTTTGTCTTGCTGGATCCAGTCTCCAGGCTGGAGCAGGCTCAGGTCAGGAGCAGGATTTCTCAGAGGAAAAGATGGACTTTCAGAGAAACACGACAATATCTCAAACTTCCAGGGTGGAATCCACTCATCATCCACCAACTCTGACAGACTGGGGAAAGTATAGAATATGGTCTGGGATAACAAAGACAGAAAACATGTTAGTACACCATGTTGCTGTACTTGAGAAGCCTTCATCTGTTCAGTAAAAACATATTTCAAAACTTTTCCAGGACCCCAAACATTTCCCAACATTTTTTTCTTGCCCTACTTGTCTGATGTTTTTTAAACGTATACGATTGAAGCTCTATTAAAAAAAAAAATTCAGCATTCTACTTGATGTTTTCAAGGATCGTTGGAAATTTGAAAATCCAACAATATTTGTTCTTACAGTTTCTGGCTGTAATAAATAATAATAAAGAACACATGCTTTCCAAACGTGTTTTCTAAAAACAGAAAAAAGTTTAGTTAAGAAAAAAGTTTAGGTTTTCTGTTAAAAAAAAAGAAAAAACAGAATGTGGGGAGAAAAATGAAGAAACCACATGATGATCAAATAAAAACAACCTAAACATTGTCACAATTCGACACATTTTAAAGCTACATTATGTTGTCAGCTACAGACAATAAATTCACTGTTATGTTACTTTAATGTCATTTAATTTATTACACACAACATGTTTCCATGATTTTCCCAAAACTTTCAATGATTTTTACTACTTCCATTACTTTTAGGCCTGAGAAATGTGACTATCAAATTCCCTGACCCTTCCAGGTTTTCAATGAATGTGGGAAGCCTGATATTAGCACACCTCAACACTGTAATCCCTGATTGGATGAAAGGCACCAAAGAAGAAGTGCTCCTGAATCCTCGTCCAGTTCTTGTTGGCATTTCTAAATGGTGAGACAGCAAATACACACTCAAATAAATACATGAGCATACGATAGTAAACTGTTTTTTTGCAATCACTGTCGCTGTTCTCCTCTCACCCGGTGCTCTGCATCGCCTCAGCCTGGTTCAGACAGGCCTTGATCACTGTGGACACCCCTCCAAAACCATCGGCCCCTTCCTCTGCCCGGCCCCCAGCCAAGCCCCACACCCTCTTTAGAGCCAGTAAGGCATACAGACGCACGCTGAAGTTATGGTTGAAGCACCACTGCAGGATGATGTCCAGCGCTTTACGCAGGTGCGCAGCCTTAAACACAAAGGGAGTGAGATCATAGAGCTACAGAGAGGCGATGAAAGAAGAAAGGTGAGTGAGCGGAGAAAAAAAACATCAAAGGCCTCACCTCATCCTTCAGATTAGGAAGGATGACACTGAAATGCACCAGGACTGACAAGAAGGTGCAGACGCTTGTTTTGGTCTTTTCATGATCCTGTAGAGCAAACACAGATGTTGATCAATAATTTAACTATTTTACTCATCATGCAGTATTTTCTGGTAGGCTGGTATTCAGAGTGCAAGCTCACCCTGTAGAAGCAGGCCCAAAAGCTGTCCATGTGTTGTGGATACCGCACGAGAATCAGAATCATCATCCACTCGATCAGGTACTTGACTGAGGCCTGGTTGCTGCAGAATCCAGCTTCAAACACACAGTTGAGTACAGTGGAGACAAACTCCTGCATGCACGCGCACACAGACACACAGGCGCGCGCACACACACACACACACACACACACACACACACACACACACAGAATTAGTGTCTGAGTGGCTATTTCCTGTGTGATTTTATGTATGAGTGTAATTGTCTTACCTCTCTGAGTTTGGGCAGCAACAGCAGCAGCGTTTGCCACACTCTGTTCTTGACACGATGTTGCAGGGAGTTGCTATAGTAACGCACTTTTGACTTTGATATGTCATTATCCTGGAGAGATGGGATGAAAGGAGATAATGGAAAATTGTGTTAAGTGTTGTTAAATTAGCCGTAACTGATGCTTCAGTTATTATTTTAATGAAAAAATGCTGAGCGTAATTCATAAAATCATATCACAAAAACGCAGTACAAACAAATGACATATTGTGAGAATGTTACAGAAGAGCCTGAGATGGTTTTTAGCTTGCAATTTGAAATGTCATCATTAACATATCTGCAAACTATTCACCGCTATACAAAAATCAAAATACATGGGACATAAATCCTTAAAAGTGATCTTAGAGTTTGACTAGTTGTTCTTGTTTAGTGTTCGGAGGAATTGTGTCATTATGATATGATCATATTGAAATTTAATTTTACAAAATTGTGGTTAAATTTAGGATTTCCAGCATGGTGAAAATTCTTTTTTTTTTCAAAAATGACATTATTTCACTGGATCCCAATCTGTGGGTCCCAACCCCCAGTATGGGCTGTAAGACCTTTTTGATTTTAAGGAGTGTAAGAAAACTAAAAAACAACAAAAAAAAATGTCTTGTATCTTAGATCTGATATAATATTCACAGAAAATAAACTTCTCAAAATTCATCCAAAACACTTGCCTTACACAAACTTTCTGCAGATGTTGCATTCAGTATTTGGGTTAAATGTACAGTTGATCAGTTCTGCACTGTGATTGTTATTCATTGAACACAATTTGAAATATGCGGTAAATATGTTCCTTAGCAAAGGGGTCCCTTAAGGAACCACTGCATTACTTCATTTGTTATTATTTTTGCATTTATTTACCACATCACACTGTATTAAGATATTGGGAAAAATACTTCTGTTGATAAATAATTTTGTGACACTCGTTTCAACTGTATCACTACGCCCAAACTAATCAATTGCTCACCCTTTTTAACAAATCCATAACTAATTCTTCCATCAGTCTTTCATGCTGCAGATTAGAGGAATCCAGGCGGCTGAGGAAAGCGAGTACACATGTGCGGGGCAGCTGGTCATCCCTGTTATCACTGGAAAATAAAAGTAAAAGTTTCAGTGTGAAAACATCTGCACCGCAGGAGAGACCTCTACTGGTACTATTTTAAATCACAGCCATACAGGAGAGTTTGGCCACAAATTGCAACAGAGAAAACTGCAGCTCACCTTGTAACTGCAACATTGGCAGCACACTCTTCACCAAGTTGCTCCACGTATGTTTGGACATCCTGGATGAGCCTTTGGAAAAGAGCAAACAAAACAGTTAAAAAAAACTGTGAAAGAATTAAAAAACTCACACTAATGCTGTTAAGAGTTACCGTTGATCTCGTCTGAACACTGGTCCATACACACAAGCCTCAGCGAGGATGTTGATGTGGCTGAAAACACTAGAAAACACGGTGCCGGCTGTGTCACCGCTGCCTCGGTCTGTGGGCAGCCATGTGTGACAGCAGTGTTGAAGCAGCACACCGAACACTCCGCTCTTTGACTGAGACAGCTCCATCAGCTCAGTGGCAATCTAAAAACAATCACACCACATAAATACATTCAACACCACACAGAAAACCACCACTCTCCTTCTTCTCAAAGTCAACCAGCCTGATTTTATTCACCTGTTTCAAGGTGGCCAAAAGTGTCGGAGCAGAAGTGTGTGTCAGCTCGAGCAGTTTACTGTGGAAGGCCATGGAGACGAAGCCTTTCAGGGCCGGCCAGAAGTCATGGGCGGCGTTGCTCAGCCCCTGCACCAGCTCCCAGCTCACTGTCACAGCCTCCACACACAGGGCCTCCTCATGAAGCAATAACTGGGAACCAAACCAGAAGCACACTTTATCACATATTACTTAAATTTTTCTAACAAATTCTTTATCCTATAACTGCAAGTAATTCTTTGTTATTTGTAATGTTTACTGTAATGGATCTTTAAGCATTTAAAAAATGTATATTAATTGTGTCTGGATGATGTGAACTGCATATATTCTTATCTTCACTTGGAGAAAAATTTTAACTTTGGATACTTGTTCCAGTTAGCTCGGGCTGTACCAACCCCTGCTCTTGCCTTACAAGGAGTCAATGCACAAACCCGCTATTTATAAATATCCCACTGAAAGAGACTATCACTCTAGCCTGCTCTTTTTTGTTCAAGAAAGTAAACTGACAGTAAATCGAGTGCAGACCTTTGAACAAGGAAGTACAGCAAGTGCTGCTGGACGGAGCAGCAAGGGACAACAGCCCCACCCACATGCAAGAGTACTGTTTGCAAATGAAAAGCTTAACAGATCTAGGATCTAGTTACCTGTCTGCTGATTTTAATTTTGGATTCAAAGGTACTACACTAAAAGCCTTTGATGGAAAAGCAGCTAAAAATACACATTTTGTCTTATCTGTAGTGCTACTTATTAACCTAGACTGTTTTGGTGTGAGTTTCCGAGTGTTGAGGATATTGGGGTGAACTGTCCCTTTTGACCTTTGAACGTATTGAGACTTACTTGTGGCAACACTGTCTCCATAAAGCTGAGCACAGGCAGCACCAGGTCACTGGGCAGCAGAGCCAGGGCCTCCACACTGCAGCTCAGAGCGGCCTTAAGAGTCTCAGATGCTTTGAAAATCTGTACGGACTCAGGAATCCCAACAGCTTTAATCAGGAAGCTCAGACAAATCCATTGGTCCCGCATAAAGTTGGCAGCAATGCGTCCCCAGTTCTTCAGCTGACGACCCTGCACTCCCACATCACTAAAGAAAAAAATTATTGCATCTTATCACTCCAGTCAGGTGCTTTTATTCATCATTAATTATAAGACATAGTAATCTGTGCAGACTTCACTGACCTTGAACCGTCTCCTGTCTGTGGTTTTCCCAGGCATTTATTAAGGTTTCCTAAAGAGGACTGACTTTGGGAAGAAGCTGACTCTTGATTGTAGAAGTAGTCGTTCAGTGATTTCAGAGCAGAAATGGTGTCTGATCGGATGTCAGTCACTTCCAGCAGACCACACACCGTAGCCAGAGATGCCATCGCAACCGCTTTAGCCACCTGGCTTGCAAGTGAGAGGATCTGACAATAAAATAAAATAAAGAGAAAAGAAAAGAAATAAAGTAAAATAAAAACAATCAGCATAGAATAATACAGCAGCCAAAGTGATTTAAGAAACTCCTGCTGAGCTTTTTACCAGCTGGCTTGGTTCTTGTAAGACCTTCAGACTGTACTTGATGAGTTTGGGGAAATAGGTCTGCTGCATTTTACTGTGATGCTGTGGAGTAGAACTGTACATGACCACCAGCTGCCTCAGGAAACTCAGATACAACTCAGCCCGCTCCACATCAAACAGCTAAAAAGAAAACAGCACATGTTCAGTCAGAGGTGGCCACCAGGGGGAATTTATGCTAAGTGAAGTGACAGTGACTTGTTGTCTTCTCTTACCTCATGCAGCTCACCGCATAGCCGCCTCAAAATAAACTCCTGGATTGAATCAACGTGTTTAAAAATGAGCCTCTCCATGGCAACCATCACATTATCTACTGTCAAAAGTAGAATGAGAAGAGTTAAATGTCACACACTCGTGAGTCACTTAAAATATAAGCCATGACAGGAAATACTATAAGCGCACTATACTTTATACTATGAGAGGCAATCAAGAAAATGACATTTTTCTATATGCACATACGTTTCTCTGTCCCTGTGGACATTTGCAGAATTAAAGGGATGGTTTGAATCTTTTGAAGTGGGGTTGCATGAGGTAATTATCCATAGCTGATGTGTTACATAAAGTACATGGCAGTCGGCACACACCCAGTTTGGAGAAGCAGGGTGGAGTACTTCTGTGGAAGCTAAGCAAGATACCGCTGTGAAAGGAGGCAGACACAATGTATTTTGGCCTCCTAAAAAAAGTCCCACCTAAAAGAGTAAATAAAAGTATAAGTGTGCACAACATTTAGAATATTTTCACCACTTTAATTTGCCACCAGACAGCGATTTCTGACTGGCAACTAAACCATTAAATCACTCTCATGAAGCCAGACTCCACTGAGGAAAACAGTTATTTTACATCACAGAGCTGCTGGTTTTCTGCTGCATTGTTTGGTTAGTTTGTTTGTATTATTGTGTAACTTTGGTATTTAAAAAGGTTTGTTAGGATACACCAAAGTTAGGAAAAAACAAACTAACCAACTGAAGAAGGCAGTGGTAGACCTGCACCTCCTGTGTTCAGCGATGTTAAATCACTGTTTTTGTCAGTGGACTCTGGTGGCTTTGATTAGAGCACAGATGAGTAATTGAAGCCATTAACAACTTCCTTGTAAGACAGTCTGTCCCTGGAAAGGTATATATTGCATAAACCTTAACTGATATTAATTTTTTTAGGAGGCTATAATATGTTTTACTGCAGCAATACATTGCTTCGCTTCCGTGGGGGCACTCCCCTCTGCTTCTCCAAACCGGGGGCGCACACACCAACATCTACTGTATATTATACACTGACTATATACAACCCCACTCCAAAATATTCTGACTATCCCTTCTTAACTTCTGAGGGCAAAGATGTGTTATCACTTAAAATTATAACTGAATAACTTGTTGATCAGACATTCGGGCAGCTAGCTGGCTGTCCAAATGTTGTAAAAGTCTTTTGGCTAAATTCTGCAAAGAACCAATTGCTGTGTTGTAAACTGAATAAGAAATGTAGTTGGAGAGAGAGACATAACGATTTGTTCACTGCATGAATGCACCAATCCATCCACTGTACCTAGTGCATATGCATGAGGGTGAACTTGACAGCTATAATGATGAGTCAGTGTTGTCATTACAAACCTTGCTCCTCTCCAGCATGCTGACAGCTTGGTGTTTCTCCAAGCTGGAGCAGTCGGAGCACGAGCTGCAGGCTCTTGTCACTCTTGCGCAGAGGCAAGTAGATGTTGGTGCTGACTCTGCTCAGGGTGTCCAGCAGCGGAGACAGTAACATCTCCAGAGTGTTACCGACCTCTGCTCCGAGTTGATTCCTCTCCATGTCCACAAACAGCAGAATGGCACGGGCCAACTTATCGGCCTCTCTGGAGTCGGGTAACCTCTCAGTGTGACCTGAGGAGAAGAGAAACTAACATATCTTGTCTCAAGATAAAATCAGTCACGTTATCTATGACCGTCTCACTTCAGACTTACCCGTGCTGGCTGGGACTCGGAGAAAGCTGTGTATCTCACTTTGAATGTAGCCTTTTACAGATTCTTGCTTTGTGGAAGCATCAGTACAATTTTCATCCATAATCCTCAGCTTGAAACGGCCTTCGTTTTCCAACAGCCAGGCACACACCTGCAGCAATGTCATAAATATGCAGGGTGGCAATTAGTCCATCATACAACTTCCATAAAGTGTCATTTTAACATTTTACTTTTATGAGTGTTGCTTAAAATGTCTCTGTTACAGCGTACCTGATTCCATATCTGCGTCCCTCTACGCAGTGACTCGTCTGCACGAAAATCCATCAGGAAACTAAAAACATCATCGAGGGTCACTGCGCTCTGAAATGAGATATTTCAATTACGCAGCTCACTAACTTTAAAGCTGTGTATGAAAGCACATGGGTTGGCCAAAATAACAGAAATGTCACGATGCAGCACAACAACACTACAGTAAGTTCCAGTGTTTGCTTTTTGGAGACTGTCATTGACTTTAATTTAACATGAAATTGAATTTTGATGCTGTAGTTTTTGGTGTTGCTGTGCAAATATACTAAGTGTTATTCAGTCATTTCTGTGGAAATTTGACAGGGTTCTCCCGCCTTCCTGAACATCAAATTCAAGAAATTTTCAAGAACTTTCCTTAACCAAATCCCTAAAATTCAAGTCTATCACAGCACAGTCTGAAGCAGATTTACTTAAAATTAGCTTTCTTGCCTGCTTGCAACTGCATCATTCAACGTCAATCACTCATGCATGAGCATGACCTTCACACTTTCTCAGGCAGGTTGCGTGTGAAACAATGACGTAATTGGTGTTGTCAAAAACATTGATTCTTACATATCCATTTTGAACATTTGATATCAAATTGCTATACCAGCAGATTTTCTCGTTCTCACTTACTGTTGTTTACCAAAATCGGACCACAAAACGGACAAAACTTTCAATGACAAATGTCGATTTATGTATTTTTTCAAAAGAACTTGGCATACCCCCCCAATCTACAAACTTTCATGGGAACCCTTATTTGATAAGGTAAAACTAGCAATTTAATTTTTTTGGTACACAAATGACTTAAATGATAAAACATAAAAAATGTTATTAATTGATTTTCAGTTGATTAATATAAATTAACTGTTAAACATTTATTTATTCTGTATTATTGCAAAAGCACCTCTGTGTTCATAACTTGACCCTCACCACTGCTCACCAAAAGAAACTTGACAGCATATTCACTTAAGACAAAAATATTCTGGAAGCTTTCAACAGTCAAAGAAAAAAGTTAGGAGCTCTGATCAAAAATATGTTTGCAGGTGTCTTACCACTTCTGTGAGACTGAGGGCGCTCTTCAGGAGGAAGCACTGAGAGGCACCTCTCAGCAGGACCTGATGAGTGATCATGGTGCAGCGCAGCACCTCTCTGAAAAACACAGCAGATAAAATGAGCTGTCATACGACACAGTCTGTCTAACTGTGACCATGATGAGGTACCTGAGAGCAGTGAGCCCCTCGACCCCCAGCAGTGGACTCGGGGGGAGTCTGGATAGAGCCTGGGTGAGGAAGAGGAGGGGTACCGCACACCAGTGCTTGCTGCACAGATGCTGAATCATCTGCAGCAATATTCTGCCTATAAAACAAACACAATGGTTTTAGCGTTTTAACCATGAAAGTCAACAGACATATTTTGTGTGACATCCGTTCCTCTGTACCTCTGTGCTCGGATGGTAAGCTGCTGAAGAAGGTGGTCATGAAGACTTGGAGTTTAGCCCCGAGATCAGGACATTCTCCTACACTCTGCCCAACTGACCTACATGTGGACAGACGGAGGGTTAATGAGGCCTGGTGCAGAAAACACTGATTAAGTTGTAATTCCTGTCTTTATTTATCAGCTAGTTTGTGTTTTCATTTTAAACCCTCACCTTTGGAAGAGTGAAGATTCAGACAGAACATCCATAAAAGGGCCAACAATAAACTGGGAGGCAAAAAACAGAAGAGGAAACATTAACCCTTTGAAAACTGAGCAAAAAGATTTGATTTCTTTCGAAAACATGGGGAGAGGGCAACAAGCAACCTGACAAGACACGGCCCAAACATTTTCATAAAAAAATGGCGACATTTTTTTTATGAAACATTAAGCAAAAAAAAAAAAGTAAAAATAAAAAAGCTAAAAAAAAAAAGGTGCTGAAATTAAAAAATGTGTATATTTATTTTTAAGTTTCTATTTTTCCTTTTTTTGTACTATAATTTTAAATATAAAATATAATAAGTAGAAATATAGTTTTATGGACATTTCCGCTTTTATTAATTTCTAATAAAAAACTTTTTTTTTAGTGATTTGTGGGACATTTCTGGCCAAGCTGGTCATTGCTTTTCCCCCCCATGATTTCAAAAGAAATCAATCCTATATGCTCAGTTCTCAAAGGGTCAAATAGCTTGTGAAATTTAATGAATGAGCCTAAATCACATTGAATATATTTCGTGTGAACCTGCACCTGAGAAAAGGCCAAAGAAAAAGCTGGCTGCTGGAGGACCTGCAGCTCGAGCAGATGACACACTCCCTCTCTCATTAAGGATTTATTCTCACTGTGGAACATGCGCTGGTAAACACACAGCAGCCAGGAGGGGTGGAAGAGGACTTCACCTGAAGCTGCAACACAGACAGAGAGCTCAAAAAAGGCACAAACTACCAGGTTGGCACTGCAACATAACATTTTTTCCATTGAATTTCGATCTGTGTCTTTATTGTATTTTCAAGCGAATAAAAACAAGAAATTATTTCATATAAAGCAGGTGAAAGTGCTGACAGTTTTAAAACACTCAATCCACAGAGAAATGCACACAGTTCGTATTGAAAACTGTGCTTTTAAACGTTAGGACTTCTGTTAAGTTGTGATGTCACAACTATACCATACATATCATTTCAAACTTGAAATGTAAACATTTCAAATTGGTCCTTTGGTTTTTCCTGCTGGAATGTTTTAAAGTGTATGTGAATGACATCAGCTAACAGGAAGTTAACATGCACCCAAGCAATGATGTTCCTGTGAAACGATCTGTACAGGCTGAGTGCTGTTACAGTTATCCCCTGGCTGCAATGACGGTGCAGACGCAGAAAGCACACACGTGGAAGACCCAGAAACACTCATCAGTCAAAGCAGACTGGGCTTTTTCGGGACTTAAAGAGACAGGCGCTAAAATGGAGCATTTTAGACAGAGGGATGAATATAGGAATATTCAGGCAGCCAGTGTGAGAAAGATAATATGTTGACCTGTACAATTCAATTTCCGTCTTGTTTTTTCTTTTGTCTTTATGGTCTCATAATTATTTGGACATTCAATTGACATCACTGCAGCCCAAATATTTTGATAGCCAAGGTTGTCCTGAAAAAAAAGATGTATATAACTTAATTTTGCCTTGAGAGACTGAGGTTTTAAGTGCATTATTACACAAAAAGTCCAGGCGAACCAAAACTAGGTAAAACCAGCTTAGGGCTCAGAGGGTAAAAGTGTGTAAACATGTTCAACTACAAACCAAAAATACAAATATGAACCTGATAATGAGCATAATATGGGACCTTTAAATAAGCTATCCATTTACTGTCCTAACTTGTTTTCTTTGATTTAACTGAAAACTTCTTACAAGTTGTTGCGATAAGATAAACAGATGTTTTAAATAGTCGTCATCATCACTTCACCACCTTTGATTTATGGAGAACTAGCGATCTTTGTCATTCAATTATTACAAAGTTTAGCAACAGCAGCATCACTACATCCAACTTACACCAAAACAATGCCAGGAATGCCTGAGATTAAACATTTTTTAAAAAATTATTTGCTGAAAAGAGGTAGAGAAGAATTAAAAACTGTTTTTTTTCCAAGCATTTGTCAAAAAACATACAAAACTAACTCCTATTTTCCCCCATTTCTATTCTTACCTTGACTATCTTTCACTGTTGTTTGAATCAACGTGTCTATTCTGTTTAAAACTGGCCGGACGACATGAATCTGCAGAAGAA
This sequence comes from Plectropomus leopardus, assembly GCF_008729295.1. NCBI lineage: Eukaryota > Metazoa > Chordata > Actinopteri > Perciformes > Serranidae > Plectropomus > Plectropomus leopardus. The sequence goes on along the minus strand of NC_056477.1, from coordinate 18,464,357 downwards.
AAAGACGCGGCAACATTACAAAGCTGTATCATGATGCCAACCTCTGAACTGACAAAGAACATGTGGGATTTTCTACCTGGTTCTCCTCCAGGGTCTCCATCACCAGAGCATAATCCTCCCAGAACTCTCGAAGCAACGTGCTGGTGTGAGAGGCCCATCTGAACAAGATCTCACCTGCAACAGTTTATAGAACAGGATGTAAACAAACCACACAAAACCAGTGAACTTAACCCTTCGGGCCTGCTTTAATATTACACGCACTCTTATCGTTCTGTACTCAACATGCGCCTTTTAAAGTCAAGCTTCAAAAAATATTATACATTGATATTATTTTTTACATTCACTGAGTTATTTTTTTGACCAACATCAGTCCAAATCATAAATATCAAATACTCATTTATTTTTGAAATGCCAGGTTTTTGTCATGATGTCTTTATGTTTTTAAATGAAAAAAAAAAACCACATTAAAAAAATGAATTATTTTCAGTATACTACATGCCAAGTAGATTGTTGTTTTATTAAACAACAAAGATTAAACAAAAATGCACTATCTTGCCAAAATGTATGCCATATGCATGAACATTAGGGATCGACCAAAAATAGGTTTTTTTTAATGCCGATTATTAGTAGTTAAAGAGATGGATAACCAATATTTGGAACCAATATGCATTCACAATAAAAATTAAAATCTTTCGGTCAGTATTTAGTATTTGGAATATAACTAACGCCAACACAAAACAATTGATTCTTCCATGCGTTTCGGCATCCAGACTTTTTCAAGAAGCGTCGTAGAATCAATTTTTTGTTTGTTTTTAAATCATGTTCTACTTTTTGAACCTACCAATTAAATAAAACCATTTTAATTTTATTCCTCAAGACAAGTACCTTGTTTCCTTCCTATCTTTAATATATACAGCAAGTTCCAAGCAACTTTTTTTATAAAGTCAAGTGAAAATTTAAATAAAAATGAATAAATAAAAACAGCTCCCCAAGGTTTTATAAAGTAAACATACTTCCTATGCTGACTTTTTTTTTTTTGCACTTTTGAATTAATTCATTTTTTTCAGCGATTATTAAAATAAAATGCCAATAGAAATACTCCTCCTGACCACAGCCAAAATGATTAAAAAATTATGAGTAAAAAGTGTGTAAAATGCGCCAAATAGTCCCTCAGGGTTAAAAATGGTACAGTGTCAGTAAATCTGAGCATCTTACCGTCCTCTAATGGACAGAGAGGACAGTCCACCCCCTCCTCCTCTGACAGGGACACGCACATTTTCAACAGGTACAACGCCCTTTTACGTGACACGCTGTCTCTGTGCGTCAGTCCATCCTGAACCATCCTCCAGAACTGAAGGGACAGACGAGGCTCACAGGTGGAGGAGGAAGAAGAGGAGGAAGAAGAGGAGGGTTTCAGCAGGTGGTCTGACAGGGCGGTCAGGCACAGCAGCGCCCGCTCGGTGACCACAGGTGAGCGGTCAGAGGCGTGCCAGCTGCACAGGTCATCCAGGATCAAGCTGAGGATGCTTGTTGACCTCGCACCGCTGCAGGAGCTCAGGACAGTTAACAGAAGCCTGACTGTGATTTTAGAAACCAGAGCATCAGGGAGTGTTTTGATGCATGACAAGGCTGATGACACCGTGGAGAGCTGCTCATCCGCTGACAGAGAGGGTACAAGAGCAGCCATGATTTCAACTGCAACCTCCACACTGAGTCGTCCCGGAGCGTGAACCTCCTCCTCTGACAGCTTGAGCCACGGCAGGACAGACAGAGCCACTCGCCCCGGCACAGCCTCGTCACACAGCGGGACACAGATACTCACAAGTCTGCAGGCAGCAGCGGTGCTCTCCCTGCACCGCATGTCCCCACCGGCTTCTGCCGATATCCTGCAGAGCAGAGGCAGACACTGGCTCCAGATCACTGACTCAATCTTATCTTTGATAGAGTTTCTTTTCGCCGCTGAAAACGTAGTCGCGTCAGCCAAAAGCGGTGCGAGTCCTTCGATGAAGGCTGCCAGCGCCTCGACCCGCTCCGTCCCCGGCCACGAGTCACTCGGCCAGGTCAGAGACTCGAACAGCAGGTCGTGATCAGGAGAGCTGGACAACACCGCGTTTATTAAAACGGAGTACATTTTAGAGAGCTACTACACTGCTGACAAGCGAGCTAAAGATACTCCACAGCCGGCTCCTCTCACCGCGTCCATGAGCAGCACGTTTATCCAAACAGTGTAAACTTCCGCATACGTAATCTTAAAATCTCGCGAGAGGTGAAGGAGTACTACTCATGCAATACTAGTCAGTGCAAGGATATTGAAGTTGCTTTGCCCGTTGCCACTTTTAAAAAATGACAGGAGGCCAGGGGCCAGTTTATACATGAAAATAATATTTATGACATAAAATTAATGAACGAAGAAAATCATGTCGAACGTAAGAAAAGAGGCAGCACCGCTTTTGTTAACTATGCTCCAAAATAATGAAATACCCTGCCAAAAGCTATGAGAAGCAGGCTCTGTGAACATTTTAAAACAACCGAAATCCTATTTATTCAGTCTAGCTTTTAATGAATTAAATTATTGTAATTATTTTTTAAACAATTATTTTATTTTTACCATTCTTGCAGGTCTCTGTACTTTTTACTTTGACTTTTATATACATCACATTTTTTCATCTAATCTTGTTTTTTGTGCTTTTTTTTTCCAATTGTGAGGCATTTTGAGCTGCAGTCCCTGAACATTTCCAGAATTTGAGGACATTCAAGACCTCTGTATCAAGGGGATCCTCCTTAATTCATTTTTTGATACATTTGCTCTATGTTGAAGCTTTTTTTAATGCACTCAGGCACATTGTTTTGCCTATATCCAAAGTACAAAAAACCCAAACAAACCCAAAAAGTTGAGTATCACTGCCAGACTATACAGTCTATGAACTATACCCATTAAATGGAATTCAAATTTAAACATTAGCATTATAGTTGTACAACAGTACAAAAAAACTAAAAACAGCTAGTTCACTTTAGTTGGATAAGAATTTATTTTCACTAAGATAAAAAACATTGCTTTAGATAAAAAATGAATTGTTCAGTATTGCGAATTAACTCTAACAGTTTGTACATTATTGGCATTGAGAAAAAGTTGATGTGGTTAATGACTTACAATCATTCCAAGTGAGCTCCTATCAGCTATGACATCACTTCTTTTGCATACCAATTATCATGTACAAAACAGTGAACATAACATCTGAGAAAGAAAATGACAGAAAGACTCTTTGTTTCAGGGTTACATAATACAAAAATACTGCAGATTCATTATACATTTACTGGTTACAGAAATAGTGCTTTACAAAGAATACTTAATTAAGACAGCGGGGTGACAGTATAGAATGGGGGAGCTTTGGATGAATGCATTACCAGCTGTAAAGAGGTTCAATTTTCCACATCGGCAGCTACATTGCTGTGGCAGACTAATAGGAAAAGCATGACAGAGCACACTATACAAAAATAGAGTATGTTATAAAATATGATTTAAAAAAACATGATAAAAAACAGGAGTGAAAACATTAGCACCGTGGCTTCTGGAGATTCTCCTGAATGAAACAAGGAAATTTAAGCGTTTATATTATCAAATAGGTTTATGGCAAGGGAGATAAGTCCCATCTGAATGTCCAATACAGCACGAGTGCATAGCCTTAAAATGACCAAATATCTCTTCCTGTCAAACACTCTGCCCCTGACATCAACTTATTTGGACATTTCAGAAACATTTGAACAGCCTGAACTTTACAAAACACAATACAATTGATTAGAACCATTTTTACTCAAAAGGTGATATGTAATAAAATAGTGCAAGTAGTATGTACATAATATACAATAATAAATATGCTCTGCTCACTGATCGAAATGTTGCTGATTAAGGTCTCTGTTCTCTAATCCACATCTTTTCTAAGAGGAATGAGGGGTCCCGTCATTTTTACCAATGTGTCTCTGCAATTTGAAACACACACATCCCACATTGTCATCACCACACAGTAGAAAACTGAGACATTCATGTGCTGGCAACCTATGTGTTAAGCTGCACTGTAAATGGAAGAGAACGGGCCTATTTGTGGACATCAACACTTGATGTATTCAAAGAAGGAATTCCAGAAACTGTTCATCACCTAACATGTCCAGGGAGAGGCAGTTGGTAGACCTGCGGCCATAGAAGGAGGGTTTGTCTTGGCAGTGCAAAAGGGGATGATAACTGTCACCAACAGGGGTCTTTGTGTTTGTTGAGGCATCTAGGAGGCCAAAGGTGTAGCTGTGGGAGGAATCAGGTGGCAGTGTCGTCCCCAGGGGGACTGGAGGTGGAAACAGACGTACATCATCTAGACTGTGGCTGTGCCGATCCACGCTTACTTGTGCCCTAGATTTCAGCATCTAGAATAGAGACAGAAAGTAAAGATAAAAGCTAATGCAACAGAGAAATCCAATGGAAGCAAAGAAAAAGAAGGGAATAAAAGATAGACGACCAACCTGTTTTAACATATCCTTGTTATGTAACTTCTCAAGGTCTTCATCACTGTCTGGGGTACAGGCTTTGTTTTCTATCGAGACCAAAAGATTTTATTAGAGTTTGAGATTGCAGACAATTTTGTTTTCACTAACTGGATGAGAACAAATAAAATACTGTTTGAATGATATCCTGTATGTCACAATAAAATTATTTATTTACTTGGTGAGTGAGTCTCTGAGGAGAGTTCTGAACAATCGACTGACACTCCTTCAAGAAGATCAGCCAACTGGAACATCTCGTATGGATCATCCACAAGAACCTCCTTTGGACTTCCAATATTGGTTTTGATCTCTGGGAGAAAAAATGTTTAAAAATCTGATTATGAAAAATCTGAAATTTATTTCATTGTGCTTCAAGATCACTATGAAACAAACAAACAAAAAAACGACTTTGCATACCATGTGTACAAGGGCTCAAGGTGTGTACTGAAAGAACACAGATATGCAAATTACTTGAGTATCAACAGACACTGTATTGTGTTTTGTGATACTGAGTCTATCTCATCTATTTTCCTTTTTTGGGGGGGGGGCGGGGCACAAAGAGCAGAGTCCTACAAAACAGCTAATTTAAAAAATAGCAACCCTTGTATTGTTATATGTCTCGTATTGCCAAATTCTTGCCAATACACAGCTCTGACTGAAATACTAACATTAGGTTATCTTTATTGAAAGGCGGGTTTTGCATAGTGGATAGCCAGAGGAGGCACTGTGTAAAACAGCGCAATTATTCCCACCGAAAAAAACAGCTAAAAACTCGTACACAGACTATACTGAGGTCCCAGGGATGCACAGATACTGTGAAGCCAACCCTCCTTATCAAAGGTTAATACTTTATACTTAAAATATTCTTATATTAATTATTAACATCCCCAGTACACAGTCTTTAGGCTTCACTACCCACATTTACCTATGAGAAACCTTTCAGTGCCAAGTACCTCTTAGTTAAGGGTTATGTGAAGGCGATGATAATAACATTATTAAACTCACATATTCTCAACAGATCACTGCTAAACTATTAGTCCCCAAAGAGTAAACACATCATTTCATATTCAATTCAAAAAATGAAGCACCAATTTAATAAAAAAAATGCAGAGGGACTGATAAGATGTTCTGTACAAATTCTTCAGTATAAAAATCCTCTCACCTTCCTCTTGCCACCCCTCATCTTCTATTCGAGCTTTACTGCCGGTGTCAAACCCAGAGGTACAGGAGCTGCCACGGCTGGCTCCTGAGCTGAAGCCCTTCTCTGCTTGCCGTTGACCTTCCTCCTCCATGGAGGCCATCTCCGTGGAGATGCTGTGTTGACGGGCGTCGGCTTCAATCCCAGAGCTGCTGGTGGAGTGTCGAGACAGACCAGGGCTGCTCTCACTGCCTGGGGGGTCCAAGTCCAGGTCATCACTGATATATGACTCTCTGTAACGCTTTTTTTCTAAAATGAAGAAAAGACATTATTTTCTATTGAAGGATAAATCATCTTAAGGAACTATGGTAAGATGTTTGTTAAAAGTACTTAAGATATACCAAGGATACTAGCTGTGCTCAGTGAACTGGAAACTACCATAAGCTGCTTAACATGTTAGAAAAAGTATTGATTATGCTTTAAAGGTTGCTAATCAACAAAAAACTCTTGATTGTAGCCACAGTGCTACAAATGTGATTATTAACCAAAAGAAGTGACTTTTCTGAAGTTATGCATTCCTGTGGCTACAGAAGTGTTCTGCTGAGTAAATGTGGCCCCCGGCCAAACTGTAATTATCACTAATACTAATCTTGTCCTTATATTCTCCCTCCCCTACCTTCGCTCTCCTCCAGCTGGCGTAGGTGTTTGAGGGCAGGCTGAAGGCTGAGGTAGATGCGATGGCTGCTGCTCAGGTGCAGCAGGAGGTGGCGAGAGCGGAACGATGACCCGGTGTAGTAAACCAGCTTCCTGGCTGATGGCAAGCCATCTGGCTGGATCTCGAATTTCTTGCCCTGAATGGGACAACATATTATACATAGGGTACATAGCTAATGCCCATTAAATAATTACAACAAATCCACCTCGTCTTAACAGAAAATGGAAATGAGCTGCATGCTTACCAGGAAGGTGAGACGGCCCACGTTTGACCAGGGGAAGTCGTACAGCAGCTGTCGAATATTGTTCACCTCCTACAAATACAAACCACAAGCACACACACATAATGAAAAGAAATAGCTCAAATGCTGGTGAGCTTTTGTGTTTGAGCAACAAGAGATTTCTGGATGTGTAATCTACTGGGATATATTTTGAAATTAGTGATCAATAATCAATTGTCTTTTTGTTCACAGGAGCCATCTGGACTTGGCGAAGAGGCCAGGGGCTTGTCATGGTATCTCACGGTCTGCTGGCTCTTTAATCACCCAGGCCTGGAGCCCTAATCCCCCCCAGATGGCCCCTGATGGACAGATCAAACAACCGACGGGCATTTGCAGACGGCTCCTATCTCTTCGTGCACTGCTGTTGGTGGCAATCCCACACATTCTTCACACGTCTCGTCAGAGGTTTTATAGAGCTACAACAAAGACTGAATCTTTGAGCCAATGCAGATTCACTCTTATATACGCATGTGTTGACGCATACACCATGCATCAATAACACACTCACACATGCACGTACCTGATAAACCTGCATTCCTCGCAGGGTCAGACCGAGCAATGCCGTTCCTCTCTCTGCCTTTTTGTCCTGGACAAATGAATGATGAGATGTCAGAGAGGCATCTGAACAGTTCAGATAAGATAGCTTTTTCACAGTTGAGCCCCTCTCCTACTTTACACTGGGGCCGCTGCTAACAACAAATTAAAAGTGATAGTACATTACGCAATGGACGGGCCAGCGTTCAAACTATCACTCTGGAGATGAGTGATCTTGGAATGGGGAAGACAACAAACTGGATTAGATGGAAGGTTACATAACTACCCCATAGTCATTTATCCAGCACAGCTCAAATGAAGCCAGAGTAACAGTATTTGTGCTGGAAAAGACAGTGTCTTACTCAGAGGGAAGGAATACGTCTGGAATGGCCGTAGATAAAAATTTACAGAAAACAAATTCCACTATCCACTAGCATAAATCACAATTTCTTTTTTTAAATAATATAAAACAACCGTGCAAAAAAACACACCCTGCAGCTAGCAGGTCTCTCATCTATCCCCCTCTGTGCTGCTTCCTGCATGTCTGCAGCTCCCAGCACCAAAGAGTAGCGTGAAAGTCAAGAAAGCTCACTCTGCAGCCAAAATATCCCTGAAAGTACACTGCACAGAATGCTGACTAGCAGAAAAAAAAGACTGCTTGACCTGAAGTCATCTCAGTCGACTGAGGGGTCTCTGACCGATGATTTAAATCTCAGAATTTCAAGGGACAGCCCAAAAAGTGATGTAAAACAACAACAAAAAAGAGGCAAAACCCTCTGAGAGTCTGTATGTCTTTCTCCTTTGTAGGAGAGGTGGTGGGGCCTTTTGAATGTCTGTGCCCAGGGGCCCACTGTCTCATTGTACGCCCATGCCTGCAGTGCTCCCAGTGTTGTGCTCCAAAAACTCAATTCAAGCCACCCAATTAATGATACTGAAAGACTATACTGACTCATGACCTTTTGCAGTTTGTAAAACGTGACAGGTACATCCTCCAGTCGACATGACTCCCTGATGAAGAGCAGCATGGCATCCCGAGCAGACATGCCCCACAGCTCCTGATGCACCTTGGGCCCATGGCAGAGGAGGTAATTTACTCCCCTCTTAGCTACAATCTACAGAAGTAAGAAGGCACAACCACTGATTAGGGCAGACTGCACAACAAAACCTCAAAACATGTATTTTCAAGAACAAATGTAATACAATTTTAAACTGAACATTTTTTCTTAAATGCTGCTGCGACAAGGTAACACCTACCCAAGGGGGAAAATACTCCTTAGGTTCAAAGTAAGGAGTGACCTCCATATCGTCCTTTGGCAGCGGGTGGTCACCAAGGTTAGCCTGCAAGGCGTAACCTGCCAACTGGAAGTACACCTCCTCCTGCTGACGACATTCAGAGCGAAGCACCCGTTCCCGCAAGTCTGAGTAATACAGATGCCGTGCCTTACGTTCACTGGTACCAAAAAAAAAAAGAAGAAAAAAAGATGTCAGAAAGCAGGACAAAGACGTATGGAAAAAAAAATAAAACTAGTCAAATAGTGAAGAAGATACATACAGAACATATTTAGGACATACCAAATGAGTCTGCCGTTTTCTATGTAGTACTGCACTTTGAGGCAAAGCACTAGAGGCAGCGGCCTTCTGTGTAATCCCTGTATGAAGACAGAGATATGTTAGAGAAGGCCTGTGTGCATCTTTTTGTCATGCTAAATGAAAAGTCGTGGCATGTAGGCCACTGAACTGTGCCTCCCAATTAACTGACATCTACAATTAGTTTGGAGAGTGGGTCACAGCAAAAAAATGCTCCTAATTTACTGTCAAAATGTTAAACATTTTGCAACAGACTACCTCACCTTTACTGAATCTTGCTTCCATTCCTTTGGAAAGTACTTAGTCAGTTTCTCCTCCATGTCTATAAATATGTGCTCATTGTCTAGGAAGGAGAGAGACAATCAGGAAACAAGCAGACAGTTAGCAAGCAAACAAAACAATAGTGTAACCAGGCGGAAAATCTCACCAACAATGGGATTAATTAGGGTAAAGGAAAAAAAAGCCCTTGTTCTTCCTTTGCAAATGAGGCTACTAGCAAGCTAGTGACAACAATGCTAATGTTAATGTTTCAGCGGTAGCATGGCTGCACAGACCAAACAGCTATTGCAAAAATATTTACAGTCTTGCCCACAGTTTTCTTTTTTTGTGTTTTCTCCACTGCATTCACACAAACCATACGTAATTTTACATTTATTGAATGAAAATTAAGAAATTAGGTAATAATAACATTAGTAGTAGTAATAATAATAGCAACAATAATAATACTTACTAATAATTACTATTCTTATTTATTACTATTATTGTCAATAATAGTAACAAATAAAAATGGGTAATGTGAGTGTAAGAGTAGGCCCAATGACACAGGGTGAATATGTTTGGACTGTGCTGACATTTTGTTTTTTTATATATCCAATAGTCCCCTGAATATGACCATGTACTGATGTGAATGTAGTCTTATCCAAAACACAATTGAATTCTGTTTCAGCAGAGGAGCTAAAAAGCTGTTTGCAACCTGTGCTGAGAGCGAGGATGTTGTATCACTCTCCGCCTGGTCCCATGAGTCATGACATGGGCATTTTCTATTTCACCCTTATCTCTTTTGTTCAACTTTGTGTAGTCAAATCATGCTCCCCGAGCTGTTTCCCAACACGTTCCTTTAACCATCCATCTCTCCTTTCAGCCTGTTCCCACTCTGACTCATTCCAGCTCCTTCACCTCTCATCCTTCATTCAAGTCTTTGAGTAAGAGTTGAGTAAGGCGGCCTGTGTCATGACGAGTCCCCCTACCTCTTTTACCTCCACTCCCACCCTCTTCTTCCCATCATCAATCCGTCCCTCCCTCTCAGTGAAGGGGAGGAATGCAAGGGTGCATTCCAGGCTTTAATGAAGTTAATATTGCAGGAATCCAGGCCTAAGTGATCGCTGAACCAACACCACAAAAACAAAAGGCTGCTTGTTCAAGTGGTGAGCCACACAAGATTACCAAGCCATTTCAACGTATTTGTACAAAGGCCGAAAACAGAAACGCGAGGAAACAGAAAGTTCAGAACTTTGCTCAGTGGCTAAAGTGGATTACACCATTCAATTATGCAGACTGGGAGGACGCAATGACGTGTTTTGGCTTTAGTGAAATAGCCTTTTTAGCGGAAAACTGTTTCCACAATATTACATAAACAAGTGCCACCAAAAGAGTGGCACCACAAAGCCCTGCAGTCACAGTCATAATCCCAGCATGATGCTCCTGGTTACAATCTCACTGGCTGACTGCTGAAAAGTGGTTCAGGTATGTGATCGACAAAACTTGTGACAATACTGCTGAGTGCTCTAGTGTGAACAGTCTTCTCGGGTTCAGAGGCTTGAGGGTCAAAAACTTACCCTTCACAACTGTGAAGCCAAAGAAGTGCAGCTCTTTGATTCCAAGAAGCTCTGCCACTCGATTAAAAACATCCTGCCCCGTGGACTTCAGCTGAAGTGGATGAAAAGACAAAAAAGTCACTATTCATTCACAAACTATGCAGTGCAGCCAAAACACTGTAATGATAAACAGAACTTTGACCACCTGTTGAGACCTCTTGAGTCAAGAAGTCAACTAGACATATTAAAAACACCCACCCCGACGGTGATGTCCAGCTGGTCCTTGTTGGGGAGGAGAACACAAATAGTTCTCTCGTGCTTTATCGAGGTGGACATGATGTCTTGTGTATGTTGGTGATAAGTTCTTTCTTTCTCTTAAACTGCCTCCTTCTTGTCTCTCTTCCCCTATCCTTCACTTCTTATCTGTTCCAGGGCAGTTCCTCCATATTGTATCTGAAAAAGATAGATGACATCAGTGTGAGATAAGCAAAGAAATTAAAAAACATGATCCAGTAGTCCATTGTGAATCATGAAGACAGCAGAATGGAATTTGTAGCACATCTAGGATTTTTATTGCATTATACTGTCAGTCAAAGCATAAACAATCCAACAATCAGACATATAAGTACATAAGTGTCTTCCACTATCCCACAGACAAGATTAACTCAACATAACTTGTCCATTCTGGTGGGGTTTAAGGCCAAGTGTTTAACCACCACAATTATATTACAGAAGGAACATCCAAAAATAAGCAAAAAACTTAAATGAAACGAGTGGGTCTTCCTTAAAAGGCATCTTGACCCATTAAATCAGCACACACTACAACTGTGTATGACTGAATAACAACAGGGATATAGATGGGTAAATTCAATGAGATTATCATCCTGTAATCCTTATAATAGTCATCAACTGGAAACAATGAATCAGATAATCCCTGTGCATACTATTCCAACATTAACAACAGCAACACAATGCTATGAAAAGGAATCGTATTATTGCAGATTCTGCTAAACATACCAAAACAAACGGCCATGGTGGACAGGGACAGTCTAACTGAAACCAAGGCTCACCTGAAGTTTGCCCCACTATGCTGATCTGAAGGCCCTTCTGGTACGAGGCTCATCTGATTAACGTCTCAGAATCAATTAATCAGGTTAATTACTGCCGCGCGCCGACGCTGATCCCCTTAAATCCAGCTCTTGACGACAACCATTTAAAAAAAAAAAAAAGGAAATGCAAGGGACAAAAACAAATGATCCATAACCGAAGCAGCCTGCTTGTGCCAATCTCCTCCAAGTAAAAATAAGACAATATACAGCATGGTAGGAGATTCTTGGACAGAGGCGGTTTCTTTGCATCATACCTATATATTTTAACACCTAAATCTTCAGTAGTTTTGCATTCACATTGGACGAAATTCTGTAAACATATGTATAAAAACACCAACAAAAGCCTCAAGGAGATAAATCATAAAACATTATAAAGGTGTTGCCAGTGTGAATAAATCAAGTTGTGGGAACTTTAAAAGTGTATTGGCTAAGAAAGCAAAACATTTGTTGTACCCAATATGATTTATGGACATGTTCAAACACAGCCCCACTCACATCTGTGTGTCAGTGCAACAGACATTAAAAAACCTGAAAATCCAGTAGCCTGAGCATCTGACTTGTCTATGAGTCAAACTCGGCAATTTTGTACAGTTATACTGACGCTGCAGCAAATGGCACAAAACTCAACAGACCCAAGTGAATATTTACACTGACAATGTATGAATAATCATTGTATCAATAAAATCATTCTCTTTTAATGATAATGTACTTTTGGGGTCTTGTGTTGTACCTTTCTACTCTGGTCTCTACACATTCTAATCTATACAGCTTCATTTATATGGTAGTCATTTACTCAAAAATCAGAAACTTGTATAAAAATGTATATATATTTTGATTACAGAGACATTGGAAAAAGGTTGCAGACATATGTGAGCGATATATTTGTGAAGCAATAAGACTGAAAAATAGAGACAGATTTATAAAGGTAAAAATGCATTGTGTAAGAATGTGAATGGGCTTGTGAGTGTTTTTGCTTGTTTTTGCATCTGCTCTGACCCTGCGGAAACCCTGTTTACGCTGCACATTTCAAGAACTAAAATACTTGTATTTAAGAAATTATAATAAGCCTTGCCAGACATTTGAACTCACATTTGCAATGTAATGTTTGGCCAATTAGCATTTGGATTGTTTATGTTGGAGACTTTTCCACACTTGACCTACAGTAAATGCAATATTAATGTACTTAAAAGCTCAGCTGGGAAAAAATGTCATAGACAACTGATACAATAACTATGAATGCACCTTAATATTCAAATTGAAAAGGGGTATCTTAATACAAAACAGCATGTTATTGATGGCACAGCACAAACAAAAGTTTACTTAAAAGAATAAGCAGTGTTAGTCATCAGTGCTGCCATATTACATCGAAATATGGCTGAAATATTTAAGCCATATTTTGATGTAATAAACAGCTGGTGTAAAGCATGAACAATGCTGAGTAACTAATGAATATGGTGAAGCTATACCAACTTTAACCAGCTTTTAATCCAAAGTGCAATCAAGAATAGTACACTCATCTGCATCCCAACTCCACAACAAGTTTACTATCAGCCCAAACAGTGTTGCCTGGCGTCTTCAGACATCCCCCTTGTTGCTGACCAGGGTGAAACCTGGCATCACATGAGAGCAGCCATCTGTATGCCTTAATTCCCCTCCAAGACTGTCATAATCCCTATTGCTGGCTGTTGGAAAAACATCCCCTCTGCACTGTGCAAGCTCTGGAGTGATCCTCGCAGCCCGCTAAAACCATAAAGTAGTAAAATAAGAGGGGGTATCTGAGGAAAAAAACAGGGCCATTTATACTCACCCCATTTGAAAACAATAGGGTGAGCCAGCTTTTTAGTTTTGGGGGAGCAGTGCATATTTTAGGGTTGACTCAGAGCCCTGACACGAAAATTTATATGTGGATTTAATGATTTATTCAGATAATAAAACCTTGCTAAAATCAGACTTTTCAAAAACTTGGTACTGGAGTACAGCCTAGGAGAGATGGGCTGATACAGGTGCATTTAAACTTTCATGTTTCGACTTTTTCCCCATATTGTCGCTGGATTTACACATGTCGATGTTTTTAAGGCAGCCTCCTGTGCTAACGTTAGTAACGTTAGCCGTGCGTGCTGTCAAAGTTTTCGAGTAGCTGATTAGACATATTTATGTTTTGAGTGAGCTACCTGAAAACAGAAAGAACGAGAAACTTAAGCCTTAACACACGTTTTAGTATTGTTTTTATCCTTACTTCAAATCGTGGCAACATTTTCCTAAAGGAAAAGCGTGTGTTTGGTTGGATGGGTTAACAGTTACAACCTAATGCAAAGTGCATCACTAACTTTGGCTATTCATTTAGCAAGCTATGAAGCAGCGAGTTACTTACCATGACAGTATACGACGCAAAGGAGTTCAAAATTCAGTCGCAGGTCTTCTCGAAGTTTGTTAAAACACAAAATTTTCTTTTTTTTATCCGAGTTAAACTTGACAGGACTGTGGAGGACACCAGCTTGTCCCCATCCCTGTGTTGCAAGTTGCAACTTCTTCAACCACGGTGAAGCCCCAACGATTGAGCCGTACCATTTTGATTAGTTGTGGGGGTAGTCTTGTTGTGATTGAATTCAAGTTGGACATGTTCGTACTATTTTAACTTTCTGTTAAATAAACACTTCCGTTTTATTGAGTGTATGTTGAGTAAATATAAAGATGTTTTTGTATCCATATGTAAATATCACCATAATAATATTTCAAAACAATGCTGGACAGGCAGGTCCCCGTGTTTTGCAATGGTTTAGTGATCTCGTGCTAATTAGAGGTCCAAGCACAAACAGGTTTAGGACCCTTGATGCTAATAATCAATAACATAGATCTTCTATAAAACGGAATGCCATTTCAGTCAGTATTAAACAAATACTATGATCAGGAGATAAATAAATATGACTATCAAATAAATCCATTGTAGATAGATAGATAGATATTATTATTATTATTATTATTATTGCCATTATAATATATATATATATATAAAACATTAATGTATTCAGGGTGTCTATAGGTATCAGACACTTAATGCTTTTTAAGTCAAGAGATAGGTGTTATGTAGCAGCATGATTTTTAGAGTGAGCTAGGGTAACCAACATTTTGTCAACAGGTAAGTGCAAGTATAAAATAAAAAGACAGTATTAGGTTCACTGGTAGGTTATGGCAATTTAGACATCATAAATTCAAATCTTAGACATGACATTTAAAGACTTTTTAAAGACTTGCAGACATTTATATTAAAAAGTCCTGAGATTATACACAAGCCTGCACTATGAAAAATAATACATGGTATTATTACTGCGGTACATTACTTTAAGTATTGGAAACACTGTTGATAATAAAGGCATTTCAAGTTGAAATCTAACATTTATACACTTGAGGTTTTCAGCTAGAAGACGACACTGCCGTCTGCAGGGCAGTTTGATGAATTGCAAAAAAAGAAATCCAGACAAAATTGGTGACAATTTGAAGAAACTGCACCAAAAAAACTTTGAAAACAAATAACTATATGATAATAATTACTGATGCACGTGCTCAATCATCATAAATTCAACCCAAGAGCAGCACATTTATGTAAATCAAGATCATATCAGTAGGTGATATATAAACCCTTCAGGACTGATTCCCTGCTTTGTGTACCAAGCCCTGAACTGACGCGGCAAGAAATAAAGAAAAAAAGTCATATAACCAACTTCATAATATGCATATTTAATGGTAGAGTATGATGATATATAAACAACTTTCCAGGAAACATTTTTTAATTCCAAGCAATACTTTCCAGTTTAAACACATAATCACCAAATGATACCAACAGAATACTTTCCAATAAAACAAGTTCATATTACCAACATGTGCTTTTGCTGAATCATGATCATTGCTTAAAACCCTTATAATAAAATGTTGCTATGTTGTAGGCAAAGCTTTATTCTCCCAACACCAGTTTGGGTAAATGTTGTGCAGAATGCTGCAATGGCAAGGAACAGCATAAAGTATTAAGACCAAAGCCAAGGCTGCGAAATCTGAGCAACAATCCTATTTCAAATGCAATCTTTGCCATTAAAAATGGAAAATTGTTGATAAAAAAGTAACTTGTACAAATGACCATTTTCAGTACAAAACTTGTAAAATGTAGTTGTGGTGCAAATCAATGCAGTGTCTCTCAAAATTGGTGAAAAACATTTGCAATGGTGAGGACAGTATGTGCAGACGTGACTTGGGCCAGCTCACCAGAACAGCCATTTCATTTTTGTAGCAGCTACATTTCCAGTTCAGCATCTAATATTAATTGAATAACTTGGAGGAAAAATAATTAAAAAGTTACACTTAAATAACACTGAAAATATAGCATATGACGAAGGAAATTGTTTCCCAAACAATAAAACGAAACAATGTTTATATGATGGCAGTAGAAAAATAAAAATGTCCATATCCACTGGGATTTCATTATAAACAACATGAAATAAAAGAAATTGGGATTTTGCTCATATGTTGTTGAAAAGTGATTATATTTATTTAAAAACCAAGAGATAATCCATATACCAAGATCAGAATAAAGTTTAGATGCAGTGAGGTATTAGCGCCACATTCCTCTAGTTCTCCAACGTGTTTTGATTCTGCAACAGCTCTACTGAAAGAACTTGAGGCCTGCGACAAGGAAGAACTTCTCTAGGAAGATCTCAGAATCAAGGACGGCAATGTGGGCGGCCCGGCCGATAAGGGAGTTGGCTGTGTTGGGCAGGGCATGAATGACATCAAATCGCACTAGATTACAGTCTTTGTTCTGAAGTACTGGCAGCAGCAAGTTCTCAATCATCTCAGCATACACGGGACCTGGTATAGACAGAAAAAAGCTGAACGTATATGATCCATTTGATGTTCTTTAAGTTAAGACCCTGTGTGTGGAACTGTATGATGGTATAGCATTTACAGGGGTACCACAAATTTTCATTTCCATCATTTTTAAAGGACCCATAATTTTTTTTCCTTCCCTCATTTTCCCAAAGTTTTTCATACATCCATGTCAAACTATCTAATGACAGAGGATTGGGGCCTTTTAAAGACTGAAAAAATTGTAGATTTCAAGAACAAATTTTTCGAAAAAGAGGTCATAATATTATGAGGAGGAAAAAACGACTAAATTCATGAAAATAAAGCTGAAAAATTGCAAGATTAATCTTTCTTCTTGTAAAATTATGAGTTGTTTCTTATTATATTACAATTTATTTTCTCAAATTACAAATTTATTCTCATAATATTTTTTTTTTATACTGGAAATCTAAGGATTTTTGTTCTTTGCCATGGCCCTAATCTTAAATATTAAAAATATAGTTTCAGCTAGAGGGCATGAAGGGAGAGACATGTTTGATAAGTAACAAAACATTGTCAATAATCGATGAATATTAGAGCTACGTTACATTGTCAGCTACAGGAAATAATAATAATAATGTTACATTACGTGGCAGATTATTCATGGAAGATTACTGTAACAATTCCATTATACACAGCCAAATTGTAGACTCTTCAATATTTTAAACTAATTCAATGACTTTTCCAGGCCTGTCAAATGTGATTGTGAAATACCATGACTTTTCCAGGTTTCCCATGACCATGGGAACCCTGCATTTAGTTTGTGGACAAAATTAGTCAATCCCAACTCACCTGTTTGTTTGTCCTTTAATGCAGTTTTGCACATTTCTATTCGAGCAGAATGATAGGGGACATAGCGATCCTGCAGTGAACCCACCAGCACCACATTCTTGAAAAATTGCAGACCTTCAAAAACAGATCAATAGAAAAGTAAACTCTACAATCTCATTTTCCACAAATACAGCTGAAAATGTATTTGATATGAAAAAAAGCAAGGCTTACCAGATTTCTTGCTGAGCTTGTAGAGGAAAGTTTGGCGAGGGTCAGAGTTGTCACGGCAAGTCAGCTGCAGGAGTGACCCAGACTTTTTCCACTTCTGCATGAACCAAAGGCCTGGAAACAAACAGTTCACAGTTATTATACTGGTTCACCACAATGACAGAAGAGGAAGAAGTAGAAAATATACGAATTACTTTATTAATCCCAAGGGGGGAGATTTAATGATTTTACTCCTTTTTATTTTACACACACCAAATACCCGCAAATGCAAACACAGGGCGCATAGATTTGCTGTTGCATAGACATTTGAGTGACAGAGAGAGAATAAAACCATAGAAATCAGCATTACCTGACTGCAAGTGGCATTAATGAAATATCTGTAAATGACCAGATTTCTACAATCAGCTAAATGCTTTAAAACTTACCTGTGTTGACCAGAGCAGAGCTGTTGTACAGAGTGCCCAGATGAGGTCCAGAGAGGGAGAGGAAGGTGTGCAGCCTGCTCAGGTAACATTTAAACCTAGGCCTAGTTAGCACAGAGCGAACGATGAGGTTCCCCAAGGAATGGCCCACAAAGCTGCAAATGAAGAATACGTAGTGAACATGAAGACACCAAATAGCGTTTATATGTACATCTGTCATACCATTAGTGTAGGACGATGAAGTTTAATCGCAGAATGTTCTCCTCAGCAATCTGAGTGATAAAGTTGGCTTTAAAGGAAGAGTCCACCACAAAATCAAAAATACATATGTTTTCTCTAATCTATAGTGCAGTAACGGAAACCCCATCACTGCTAAGAAGGAAGTGTACAAATACTCATGGACGAGAGACTTGCAACAGTGAGAGATGTTTACATTAGTGACATCCTCCTCGGCTGAGCTGTAATGTTAACCAGCTCAGCTGTAGATGTATGCCTGTCTGTAGGTGTGGTCACTTAGAAAGAAAATAATTTCTTCACTAAACTGCTCAAAAACAAGGTCTGTGGACCACTCGAGTAACTAGATGATGATTTCTGGAAACAGACATTGTTGTTGAGTTTTTCAAACATATTTGTTTTGCGCTTTTAGCACCGTAAGTTGAGTGCCATCTCGTCCAACTGTACTGGAGTGACATCTCTACAGCTGATATCTCCAACACTGGAACACAGCTTTTTAGATTTTGAGGTGAACTGTGTCTTTAACACATGAAAAAAAATACACAGGTTGTTTTGATAACAAGTAAATATTTTTGCAGACTATGCTGTTGAGAAAACATACTAAAAAAAAAGCAGACTGCTATTGCATCATGCAGTGTCTTGATGAATAAATACTTTTTTGTGGAAAAAAATAATCTCATATTGGTGTACATTTGGGCAAAAATAAAATGTTTACCTTATCTTTGACACTGTGAGGTTGTATATCTGAATATACTGGACTATTTCATCCAGCAATCGGTCTGTCATTGACTCAAAGTCAGCAAATGTGTCATTCTGTGAATGAAAAGAGCAGTAAATTAAATTTAAAATACAATGTTTTAAGGTACTCATTAATGCTGATATCAGATGAAAGTAGTGTCTGTGGGCTTATTTCCTCACCTGGTTCCTCTCAGACATTAGGAAGTCAATACGAGCACCAGGCAGTCCAAGCTCCAGGTAAGTCTTCACCAGTCTCAGGTCTGCACTGTTACCTGCAGCAATAAAGGGGAACAATGTAATTTTGAATACAAAAAAAAGGTACAAGGAACTATTTGCTCTGGAAGCTAAGGTTTCCTACCGTCCAGGCCGTGGACGCAGACTATGAGATGGATGCCTTCTTCACAGCTTTCATCTTCCTCCAAGCTGAAGTAGGGCACAGTGGAAGCCAGCTCAGGTACTTCACTATACAAGAACCCCGGCAGCCTGAGCTGTTTCATTTCTTCCTTGGCCTTAATGAACCTGCATAATCGTGGTTACATTGTTGAATATTAATTTATAATGTGCGAAACAGGACAAATATCTGCAAAAGTATAAAGTGGGATATGAGATAAATTATGCAAGATGACTCACGCTTTCATCTGTGGTGTGGGTGCACATTCATACCACCGCAGGCTAGAGGAAAAGGAGGTGGAGGGACAGGGAGGTCTTCCCAAGCTATACCCCACACTGCCGGAGGCGAGGTTGGAGCAGATGGGAGCTTTTGATAAATCCTTTGTTTCATGGGGATAGCCGATCCCAAGCTGCTCAAACAGAAGACTTGTCTCTGAAGCAGCTGCATCCCCAACCTCACTTCTCTCCTCATCAGCTACACCGTTAACAAAAGCATAGCCATCACTTTCCTCGTAGTAACCGTTCTCGATCATCTCATGCTCTGTCTCGTCCTCGTCCTCCTCGACCTGTGGTGCTGCCTGGATTCCCAGTGTGACAGCAGATGTTTCTACAGGGCTGATCTCAGACACATCAGTGCTAGAGCATGAGCCAAAGTAGTTTTCTACCATCCCACGTTTTACCAGGTCAGTGCTACTGGTGGCAGAGTTACTGGAAGGGCAGGCGGTGTGGGGTTCACTACGGGATTCTTTAACAGCCCCAGAGCCAGCTGCTGCCTCTAGTCCAAATTCAGAAATACCTATAAATTTGGGCTCTGTTTCCGAGTCAAAGGCAGGTTTTACAAGTTGGGAATCACCTGCAACAGAGTCTGAGGTGCAGGCTACATCAGTGGCAGGTCTGTTAGTGATATCCCCAGAGAAAATTACACTCTGCTCCTGCACCAAAACACTGGACTTCCTGCCTCTTCCTTCAGCGCCACTGGAGCCCCTGGAGGAACCTTCACCCTCATCATCTGAAGGCAAGGAGTTGATCGAAGTGAGAGATGACTGGACACCACTGACAGCACTGGTATTTTCTGGGCAAAGAATGTCTGTTGCCCCACCGGGCTTTTGTGCTGAGCATTGCTGAACAGTTCGGGGTGCAGGACTCAGGAGGGGCCTCTCAGGCTGAAGGGCAGGAACACCTGATTCAGCAATGCCTAGTCCTGGCCAAGACTGAAATCCTGGAACAAGCTGAGTGGCGAAGGAGCTGGGCTCACTTTCAATGCCCGAGTCTGAGAGGCGAGACGAGGCACTGGGGGCTCCTCCATCGGGCATCCTGATACAATCACTCTTAACCTGTACTGAGACCACAGAGGACTGACTACGCTGTACTGCCTCTTTACCTGGCCTTTCAAACACAGAGTCCACCACAGACTGTTTTGAGTCACAGAGGTCCGTCTGCGTGATCTCAGGAGTATTACTGCTTAGAGTTCCATCAGTCCGACATGGTAGAAGAACCGTTACTTTGTCCCCTTGGTAAGGATCCTTGTTACTGGGTTTCACCTCAATTTGCTTCAGCCCAGAAGACCACTGTGGCAGCTTTTGACCACCGTGGTCAACTTGCTCATCTTTGTAAAGTGGTTGGTTGCATGTAGCAATAACCCCAGTACCTGCCTGAGGATTATTCTGTGCGTCCAAGTTTGTAGGCTTTTTGAAAAAACTTTTCTGACAAGCAGCAGCAGGTATACGTTCATCTGCAATGGAATCAACAGCACTGTTTCCACAATGTGCTGTTGTGGCACCAGAGTCAAAAACTAAATTTGCATTAGTCCTTAAATAACTACTTGAGTCCCTCTGCAAGAAATCTCGTTCCTCCTCTTGGTTTAGGGGAGCTTCCCCCTCCTTGTGCTTTGCGTCGCCATAAGGAGCTTTGAGGTTCTTATAGCCCACCAGCACTACAGAGTCCTTGGAGCCCTGTCTAATCAGCTTCTTGGAGTTCTCAGTCTTTGAATTTTTCTTCAGTTTGACTGACTTGCCTTTAGATTTAGGCGGTGGATCAAAGCTGTCTGGCCAGGTGTTATCCATAGGGGCACACCGGGACTCAGGTATGGGGCTGGCTGCTGCACTGCACTCCTTGGAGCTTGCCTTGTCCGTTTTGCTGGATACCGAACCAGTTCTTGAATTGTGCATGCCCAGCCAGGGTCCATCGCGATCTTCCAAATCAAACCAAGTTGAACATAAAAAAGGCAACAAAAAAACACATTTGGATTAAAACTTGCTTAAGCCGACCAACTGTATATCTAGTTGGGTGGCATACACTATTACTGACCTTCAGTGATAGAATCCAGGTATCTGTCCTCAAAGATGATTGGCAGGGAGCTAACGTCACCATCTAGGTCTGCACATTCCACTGGAAGTGGAGGCAAAGACAGGAAGTAGCTGGAGCTTTTGATTGCATTAGTCATCTGCTGGTGACTGTGAGCACTGGTTGAGGAGGAGGGGGAGGGAGGAAATGAGATAGTAAGAGTCAGTCAGAGCAAAAAAAAAAAAAAAAAAAAAAAAAAAAGTCTGGTTTTTCCATACTTGGGCTATAGTATTTCAGACAAGTAGGTGCTGGCTCAGGCTTGACAACTGCATCACTACAGTATATTTCACAATCAGGACAAACATGCCACTGCAACTTACTGTAGTTCCTGATAAGCTAGTGCAGACTGTCTTGGATGTTCGAGACAATAGAAAGCCTCCGCAAACCGCCTTACCTGTAATACCAAGACATAACAGAGTAAACTTTCGAGATTTAGCATGACCCAAAGGACTGAGTATAGTTATGGATCAATATTCAAGATAATTATCATAATTCAAAAGCAAACTAGTCAGATATTTCAATTGATAGATCATTTAAGAAGTTGGGACTCACTCTTAGTGTATGGTGCTCCATAGCTAGTAGGGCAGCAACATGCTCCTGCAGGGACACCACCTCCAGGAATTGTCCCCAGAGCGCCATGAGCAGAGAGCAGAGCTGAGCCAAGTTCATATTTACCAGTTCTGCCAGCTCGTCTGGGGACTCTGCTTTTTGCTAAAAGTAAAACGACATATGTCACCCACCAGAGGGCTAAAGTGAGCATACATCAGCATTGTAAAAAGAACAATTGCATGCAGTTTTCTGCAGGAAGACTTGACTTACAGGAAATAAAACAGAGTAAAACAGATTCTAATATTTCTTGACTGTCAACTTATCAGACATTAAAAAAAATAAAATCAATCACATATCATTTTCCCCTGTGGTGAGTTGTTACCTCAGTCACAAAAAACACATTATAAATGTACATCATGGACCTCTTAATCCTCAAAAACCCTAGAGTACTTTGCATCCTTTACTATTGCAGTTCATTGTTCAGCTCTCGTAATTAGACCATTGTGATTTTTCAAGTAGCTTTTTATGCACTGCTGACAAAAAAAGAATATTGTCCAATCCTATAAAAAAACACTTCAAGTTGTATAAAAAAGGCAAGCTAATCTAATTCCATTCCTGTCTGTCTCTTTCCTACTTTCACCGGATATCTAATATGAAATACTATATTTAGAGACAGAGTGCTATACACTGAAACATACAAGAGGCACTTGACCTGCATATTGTATCACCATCATCTACAGAAAGAGCCAACCTATCAGGACTTGAGTGTGGTTATCTCACCTACACAACTGTGAAATGTTTCAGAGACTTGTTTTAAATTCTATTCTACCGACTGAGCTCTTGTCAGTCTGCTCACAAATTTTCTATCAGCACAGACAATTCAGTCACATCTCTTCCCCATAATTTACTGACACACCTTCATTCATCTGACAGCTATAAAGGATTCTCACCACTGACTCCAGCTGAGCTTTCTGGTGTAAATCTGCATCACTTTGTAATGAAAATAATTTAGCTTTAATATCCACCAAATCTATACCCGTTGATGAAATAAAAACTACAAAGTACATTTTATTCCCTGCTTCTCTTAGCTTTCTTGGCTTAATCATGTTTATGCTCCTCTTATATGCAGCATCAGACCAAGTTTGCATTTATAATACAATTTGCTTCAACCCTAAAGTCACAGTTATAAACTGCCCAAACATTAAATAGAATCTAAGATTCCTGATACACTCATGCACACCCTTACTAATCTTACTTCTACTTCTGCCATAGACAAAATGCAAGATGACTGCACACATTCAAAATGTAGTGACTACAGGGAACAATCTAAAAGTTGCTGAGATTCAGAAATACGTTTAAGTAAATTCATTAATAAAAAGGTATCAAATTATTATAATGTGTACAAACTTGTACTCAAAATAATCACAGCGATCAAAACAAAGTGTGGACAACAAAAAATATGGCGATCCATTTACCCTCTCTACAATAAACCCGACACTAGTGAGAAGCTGATACTCATATAGATTATGAATGTCACCACCCATATCCATGTGAGCCAATCTCCCAATAACCGTAATCATGAAATTAATAAATAATAATATCCCAAAACACTGACAAAAACATGTAAAAATATCAAAATATTAACCATTGCAAATCCTATTAACATTACAAAATTCTCTCCTTTCTAAATTAATTCATGGCTGCTGCACCAATACATCAGGACTCCACAACTTGCTGTCATGGTGAAACATTAATCCAATGAAAGATTTTTTTACTTTTCAAACAGCTTTTATATGGCTCTTTGCCATATTTCCAGTTAACCCCTTCTGCCTCATAAAACAAGCACTAGCGTTGTGCCAAACATCTTCTTCCTCTAAATGTTTTGCATTATTACCTTTTGATTAACAATGTGAGACACATCTTACCTTCACTTGTTCGCATAACTCAGCTAGACGGGCCTCTAAGTCGAGTTGTTCTGAGGAGGCAGAGGAACAGCATTACTAAGATACACTTTTAAAATGTATCTTTTTAATTGTACATGATGTTTTTAGAAGAGCCTGTGATGAAGAATAAGAAAGTGGTGTTAGAGTTGAACAGCACTAGTGTCAGAAAGTGTTTTTTAGAAGACCAGCGACTACAAATTCTACAGTACCACTGTGTTATGAGACTCTCTGACCGATGCCGAGTTATAAAGATGGAAAGAAAGATTAGGTATACTGTACACAGTTGTGAAAAGATGGCATGACAGCAGATTAAGTATAACATCTCTGGAACGTGGTACGTAGAGAGGACACGATGTTTTCTACAAGAAGGAAACTGGAGCAAAGAGGAAAAAAAGAGAGAAAGGCAGGCTGATTGAGATACTGTAAGGGTCGGGACATACCTATGTAGACGTGCCTTTGACTTCGGGGATAGGGTCTTCTGAGTACTCTCTCATATAGGACTTGCATGCTGGGTTTGGCTAGTAAGATTGCACATATAGGCATATTTAACTCTTTGATTATTTGGTCCTCTAGGATGGGTTAATATCTATCCTCTTGTGTGGGTTAGATTTAATGAACCATACCTATAACGATGAGTTGTGTTTAGGAGCTGTTACAATTTGGCTTCAGTCTACTGGTTAACAGACTTATAAATGAGTGCAAGTATGATTTTGTAAATATAATGAACTAAGATTAGTTAACCACAGTTAGATTCCTAAGCTGAATTAGTGGGTTGCTGGTTGTGTAGTTTAAAGGGCAGAATATGTCAATGTGTTGGGAATCAAATGAAATGCCATGAGAACTTGCAAACTTGCAACATACAACAAACACCAAAGCTGAAAAGACAAAACAATGAAAATCCATCCAAAGCAAAAATGAATCAGAAACTACCGTATTGTATAACCTTGAGATTACTCGCTTCCCAGAGCTCGAGTTAAAAATAATAACAATAGTGTGCAGAGGCATATTTGAATAAGCCTTGGATGTCATTTCTTTACTATCTGTTGTAACCCCACACTCTGACATGAGCTGATGTGACCCACAGTGCAGTATACCTAGTTCCATACGATGGGACGAGGGCAGGTCCTTTGTGATAGAGGTGAAGTAGTCAAAGAGGCCCTGGTAAGCTAGTAGAAGATTAGAGCAGAGGTTGTGGTGCAGACTGAAGGCATGCTGCAGACAGTGGTCAGACACCAGGAATGTCCTGCCCTAGAGGATCACAAGGGACACAGAGAAGAGGGTATAGATGATTTAATTCTGTAAACAACATTACTGATGTTCTTAATATTCAGCACTTGTAAACATTTGGTCTGTAGTCACTGTCAGGGGAAAACACAATACCATTATCTGAAATGCTTTTGCCAATTTTAAATTCAGAGATCTTTTTTATTAATGTGTTCTATTGCTGTCATTTTTTAAATTAAGAATATTACAGAGTAACATAACAATAAATGTGCCAATGTGCATTTTAAGTTTTTATACAAAGACAAGAGGAATGTTAATGAGTAACATTTATGTCATACGTATAAAGGAAATTTTAAGAAAGTGAGAAAACACAAAACTAAACTAAACAAAAGACAATAATGTGTTCTACATTAATTCTACACAGCCAGTGGCCACAAACAGAGAGTAGTGGGACTGCACATTATTGAAAGTGCAATATTCAAATTGCAAGGGCAATTTTTCTATTAGGGAAATGTATGACAATATGCCATTATTAATGAATTATTACTTGTGTGGTGTGTCAGAGATGCCCCTGCCTACTAAGCAAATACCTGATGTAAGGGAGCAGGCACTAGTACAAATCTCATCATGTTTTTTATATTTTTTAAGTGAACATGAAATGCAGAAATTACCAATCCCACTAACATCACCACTCATATCAAAATCACATTTGTCAAAAAAAATGCAACATGATTCTCCTTTTTTGCATGTAATATCAAGTTAATGAATGAATGAACACATGATTCTGCATGATGATTTCAACACTGACCAATAGCAGTAATAATACCACTATATAGAAAGGCAAATGGTAAAACAATTATATTACCCTGGTATTAGTAATCACAACAGGCCTTTAAATCACAGCAGATTAGCCTGCCAGTTACTTTTAATTTTGTCTGCAAAATCTGTGTGGCAATACTTCATAGTGGCTTCTGCACAGATATCTGTAGTGAAGTGAATAGTGGTCAATGTGTTGTTATTCAGAAGCTGCCCATTAGTTATGCATCAATGACTGATTAGGGGCATCGCCTGAATGACTCTGCTACATTCATACTCCTGCATCTCAGGGGCAGCTTTAGCTGGCCACCTTCCTCTGTCAGCGGAGGCCAATTACTCCTGGCCAAATCTGACATTGGTCTGATAGTTTCCTCTTCGTTTGTCCTATCTGCCAACAGCCTCACATAACACCCCATGCTTCAAATCTAATGAATGTAACACACTATTCTACCTGAGGGGAAGACCTGTTAAATATGAGTCCGCAGCCATGTCCATATAATAATCAAAGCCTGTATTACTGGCAGGCAGCCTTGCTTAAACAATACATTCAGGGTTCTTTTTATCCTTTCAGCTTTTTTATCCTTCATAAACGGAAAACAACCCCAGTTCCGCAGCTTATCTTGGCAACCATTTCCTCTTTATCAAGTGCTTAATTTAGCCTTTTGTAATGCTGTAACCCTTGTGAGACAATACAAGGGTGGCATCTTTCTGACTTTCACAACAGCTCAGCGATAGTGGAATGAACAAATTAAAAAGATTTCCAACAACATTGTTCTTGCAATAAATGAAACCCACTTACATCTGGTGATACTTGCTTGACGTGACTGCTGCCAAACACCACGCTTTCCAGAGGTGGGATGACTGAGTCTTTGCTCTGCGGTGGAGCGTTGCGGTTAAGCCATGTAGTTTTCACAGGTCGAGGCAAACTAGGTAAACACACACATATATCATACTCAGCCAACAACCAAAAGAATTTAATTGGACACTTCTAATGAGCCTTTTTACTTCTCATCCACTGTTGTTTATAAATCAAGTGAAATTAAAAAGCTATGCTGTTAATTTCAACTGTATGTTGAATTGGTTTGGGGGAGTATGTAAAAAGGTTTGTGTTATAATTTACTGCAAACAACAATAGTAAATAACATGATGGAGATTTATGAAAAAGCTGCAACACGTGTGCATGATTGTATAACTGTTTAGTACAACAGATGGCCCCCTTCTGTGAGTGTTCATATTGTCTTGTGTTAGGCAGCAGTCTGACCTGATAAGGGGCTGATGTAATGCCACAAGGGAGGCATGGATGGCTACAGAGATGACAGACAGGTGGAAGTAGTCAAACATGACATTGACGTGTTGGTGGATGCCTCGCTGAAGGCTAAAGTGCAAACGAAGTGTGCGGCCACTAATATTCTGTAGAGAGCTTGGATCATCTGGCCTGTGGAGATAAAATAAGAGAGATACAGAGGACGATATTACTTACTCATTTGTTTTAAGAGATCCAAATATCAGATCTACAGAAACTAACATAAGTACATGCAGTAAAAAAATGTTGCAACACCTACGTGTAATCACCATCTGTGAAATATAAATCCAAGAAGAGCTGGAAATCCATATCATTGAGGGATTCTTCCACCTGAGAATATTGAAAAACAGTGGAGACAGTTAGAGCCAGTGTGTGAAAGCAAGTGATGTCCTTAGTCCATCTGCAAGATCTGTACATCGTCATTCAGGGTGTTTTTTTATTTGATGGTATCAGCTCTAATAAGCTGGATACACTTTAAAGCCTTTGGTTGTTGTAATCCATTACCCTAAGGACACATCAGATGTCAAAAACACTCTTATGTGCCCTGTTAGAACAGTTGTACAAGGCCTTGCAAACAAGCTAACTGTGTGGTGTAAATAAAATACTGAGCAGAAGCAATTTGGACAAAGATATTGATTGTGACAGCTATGGTGCTTTGGGATGATAAGAAAAAAAAATGTTGCAGGTCCATCATGCTTTTATATAGTACTGCCTTTGGTTTGAGACAGCATCTGTGACATTTTGCAGGTGCATCATTCTTCAAATGTACAGCTTTTGGTAAAAGACAGCATCAGAACTTCAAAATTGTGTTCATGTGGGTGTTAAAGGCAGACTGCCCTAATATCCCAAGACAAAAGGTTCCACACCAACTCCTTTCTCTATTTATTTTAACAAAACACAATAGTAAACATCATAGAAAACCACTGCAGAAAACAAGGGGCAATATTCAGCTGTCAATCGAACTTTTGTAAATCATATTGGCTTTTAATGTGTACTTTACACCAGGTGGGCAGATTAAGTGGCATTATATAGAAAAATATAAGATTGGGACACAATACATGGGGGGCAAAAACAGAAATTCCCTAGTAAAAGCACCATCTTTCTTTCTTAAACTTACCTTCTTCTCATCCAGCAGCATCATCACTTTGAAGAGGAGGACGTCATTGACCACCACCTCTTCATTCTTGTACAGGATTTGGAAAGTTTTGCTGCAGATGACATCGTCTTGGACTGAAGCAGGAAATGCCAGATCAGAGCCTAAACAAAAACCACAATGGTTAAATTATGCATTTATGAAAAGTAATGATTTGAGCATCTACAGCCGACCTCTATGCTTTAGAATTGTTCAGTATAAAGATTAGACACATGATCTGGTGCTGTGACCACGCAGACAATCAAATGCATATCAGAATATCAAGTGTTATTACACATAGCTGACAGCTCAAAGATGGAGAAAACATCTAGATGGACTTTTCAGATCATACATAAATAAGATTTTAAATGAGCTAACCTACAAGTAATTCATATTCTTTTTAAGCTGAGCCAGGAATTATCAGGTGATGTCTGTCTTATTAGGTCTGGATTGAAGATGAAAGCGCAGTGAAATGCTGTTTCACCATGTAATGGAGAATAAAACATTTAAGCACTGGAATTACACTCTCTCTTGATGATCCTGTATAATTATGAAACAAAGAACTGAGTGCTTTGTGTGAAAGAAGCAGAGCAGGTCTCCAAGCAAGGGGGCGAAGCACATGCACTAAGCCTTGGAGAAATACTGAGAACAAGGAGAGGCCTGTGAAATAAGCCACAGCTCTACCAGCTCCCTGCTAACAAAACAATAAGTAAACCAAATCTGCAAAAACTACTTTATGTCCCCTGAAACAGTGATATCTTAAAAATGAAATGGAATAAATTCATCAATGTTTGTCGACCTGAAGCATTGGTATGACTTAATTAGAGTCATCTGAGCATAGCGGAAAACAACCAATCTCAGCAAGTTTCTGTACTGCAGGTTCTGTATGCATACTGCAGGTTACCAAAATAATACCTTAATGGCTTTAACAGGAGAAATCAAGGGAAAGGTTGACTAACTGAATCGACAAAGGGTAAAATACAGAAAAGACAGAAAAAACTTATTTACCTCCCGGGTGAAGCAGACTGGTCTCAACTTTGTGTGGGACCCGAGGTGGCACCTTCAGACCAGCTCGAATCTGGTAGAACCTGAAAAAGCAAACATGTTTTGTATTAGCTCGGTCCGCAGCATCATTAGCTGCTTGGTGAAAGGGGAACAAACCGCACAGGTTAGCCACAAGTGCCTGAACTTGTAAAAGGACACTACACCTTTCATGAATAAATAATGAACACTTTCTTTTGCAGTCACTCATGTAGTAAACCTGAGCTCTTAAAGCACTGATGAGCCTGGAGCATAGAGCTGCAGTTTCATCTCAGCAAAGTGTCATTTCACTGCTATTGTAATAAAAACAAGAATTTCCAGATGTAACACTGGGAATCACATATATTTTTAGGGGGATCTTATTCGTAACTGACAGTATGCCAGGGACGTATAGGACACAACACAGTGTCAAAACCACAATTGTACCAGGGAGCACAAAGTGACAAATTAATTCATTTGGGAAATCTGGGTTGTAGCTTGTTCCCTGCTGAAGATCATAAAAGCCAATAATGGACAGATACACAGTTCATTTATGTGATTATAAAAGACATTTTTTTTTGGTCAAGTATAAAAGGGGAAAAGACCAGTCATTGTTGACAGTTAATGTGGTTGACTAAAGCAATAAATTGCTCAGTGCATGCTGTAGCTGAACTGCTGCAGAATTGGTTGTTCTTCTGCCTCCATCATCATCATTTGACGGGACAGTGATGTAGTTGGATGCAAGAAGAGCTAAAGATTGGATTTTGCCTCCAGGTAACATGCTCTAGATGCTACTCAAAAACAGAACTTCCTTGTTCTCTTTGCTTGTTTTACAAACTATCTGTTTCCAACAGCAAAAATGGCAACCCAAAATGTGACTACAGAGGATGTTATGGATGAGGTGTTTTGGCTGACTTGGATATTCAGCTGTATTTATTCCAGTCAGAGTAAATGTTATGGTCAAAGAAATGCGGCAAGGAGAAGCCAAGGCTGCAGCTTTAGTGCCAGAGGATATGGCCAGCGGCGACCCTCCAGAACCTGGAGCTGCCGCAAGCAAACAGTGACTGGTGGTGCCTTCGCTCAAATTGCCCTTTGATGCCACCAGATACAAAATCATTCTGCTGCAATGAATTTTAGCGTGGGCAGTTCACCAACTCCAATCCAGAGAGAGAGCCTCTGTATAGGTTTCTGCATTACTATGCATAAAGTTTTACTCTTCATTTGGACAGAGGAGTGCTGGAGACCTTCAGGATCCCGAAGATACAATGGAAAAAAAATAAAAGACACACAGAGCTAAGGGGGCAGACCACTGAGTGAGTATTTTATTCATCTTTTGCTATTGTAAGCTATATTGTTGATTTACCTCTTCACAAAATGCTAAGAGTAGTTTTAGGTGGGGTTTTATTGTGAAAGGTAAAAAATAAGGAGTGAAGCGATAACATGCTGCTATGGACTATATAAAAAATAATACAGAGTTGTCGTTTTGGTTCATACTGGTTCAGACAACAGAGCCTCTATCTTATTGTTGCCTGCAGAAGTAAGGTGCAATTCAAAAACCTTGGCTTCAATATAATTTGACCAACAAAGTAGGCTAGAGATAGTTGGGGGTCAGGAGCTTGCATACAATACATCCTGGTAGTTGTAGGCACTGCTGGAATTGCTCTGCAAGCAGGAGAACTCAGCCTTCTTGGTCAATACAGCACTGAGGAATTTATCACATCAACCATCAACGGTAATTGGACATGCTCATTAAAAGTGGTGAATTTCCTGTTTAATAAATTGCTTCCTGCTGAAAATGCATGCAAAAAAAGCAGGACATTATGAAGAGACAACGAGACTCACCCTCTCTGGAACAGGTCCACATTGTAGAACTTGTGGAGTTCCACAGAGAACTCCACTGTGGCCTGGACTTCAGTCATCTTGGTCTCTATCGGCAGAGGTGCCTTACGTCATCTGGGATACACCTGTAGGCCTACAGGCAGAGGTGATCGAATTAGTCATTTCAACTTGAGCACTCTTTAAAAGAATATATCAGATTTTGTTAAAACTTTCTTTCCACTTGGTCAAAATACATTATTTCCAAGCCTACTTATCTTTAAAAAAATCTGAAGCCAACAAATTAAAGAAAACCTCTGCAGTAGTCAGACAGTCACAATATCAAGTTTAAGAATATGTAAGACCTGGGCGATGGTCAAATTTATGAAGACTTATAGCTTGGGCACAAGATCTACATTTGGAACAGGAGGCATCCTCTGTCCTCTGGGCCTGATTAGTTAACAGCCCCTACAGTTATAGCATTAGTATGACAGAGTAAGGGAAAATACTATGAATACACATAGCAAAAATAGGCCTGAAATAAAATATTGCCAATTGGTAGTGTTAGAAATAAACGCAGACATCCTGGTCATTCAATGCAATCATTTTTAACTCAAGATTTATTTAGACCTATTAAAGGAAAGGGCATGTAGTTGTTTTTGGCCATAGTGGTGGCAAAATAAAACTGGCAAAAACAATTATACAGACGGTCCCTAAATTAGTCATGTATGAAATGAATAAATCATCCACTGGGAGAACGCAGGTCATTGTGCCCATGCCAGTGAAAACCAATATGAGACACAAACAGCCAGCATGAATTTGACCTGGCTGACACAGATGCCTATGTTATTATCCAAATATACATCCCTTTCTGGAAGAGGGGATCTTTAAAAGCTAGTTAAAAACAAAATTAACCTACACATGACAGAGGACATACAAGGACAACAGCAGTTGAATGAATAAATTGTTTAAGTACAACCTCTACAATAGACAGTGTCTGCTTTCAACTCAATCAACTCAGCAGCAAAGTAATCTAAAGGAGCAAGTTTACATTTGGGGTTAAAATCACTGATTTGTGATCCTCTTAAGGTCTGATGTTTAGTTTAGTGGTTGTCAGAGCAACTGGTTTATCAGGTTTATTAGTCTTAGAGCATTGGATCAAGATGTAACACTGCACTTATGTAAAGGCTATTAATATTGATATTATATTAGGGTGTAGAAAGGCGTTGACTGGTAGGAATGCTGAAATGCTGCTGCCAATAAACCAAGTGACCTGTAAATGCAAGCTGTACGCAGCTGATGGAGATACCCTCAAATGTTTGTTCATAAAATTCATCCACAACTGCTGGTGGATGAAGTGCCCGAAAGCCATACTTATAAGCCATACTGGTAAGATACAGATATCTTACCAGATCTTACCAGAAAGACTTTGGTAGAAGTTAAAGTCGCATATTAGAATATCACTTAAGTAAAAGTCTTAAGGTATCTGATATTTACTGTACCTCAGTATCAAAAGTAATCTTATAACATTAAATATACTTTAGTGTTGAAAATAAAAGATAAAAGTACAAGTACATTCTGTTAAACAAAAAGCACTCCGAATTTCGAGAATTAGGAAGTTTGTTTCTTCATAAAATACACCACCTTACAAATGGAGCCTACATTACACTTAAAGAAAAACAAGGTTTTTTTTAACATTTGAAAGGATTTAAAGAACAAAATCCAGTTTTTCCTTCATTTCCTCCCATTTATTCATTCATCTGTCCCTCCCCTCCTCCCCTGTTTTGTAGTAAGTAACTTAAGTGCTTAGGGGAAACGTAGGGGAGTAAAAGTAAACATCTTATTTTAAATTTAGTAAAGGTTGAGAGACACATAAATACTCAAAATCCCCCAAAATATCTGTCCTGTAAGTATTATAATTTTGTTATATTACAGCACAGGCCACAACCAAACAAAGTGCCTCATTTCCCTAAACAAACTCCGGCAATTACTGATAGGCAAGTGTAACCGACATAAAAGACAATTCAGGTTAACAACCCACATAAACATATACCCATATAAAATATATATATATGCAGAGGCCTTAGCATACATCGGCTGATGGTTTCCTCTCTTTAAGAGAGCGACCTTCGTTGTTAAAACCGCAAACTAAAACAGACCAGGTTAGAAATAGCTGTTGAAGTTACGTCTGAGCTCTTCGGTTTTGGTGTTATTGAGGTTACTACAGTGACTGAGGTGGTGAAGGTGCTTGCTAGTGGGCACAATCACGGCTGTCTTTTAGTTTAACGTTACAGGTGGGAAGCTATCAAAACAACATTTTTCCAAGGGCCCACAAAACGTCAGAAACGATCTCACAAACACATAACATAGCACAAGTGAACACAGCAAAAGCCCAAAACTCTCACTTGATAGCCAGTTAGCTCACGGTAACAGTTAGCGTAACGTTAGCCACCCACCGAGCAGTTGTCACCGGGTCCAGCATTAGCGAGCTACTCACCATTGCGTTGGCAAGCTAACATTAGCTAGCTAACCAACGTTAGCTCCAAATTCAGTCTTCTCGTCGTCCTTTTTGTCGGTGAGTTGCTGACACTTCGGCGCTGACTCTTCCTCCTCCTAGTCTGGCTAACGTTACAGGAGAAACGCCCCTAAAATGCTACACAGAGCGGACTGGCCATGTATCTCTCAAGGCAGTGGTGTTTGTTAGCCATCGAGCTAACTGTGCTCAATCTGAAGAGCTGACAGCAGGCGCTGCTCCACCTGCACACTCACCAACATTTAACTGCGCGTTACTGCACATACCAAAGACGCAGTTGACGCGCATGCAAACTTGATATCTGTGAACGGAACATTGTATATATAATAATAAAAAATATATTATAATGATTATTGTTCTTATTGGGTAGGAATGGATGGATACATAAGTGATTGAGATAATCATTTTAGTTCAGTTTAACACAGTGACACACACACACACACACACACACACACACACACACAGGACTTGGGACATTTTACAAACAGAATCAGACAATCTGCTGCCCACACATTTTTGACACTACACAAAAAATTCCACACACTGTTATTCAGGATGTCACCTCTCTCACGGTATATAATAAAACTGATTTATATTTCATTAAGGAAACTGCAATCAACTGCTGGGTCTGTAAGCTGTCTGGCTGTGTACGCAAAGGTGTCTGTAATATGACTACTACATGACACTGTTGCTGCTGGTGTAATTGGTAGGCTCAATAACAATTCACATTTAAATCAGCAATTCTGTGTTGCATCAGCTCTTCGAACACTGTTAAATATCCCACAGTATTGGTATTATTCAGCTTTTCAGTAACATTCATACTATCTAGACCTATTTCCACTTTTTCAACTATTCTTGTCACTTTACCTTGTTCTTATACAGTTTGATCCTCTTTCCACCATAAATTAGCTATCAGATGTTAAAACTAATCCTTCGATGTGCTTAAAGTAAAAAGTAAAAAGTTGAAGACAAAATCCTGGAGTTGTGTGAGTGGTTTTGATGAAATATGGCCATTTTACATTTGGTTATGTTTCTTTTTTTAAATGACAGATGTGATTTTCATGCATGATGTGTCAAGGACCATTTCTGGCAATGATAAATGGGGTAATTTTGGTGATTTTCAAAGAAAACACACCCCCTTTCCCTCTACATAACAAAAAGCTCCTAAGATCTTGTGATACTATGCATGTCACTTGTTATGATTAGGTTACCATGTAAGGTTTGTGTTTTTTAGGCCCATAGAGTAGCTGTCTGTGTGTGCTTTGTGTTTTCTCTACTCTGTGTAAGCTATTTGTCACTTTAAAGCAAGTGATGATGAATAACAGGAGACATTGAGGAAATGTGAGGGAACCACAATAATGTACAGTCAGCAGTTTCATTTCTTATTTCCTTGCACTAACGTCTCCACATTCTCAACGCAAATTCACTGTGAAAACACCATGTAAGCTGTGTTTTCTGGTAACAGACACAATGCATTTCTATGGATTCTGGATGTTATCACTGCAATGAAAAATACAAGTCACCCACCTTATTTCAGGAATTGCCTCCTCACAAGGGTTTTTTTTCTGCCTCTTGGTCTGACAGAACAAACACAGCTTGAAATGCCTCTTAGTCAGCGTCTGAAAAAAATGCTGTCTGAATACTGTGCAACCATAGAGATCACAGAGAATGTAGATCCCGGGGCTGGGCAAATAAAGCCACCACAGGGTGACATTATTTTTTTCAAAACAAATGTACTTGGTATTATGTATACACAACCATGAAAACAGAACTACAAATGGGGTACAATTGTGTTCTTGAAGAGACATTAACATTAAATCCAATGTGGGTGCAGGAGAACTCCAGAGGAATGTAAAGTTGACACTTTGGAGACTGTTGACTCACTCCCCCAAATAAACGACAACAGTCAAGCCTATAAGAGACCCCTCACTGCAACCTGAAGGTTTTCACTCCTGCTGGGGGACAAACTATCCAGAGAAGCCCATCTGCAGAAAAGTCCAGCAGCAGGGTTTTTTTTTTCATTTCCAGATCAAGCTATGAAATGGGTGAAATCAAAAGGTAAATAATTTACTTTAAAAATGATCTTGTGGGATATTTGACATGGAATCTATGCCAATATGGTCTACAATGACAACCATACACAGGTATATGTCTAACTTAAACTGCATATTTTTTACTGATTGCATTGCAGAAATATCCTTCTGTACTCATTGTGCTGCTGCTATGTGATCCCACAATATCTTTGCACAGGACTCCATTCTCAGAGTAAGTAGTAAAATAATGCAAACGTTTCGTTTGGGGAAAAAAAAACAAAAAACATTTCAACATCTCAAAATCATCTCAAGTCTCAAAATTACCAGTTCAGTGCATTGCTGTTAACTTGCGTGATAATTATCAGTATATGACAACCCATGACATGCATGCATATACACTTGCATTTCTTTAATATGCATATGCATTAAGGTCTATGGAGCTCTGATAGTTTCTTTATGTTGAAGATCTCTGTTACAGTTGACAAACTCTGCTTATATAAGGCACATATTATATGACCAAACTTTTTCTTTTCCACGGGGCGTTAACATTATTTCATCCTCCCTACTGTACACACTGCTGTTCTTATCTATATTTTATGACATATATCCTGTGTGGGTCTGTGTAGCAGCACTAACATTGCATGGTTAGTCAGTCAAGCTGTATGGCTGTATATAGTAGCTTCAACTGTACACTGAATACACTGACAAATACAACACCGACAAGGCATTATTGCATTACAGTGTCAACCCTGAGTCATGTGAAGTGTCAGATGTTTAATACAATGCTGGAAAACTGCTTTGCAAATAAATAAACATAGAATCTGTTGTATGTGAAGCATTTATTCAAACTTGATAAAGACCTTTAACTTCCTGTCCAGATGCATGAAAACAGGCAAATCTAGAGCTCAAGTGTTAAAGAGGCAGCCACAAACAGCTAGAGATAGCCTAATATTTATTCAAGGCAGCAGTGCAGCTTTCCAAACACTGAGCTTTTATTCCCTCCCCACCACACACACACACACACACACACATCCCTCTCTCTTTGTCTGCTAACTCTCTGCTTTCTGTTTCCATCTTGCAGCTGTGAGATTTTCATCTCAAGTTGGTATTCATAGGGAGCAGCATGCCATGTGCCCTCAGATCAACGTCGGGGAGGATCGTTTCCCAGGTGGATTCACAAAAACTAAGCACAGTTTGCTTTTTTATTTGCTTGACATTTGCCCTGCCCTACCCGAGAAAAGAACTACATAATACTAGTGCTATAAAAAGTTATATATTTCTGTAATCATGTCATAATTTCATGCAGATGTTGTATGTTTGTGAAACTGTAAAAGGTCAACTTGTAATACCATAGCATGGTAGAAACATACTGCACTGTCCACAAGTCTTTGGTCACCCTAAACTTTGTTATTATTTTTGCAAGGTTATTATGATCTTACATATTCATTTCTCAGTTGTGTCTTTACTAAAATACAACCAGAACAAACAGGACATAGTATTTCTGAATAAAACAACTTCAACAGGCTAAAGTTGCAAGTATTTAGGTTGACCTCCCTTTCTGCTTAGCCTGTCTCGCACTCACTTGGGCAAACAATACAAATCTTCTGCTGTATTTACGCCAGGTTGCATTCAAGGCATTTGCAAAGCTCAATATTGATTGTTTTAGCCCCCTTCTGATATGGTTGTATGATTCATGTTTTACACGAAATATTTATTTCAGTCTTGCTAAAGTCTATGGAGTACTAAGATTTTGTACAGTACAGATATAGTTTAACCATTATAGCAAAAGCGGAAATACTATATCAAATTTTTAACCCTCTGAAACCTGGGCAAATTCATTTGATTTCTTAAAAAAAAAAAAGAAAAAAGAAAAACAAACAAACAAAAAACCCCAAAACACAGGAAACAAGTAATGGGCAACTTGAGAAATGTCCCCAAAAATTTGCAAGATATCACAACAAGAAAATGATCTGGGAAAAAAAAGTGCTTAAAAATAATGACTCTCCAACGGTAATCATGATAATTACAAATATAGTTTGTCTGGATTTTTTTCCCTTGCCTTTTTTATTTATTTGTTTTTTTAAATGAACTTTCTGAATCTACAAAATTTTGCAACTTGCAGGACATTCCTTGCCAAGTTGCTCATTGTCTTTTTCCCCCATGTTTCCGAAGAAGAAATCAAACCCATCTGCTCACTGATCAAAAGTTTAAATACTTGAAAAATATATGTGAACCTAGCAAAAGAAAAGTAATATTGATCCAAGTTTCAAAGGGTAAAAATAAATAAAAGTAGATAAAAGTACTTCCTCGTGAACTAAGATATATCCAAAGTCCTACAAGACCTTGAAGATGACTTTGCATTTAACCACTTTTTGTCCCTGCAGGGTTTTATATCATGTCCCAGTTCCACATTGCTGAGCTGGCCAGAAGGGGCACTGTCAAAAAGGTTACTGGATCATCTACTCAGCATGTTGCTTATCAAATAGGCCCAGCATTCAACTTCAGGATCAACACAAGGTGGGTAAAATGCGGTGGGCGTTCAAATGGAGTTGCATGAGTGAACACTGACACCTTGTGGTTGAGCTGGTATTGCGCCATTTACCCTGTCCATGGTCCTGAACATCAGACTGAGCTCACCTGTACCAACACATTCCCTCTGTTAAAAAGATACTACGCAGATATATGGCATCGTAGTATGACATACATCACAAAACCTTGTTGGAATATTGATTTTAATGGAATATGTAAGCTGAGGTTGAGTAATCCTCTATGTTTCAGATCCGCTTATCCCCTGGGGCTGCCGGAGGAGTTTGCATTTGTGGCCATGCTGCGCATGAGTGGCAGCAGCATCAGTAAAAACTGTAATATCTGGCAAATGCAGGATGTGAATGGCAACGAGCAGCTGGCAGTCAGACTCAACGGGGAGTCACAGTCTGTGGAGTTCACCTTCACGGCGCTGGACGCCGGGAGGCAGACTATTGTTTTCAGCCCTCTGGCTTTTCTTTTCAATGATCAGTGGCACAAAGTCCTGCTGCACGTCAGCAGAAGCTCCGTCACCCTCTTCATTGACTGTGTCATGATCGGTTCCCAGAATACACCACCCCGACAAAAAGTCAGTCTGGATGGCTTCACGTTGATAGGAAAGCTCAAGGATGACCCAGTGATGGCTGTTCCGGTACGTCTATTTTAACAACTAAGCAAAACCTGTACATTTAGGATTCTTCCACAGTATAAAGCACTAAAATTCACCCACTTAGGTTAGGCACTGGGCTAAAGTAATCGTTTTTCAAGCGCTATTCGTAAGGTGAAATACATTGTTAGACAACATTATTTGACAATATCCGATTTGTGTCACTTGATATTTTCACTCCATAATATTTAAAAAACAAACAAACAAACAAACAAACAAACAAACAAAAAAAACATCTAGCCTTTCTTCTTGACTTTATTCAGTTTACTTACGCAATATATGATGATACCAGCCTGACAGGTTCTTTATATACTGACTTATTTATTTGTGATTGTATTATTATTATTTAAAATCTTATTTATTTAATTTCCATGAAAGCTGTGTGCTTAATTTGTTTATTCTGTTTCACTATCACTTGTTTGCTCATCCATGTGGGCCAAACTTCCCTGTTTAGTACGTTTATACTTTTTTGGTGAACAGGATCACCGTGTACGCATACCCCTTCAAAATAAAGTACCTTTTTGAAAAGCGTATAAGCAGGCTGTACATAGTAGGCTTTCCTTTCCGAGGTACTTCAGGAATCTCTGTTTCCTCGCCCACCTGTTTGGCTCGTCTGTGACAATGCTGAGTACTCTAGACTGCTGTGTCCATTCATGCTTTACCGACAACTATGTGAAATTTGTTGCAGGTTCTGGCGAAGAAAATGAGCTTTGCACAGGCTAAAACATCCTACAGTACCCCCAACATGCAGCGCTGGTGCACTGCTTCCAAAGATTTAGGCGCATGTGCACAATTGGCCACATTATAACGTCTACACAAGCGCTGTAAACACATAGTAATGTTTCGCTAACGAATAAGACTGTAACTAATTTACTGTGAAAGCCTACTTTCTGCTTTTCATATTATACTTAAGAAAAAAAAGATTTGTGGTTTATGGAAACAACTTCTGACTTTCAAGGACGCAGTGACGCCCGTGGAGCCTAAACATACCATTTGTTTCAGGACTAGGGCGCGACACTGTACACGTTATGATGATATTGTGCTAATTCATGTTTTTTTTCTCTATTTCTTAAGTTTGAACTCCAGTCAATGCTGATTCACTGCGATGTGGCGAGAGCCCGAGCAGAGGCTTGTTACGACCTCCCAGCCAGGACATCGGTAAGAAGAATTAAAATAAAATAACACACTGAATGACCTAAGTCTGTTGTTTGTGGCGTCAGACGACCAGTTACAAACTTTAAATAGACTATTCAGCCTAATTTGCTGGTAATTGAATGGGGAGTAAAATCAAGCAGCATCCAAGTTGTG
Source organism: Plectropomus leopardus (assembly GCF_008729295.1). NCBI lineage: Eukaryota > Metazoa > Chordata > Actinopteri > Perciformes > Serranidae > Plectropomus > Plectropomus leopardus. The sequence goes on along the minus strand of NC_056477.1, from coordinate 18,423,765 downwards.
TGCGTAAAAGAGCAGTTTTTGACCAGTACTGTATGCTTGTTTTTTATTCGCTTTCACGAGAGATATTATCTGATTTAAGTGCAACTGTAAATTCGGGTTAAATAGCCCGCTGACCCTGCTTATTGGTGGCGTCTGCGCCTTGGCCCCTCCCCGCGGAGTCCCCCCTGTAATCCCTCCAATCCCTTCCTGTAACCAAACATTGTATGAATATACATGAACCCCTGATGTGTATGGGACTTCGGACGGTCTAGATAGCTGAAGCGGATTCAGTTGGGTTGTTTTGTCGGGGGCTCCTTCAGCCCAACAAATCCCAGAGAAAGGACTACAACTTTTACCTTTCCTGCTTCACGGGGAGATCATGGCTCGGGGCCCCGGCGTTAGAGGGCCACTTTTGGTTCTGCTTCTGCAGCTTGTCTTTATCTGCTCCGCGCAAGTAAGACTTAAGTTTCTCTTCCTCTCTCTGTCTGTCTCTGGTTTCTCTGTTTGTCTCTATAGACCGATGTGACAGAGGTGCAGGTGAGTGTTCTCTTGCTGCTCAAGCCGTATAACAAGATACATTTTACCTGCAATTATGTATAAATGTTGAGATAGTTTCATCCAGTAAATTTATTAGAAATCTGTCACGGAAAAAAGTCAGGGATGCGACTATTGTCTGGAGTTTACTTTTTGACCTTTCCTTTTGCAAAGTGTTGCCTAGTACTGATTAATTCTGTAACCAGGAATCAACTCTATGGACTGTAAGATATTTTATTGTATGACACAGTCTTGTCTAGTAGTAACATAAAATAAGGTGGTGCACCTGCTGTCATTTTTTTCCATATTGCGTGTGCTGCAGTACAAGAAATGGTAATAATTTGTCATATAGGGTCATTTTCAGACTGAAGCAGATTTTCTCTTCTCATATTATTATTATTTTACTCAGAGGAGTGAAGGACCTGCTGGCCCTCCTGGACCTGCAGGTGTCCCAGGAGTGAATGGCATTGCTGTAAGTGCTCTCACTTCTCTAACAACATCCATGTAATTGCAGATACCAAAAAAAGTTCACTACTTGCTCAACCTAAAGCACTGAATCTCTTTTGTTTAGGGTGAGAGGGGAGCAGATGGCGAGGACGGACCTCCTGTAACTATAACATTTAATAAAATGAAAAAAAAGTTAGATGGCTTTTCATTGTACTGATTTCACTGAATTATGTGAATCCTTTGTTTTTAGGGACCTGATGGAGATGCAGGTAAACCTGGCTCTGCAGGATTACCTGGAATTCCTGGAAATGATGTGAGTACTTTAAGTTTTTTCATAAATTTTACACCCAACATGCCATCCACAAGCCTGCAAGAGGGTGGGACTACAAAGAGTGACCCTCCCATCACATAAACTAATAATATTGGCACTTGTTAGTCTTGTAGAGTGACCAATGAAATTTCAGATTTCGTAGCCAATGTGGGGGGAAAGTGGGCAAAAATGTGAGGAATTCATTAAACAGGATGAACCAATCCAAATTTCCTTTGTAACAGGCTAAACCAGGTCCCGAGTGTAATTAACTTTGCTCCCTGGAGTTTAAAGGAGGGTTAGGAAAACATACAATCATAACAGTGGTGCTGATGACAGACTGACAAAGAGGGACTGTAGGTGAATTGAGTATACCTTAAAAGAATAGGTAGAAAAATTATAAGTTTAAAATTATTTTTAATCAACTACCATGAAATGTATTTGTTCTAAGCATTATTGTTCATTGCCTGTGTTATACCTCGGGACAACTACCAGGTTCCCGAGAACAATAGCAGCTTTGTTAGCCGGCCGCTGTTGGTATCTCCTGTCGAGAATCCTCAAAACAGTGAGGAATTATTTCTTCCAGCCCGCTTGTTTGAAATGAGCCAGAGGAATGTTGCTCTCTGCTAAGTCTACAGTTTGAGTTTTGCCCTCTGCCCTGGTGCTGACTTTTTCTGTGTGTCTGTGAAGTTGAACGCGCTCTCGATGTCGTAACATAGTCAAAAGCAGAGTTTTGATTTCATTGCGACTGAAACGTGGATCTGCAGTGCAGTATATATTGAAAGAGGAGGAGGAGGAGGGGGTTATCATCCAGTTAATCCCATTTATGAATATGAAAGTCTCCTCCTACTGGAGTATGACTGTGTTATGATGATGTAATACATGAAGATTGGGTGTTGAAATTATAAATAATGACAGAAGGAGAAAAGAAGTATTGCCTGCTGTATATGTTTCAAACCTAATGTGAAAATGTATAGGTGCTAAAGTGCTCTAAGGTGAGTTATGATGTATTAGTTAAGCATGATGTTTCTCCTCTACAGGGTTTGACCGGCCCTATTGGAGATCCAGGGCCCGACGGTCCCCCCGGACAGAAAGTGAGTGACTAATGAGCCTTTGCCTTCCTGCTTCAGAGACTGTCAGTGAAATGGTGCCAAGCTGCTGTCCAGTCTTCTGGCATGGCAGGGAGAGCTGCAGTGCATAAACCAATTCCTCATGACAAATGAGACTTAATCCTGCAAGTCTTCTGTGTAATCTCCGTGGGGAACGAAGCCCCAACATCGGTCCTCATTAGGCTAAACATTGCTGGGTCAAGTGTGCCCGGCGCAGTCATGTGATGAGTTAGAGGAATGTTAACTTGGGCCGTCTGCAGGCTCACACAGCTCAATTTTACCTCAACACAGTGTTTGTTTTAACACCTATCTATGTATGTACTATAGCAGTGCTGAACTTACTTTGCCCAGGGGCCACTTTTGCAAAATAACAGAGGACTAGAGGACTAGGGGTCAGTTAATAAACAAACTTTTTTTTTAGCATTATATAAATTTAATAAATTGCCTGTTTTCAACCTTTCAATGTTTGCTGCCCTTACTCATCTTTGCCAAAATGTAAATCCAGTCACAGCAACCCTGCACAGATCAGGTGAATGCTGAGGGCTTCGCATGGACCTCTGTTTGGGCGACCAGGGGATCCGCCCCTGGCACTTCTTTTTATAAACAAACTTGTTATGTTTTTTCTTTTAATGCACTGCTGTGCCTTATTTACATTCAAGAAAAAAACCCTGATGTGAATTGGTTTATTTTCCTTGTGAATTAGAAAATAGCTATGCTGAAAGTTTTGTATCACTGATGTGATGTATTTAACTTTGTTGTTTAGGGCGAACCTGGAAAACCTGGACCTCGTGGAGCAGCTGTGAGTAGCATTTCCTCAGGATCAGATCAACCATGACCATCTGGCAATTTTATTTTTTAAGTCTGTCTTGTCTCATGTACACCAAATTATATACAATTCACACTAAGTCATACTGTATATGTCTCTCTTTAGGGTGTTGGGCCAGATGGACCCCCCGTAAGTTACATCTTTATGCTACGCAACTAATACCACAGTTTGTATCAAACTTTGGTGGTCTTTTTAAAAAATGTGTTAATATTTATTGTCTGAAATACAACTTTGACCAGGGACCACCCGGGCCTGGAGGACTTACGGGTGAAGTGGGAAAACCTGGACCAATTGTGAGTAGAGACTTAAATTAGGACAACAGGCTAGAAAATACACTGCAGCATCAAATGCGTCCAGCATGAGCACTGAGATGTTGGGACTGATTGCTACTGCTGTTCAGTAACACAACAGACGCATTTATCATGCACTGGCCATGGTAGCTCCCCAAAAAAGTAAGCCCAACTTAGGCTGATGTGAAAAATGCTATATGTAGGTGAAGTCCGTTCCATCAGATACGTCACTGAAACCTGCATATGGATCATTTCATTCATATAAACACACTGTATCTGCACTGTACAGCACTATCTACTGTAGTGTCAATGAACTGAGGTGCAGCCCCTGAACCCTCACAAATATGACAAAACGCATCTGTGCACATACACTTAAGAACAAATTAACACACACACACACACAAACTCTTGTACCTCTATTGTTGTGAGGACCCTCATTGACATAATGCATTCCCTCACCCTCACCCTAACATAACTCTAATTGTAGCCCAAACCTAAAAACCAAGTCATTACCCTCAAAAAGGCCTTTGAAGAAGAAAAGACTGGCCAACTATTCAAAAATGTGCTCACTTTGTTGGTGAAAAACATGTTTCAAAAACATGTACAACTACACACAAACACACCATACTCATACATGCTCTTTGCATCATATACTGATTCTATAAACCAAAAAATGCCATACTTTATAAATGATGTTTAAATATTTCAACATATATGGACTTAGCATTTTTGTACACATTCTAATATATTTTAGAAACTGATTTATGGCAGAAAATCAGCACAAAGTATATAGAACATTCAGCATTTAATACAACTACACTGATGCCTCAGGATGTTTTTTTTTATCAGTTCTTTACAACCAATACTTTATCTTTATAGACAAGACTTACTTTAGTTTTATTTCTATTTCAGCTTTGCCCTTTGGCCATAGTTGTCAGCCTCAACTTGCATTGGATTTTAAAGCAGTGATTTTGGATTTACAGTCGGAGTAGCAATCTGAGTTTCACTCCCAATGTGTCATAGATAGTATATTAAATTAGCATTGCCTCTTACTGAACATCTAAACTGAGTATCTGCCCACATAACAACTGAGCGGGCTACAATTTATTAGCGTACTTTAAAGCAAAATTGACTTTTTTAAAATGTTATTTATTTAGTCAGGCAGGTCCCATTGAGATACAAGATCTCTTCTTTCAGAAAGTCCTGGTCAAGACAGCATCATACAATTTTCATAATAAGACACATACAATACAAAAAGAATACATAAAAGCAAGGAAAATAGTAAAAGAAGAGCGGTTTGCAGGCAATATCAGTGATATCCATAACACATTCTAAGTCAAGTGCTATGTAAAACGCCAGCATGTTTCCCTCAGGGCAGTTTGTAAAAGGCCTTTAAAAGTATTCAAAGAAGAGAGGACTTCTAAGGTAATGACATTTAGGAGTTCTTTCCATGCCCAGGGTGCATATAAAGAGAGAGAAGATTTATCAAATTCTGAGCGTACCCTGGGAACATTTCAAATCAATTTGTAGATCGAGTGAAAAAGTTGCTGACATGAAAAGAGAACTCTTTCTGGCTAAAATCTAGCTGAGGTACATTTATGTAACAAAGGGAAACAGACAGGAACCTATTGATTTTTATGGATTTTTCTTAGAATACTGAATGCACTTTACCAGTGAGGGTTCAAAACCATGATTTATTTTGAAAAACAACAAATGAAATGTCAAAGCTTTAAAGTTCTATTGGTAAAATATCTTGTATTTAGAGTTTCCATCTGGCCTAAAGGTTTTGTAGTAAATGTCGTCATTGTGAGTTAGAGGTAAAGTTCTTCTTTTTGGCCAATTGCTATACTTTTGTCAGTCCTAAGATGCTCCTACACCAGAGTGTATAACTCACAGTAAAGCATATACACACAGACTCCTACCAACACAGTGGAGAGCCTATTGCATTTACTCTCTCTGTGTAGTTTCTGACACATTTTATGTCTTTTCTCAGGGGTCTATAGGTGTAAGAGGGCCACAGGGACCTCGTGGACCATCAGGGCCCAGAGTAAGTGACACAGATTTGCAAATGATTACATTTGACTTTATATTTCACAAGGGAAGGGGCATTATGCAGACATGGAATTCATCTGGCCTTGTTAGCGAAGCCACTGCGGCACACTGCTGCCCTTTAGAGATTTACAAGCCCCTTACATACATCACGATGTTGACAAATGACAATATAAAAGTGTTAACTTGTGTTTTTTAAATCAATTTCAGGGTGCAGCTGGAATGCAAGGCAGTACCGAGCTGGTAAAGCTTTGTTGTCTGGAGATTTTAAATGAGAGTTAATTTTTTTAGAGAAACTGTAAGGAATATTTTCTGACTTTTATATTGTTGTTTAGTGTCCAAACTCTTGTCCACCTGGGACCTCGGGACATCCTGGACTTCCTGGCATGAAGGTGAGAAGCACAGCTGAAGTGTTTTTTTTATATCACATTATGGCCCTAAAATATTGTGTGTTTAACTGGTGTTCCTTTTATTCTCTGTATGTTTCAAGGGCCACAAAGGTGTTAAAGGCGAAGCAGGAGAACCTGGGAAACAGGGGCACAAGGTAAAATATGCTCCATGTGGAGACACGTGTATTTGTAGTCATATAAAAATGATTTAAACATCAAAAAGTGAGTTTATATACATAACTGCATAAATAGTTACTTAAAAAATATGAATTTCCCTCCACAACTGTCACACATGCCACAGTATTCCACATCAGAGTAAAAATATACACAATATAAACATGAAAAAGGGATTTCTGGCACCTTTGAGACAAGTGTTATTTGTGCTGCTCTATTTCAAGAGGAAGTGATACATGCCCGTGCGTAATGCCTCTGACTCCTTGTAATGCATGGAGGATGATTGATTTGAAATGATGTTCAAGCACAACTAGCCTCTCCCTGTAATGTGTCTATGCACTATATAAATGGTAATGAGTCTGGGCCTATCTCCCTTTATCACCCCATGCCAGGATATGATTTACTGTCAGTCTGCGCTCCGTCCCCGAGAATGATTTTCTCCTTCACTGAAAGTTTCCTGTGCGCGGCCTTCTGCCTGTTTTCCACTCACAAATTCACAAGTATAAAGATGTGTATAGAAAAATAAGCAGATGTTGTACAGGGGCTGAATGAGTTCAGTGCCACGATATTGAAGAGGAAAATTCAAATCTAGAATAAGTTTATCTGAAATATTGCATCCTGAAAAATTCAATTTTTGTGAACCAGGTACAAACACAAACATGAAGTGCTTCATTCTGTATTTGCAATATACAGAAACAATGATGTGTTCCAGTGATTACATATTGCATATAACAACATCAAAAATCTATGACACTAAACAAAGACAGGGATATTTTTTTTGGCTTTTTTTTTCATCAAACCATCAGAAATTGAATACATTTTTTAACCGATTCAATATAGGGTCAGGCAATATATCACTATTTTATTGATATTATGATGTGAGACTAGATCATAATATCATAAGTGTTGTCCTTCCCTGGTTTTTAAGACTACATTACAATACAGTGGTGTAGTTTTATGAACTTATCAGTGTTCTAATATTTACCTTTACCCACTTAGTCAATATATCTACAAAACTGATGATTATTTATCAAAAATCCCATTGTGTTACTATTTTGTGAGAACACCAATAGTTAAACCTACAATATTGTTGAAATATTGATTATCAAGGTACTTGGCCAAAAATATTGTGATATTTGATTTTCTCCATATCGCCCAGCCCTAATTCAGCAGACTTTTCTCTAGAGGTGGGATCAAGTCATTATTTTCTAAATCCCAAGTAAATCAAGTCTCTGCACTCAAGTTCAAAGTCAAGACTGGTGAGGCCCAAGTCTAAAACCTTCAGTTTTGGGTCCTAAACAAGTCACAGCGCGCTCTTTTCCCTATGTATTACCATTCTAACATCAAAGTAAATAATAATAATGTTGGTTATTAAATTTACAAAAATCAAGAATACTTTTTCAAAATTTGTATTTATTTGTTAAAACAAGTTTGTTTAAAAGTTACTAAGGTGTTAATATGTCATACTGCAATTTGTTTTGTTTTTTTATTGACTACCTCTTAGGTTTTGCTGGCAAATTAAATTATCTTTTTTTCCAGCTGATGCTCAGTAAAGTTACCTCCTCGTGTTTCTCTCCAGACTCAGTGCTGTCGCATTGGTTCAAACAAAGCAGATCTGGAGAAATAAGTGCTGACTTCATGGGAATAAAAAGCATTAATGGAAATTAATGGAAGGGAAATTAATTGATTCATGGCATACTTTTAAAATCATGGTTTTTTTTTATCTTTGAGCTTGGGGTAAGGTATCAAGTATTTTCAGGTCAAAAAGCCTAAGTCCAAGTATAGCCACAAGTCACTGGTGTTTAAGTCGTTGTCGAGTTGTAAGTCTTTTTTGATTTTATCAGGTTTGACTCGATTGCAAGTCATATGACTTAAGTCCATACCTCTGCTTTTATCTTATCTTTTGGGGGACTTCAAGCAGAATTAACACATGCTCTCATTTCTCTTCTGCTCTCTGATGTAAACAAATGCTGACCCAGTCCATCGCTTTCATATCTGTTTGTTGTGTAATATTTGATTATCAGCTTGGTATTGTTTACATGTCTTAACAGCCCATTCTAATGCACATAATTAAAGGAAGAAATTGCCTTTTTAACAGCAGAGAATGTGCGCAGCCTCACAACTGAGCTGCTATCTATCTTAATGGATATGCCTCCTTGGGTCTACCACGGAGTCAGCATATCAATTATATGTAATTTACAAAGCAGGAGAACGGTAAATTGGAGTTAATTCGTCTGCTTTTGCCCTCCCTATAATCCATTAAAAAGTGAGTATTAAACACATTTCAGAATGGCAACCTCATTTTCTAATTAACACACAGTTGATAGGCGCAGCCGTTTACATTTTTCCCTCGTAAAAGTTAAATGTGCTGTTCAGTGTTTCATCTGATTGTCTTTGTGCTGTTTTCTTGCTGATGTTGTTTCTCTCCCGTTTACTCAGGGTGAGGAGGGAGACCAGGGGAGTCCAGGGGAGGTTGGATCCCAAGGACCAGTGGTTAGATATAAAATTCTTTATACTAAAATCCTTCAAGTGACAGTTTATTTTTTACTGTGTCAGATCCTCTGTTTTTTATGCTCACTGATGCACCTGTTGCCATCTCTTTGTTATTTCAGGGTCCTCAGGGAATTCGTGGAGCCATGGGAATGATGGGCCCCAAGGGAGAGATGGTAAGCATTTCTATGATTTTTAAACCCATTGCATGCATCAGATTCTTCCTGAATTATTTGCACATAACGAGTGTTCCTTTGTGGTCTATTAACTCTTCAAACAGATTATAATAAAAACACTGACACTGTTCTCTGGCAGGGAGCTCGAGGTCTTGATGGAGATCCAGGTCCCCAGGGTGTTGCAGGGGCAACTGTAAGTTTGTTCCCCAGTACAAATTATTTTATTTTGGCAACAAATATGCTATGTATGAGTAACGTATGATTCAATGCATCATTTAAGGGGGATCAAGGCCAGAGAGGTGTGATGGGCGAGCCTGGGCCTAAAGGTGAAACGGTAAGGATAACAGATAAGTTTAGATGTGAAAAAATAAACATTGTTTCACTGATTAAGTTTTTAACAAAATGGACTAAATGTATTGTTGCTTTGTTGTTCAGGGTGCTCTAGGCTCAAGGGGAATCACAGGTCTTCCAGGTCCCAAGGGAGAGGCTGTGAGTGTCTGTTAAATATGACAAATACAATGTAGATGTTTGTCTGCAAACAGCTCATTTCAGTTTGTGTTTTTTATCACCAGGGCTTGCCGGGTGTGGACGGTCGCGAGGGTATCCCTGGGATGCCTGGAGCAAAGGTAGCATCATTTTTACTACTTGATTTATAGAAATAGTAAGTTTTAATGTTACAATTTGTAATATGAAAATGCATTCCCCTTAAAGGAACAGTGTGTAAGATTTGGGGGATTTAGTGGCATCTAGTGGTGAGGATTGCTGATTGCAACCAGCTAAAACTTCACCATGTTCGAATTCCTTCAGTGTTCTTTGTTCAGGGGGTCTGTTATCTGCAGAAGTCTCTTCCCTGTCCAAAAACAAAAAGACCCAGTAAAAATATTACATAAAGTAGTTTCACTTTACAAATCAGTGTTTCTCTGATGCTGTTCAGAATGACGAGGGACGTGCAGCTAGTCTAACACCTGCTAATGTGTGCTCAGTTTTTCCTCTGATAACTTACGATCCAGATGTTCTGGAAGTTTTTAACTAGCAGCCCAATTATCGATTGGAGGTCTCTTCCTCTCCAAAACAACCAAACCTGGTAATTTAAACCAGTAAAAACACAGAATAAAGGCATTTTACATTAAAATATCACTGTTTTTCTGAAGCTTATGTCATGGAAAGGCATCTAGATACAATGGCTAACACGACAAAACAGTAATGCAAATGGTCCTATCTGTAGCCAGTGTTTGGTTTGTCCATTCTGGGCTACTGCTGAAACATGGTGGTGCAACATGGCAACGTTCATGGACCTGATCCCTATGTAGATATAAATGGCTCATTCTAAGGTAAATAAAAACACTATGACTCTGATGATCAGGTGATTAAACACTACAGAAAACATCGTATTATATCCCATTTCTGCCAATATTTTCCACTAAATCCTACACACTGATGCTTTAAGTCTTGTCTTTTTTTGCTGTTAGGAGCAGTTTCAGTTCATTCTTATCACTGTTTCTCTGCAGGGAGGTATTGGGAAGCCGGGTGTTCCTGGAGAGGTTGGACTTCAGGGGCTTCCTGTGAGTATGACCTTTGACCCCAAACTGACTTACTCTGATTGGATTCACCTGAGTAAACTCCCCAGGAGCAGTTTAAAGCACCACAGCTCGTGCATACTGCAGTACAATACAGATATCTCCACGTCTGTATTGCAGTAACAAGCAGCAGTCATAATATTTTTATATCTTGTGTTTTATAATGTATAAATGTGGGCTGACATTTCATACACATACTGCAGAATTCCTCTCACCCCTCTGTGATATGATACACATACAGCATGCTGTGCTGTGAGACAGTCATCACCGTCTTCCTCCAGCAGAGAAGCGAGCAAAGTTTTTCCAGCCCACTAATCTGTGATTAGTCTAATGAAAGGCACTAATGAGAATCAGTTGGCAAACATGAAGAGCCCATCTGTGGCAGCATTAACAAAGATTTCATAGGCGTAAAAGTCATCACCTGACTTAATATCCAGATCACTTTTATCATCTTAAGCTTATTTGGGTCAAAAGCTCAAAAAACCAAATGTATTTTTTATCCCGTAACAAATAATTATGCTCCAGTGTTTCTTAAACCGAGGTGCGTTTTATTTTAGGAGTGAAACTTCCTGCAAGACATGTTAATTCTTTGTTGTAAGAAATTGTTCTTTTGTTGTTGTTGGACTTCTTTAAGAAGTGCTCTCTGTTTTTTAGGGCTTGCCTGGTGCACCTGGACCAAAAGGCTTGAGTGGCTCTAAGGTTGTTTGCTAAATCAATTAATTATATGTTATCAGTGTTTTCTTGCTTTTTTTTTTTCTTAAATTGTCAGAATCTTCTTTTGTTGTTTTTAAACAGGGAGACGCTGGTCAGCCAGGCCTCCCTGGGACAATGGGACCTGCTGGCAAAACAGTAAGTATAAATGGCACATGTTGAAACGCTGTTGAGATTTTTGTCTCCTCTGTTGTGTCACTGTGCTGTTTTCCTGTCACACCTCAGGGTGAGCGCGGAGAACAGGGAGAGGTGGGACCTGTTGGACCTATTGGTGAACCTGTGAGTAGTTGTCCTGCCTGTATTTCTATTGTTTTATTTTATTCATGTTTATTTTTGACTTTTTTTTCTAATTTTCTTATCTTCTCTGCAGGGAGCTATAGGAGAGCGAGGCCCTGCAGGTCCAGCCGGCAAGCTAGGTTCCAGGGTAAGTTATTAACACAAGGATTACAAAGCACAATTACATTTTAACTGACTGATTTTGAATTAATTGTACAGCTAGTTTTTAATCTATGCCTTTATTTATTTTAATCTTTATTTACTGTTATTTTTCAGCATGTTAAATTGATATATATATATTTTAATTTATTTTATTTTATTTATTTATTTTTTTATTGAGTTTCATTAAGGTAGACAGATGAGAGTTAATTATTTCTACAGTGACTAAATAAATAAAACAATAAAATAAAATATAACAATTGTAAATCAGTAAAAGGGGGAGAGGGGGTAACACGTTTTAAAGAGTTCCATTTGTGGCCACAAACAAAAAAATGCCGTATTACGCAGTATATCAACCAATAGTCTCTGAAGCTCCATGTCTCGCCATAAACTCTCCATGCCTTTATTTTGAAAATACAGGCCTTTTAAATACCCTAGCAGCCTGTGTACATGCGCTTTTGATGCACTTTTGATACTTTGAATCAAAGAGGCTGAAAAAGGAGGGAAGCCTCAGAGTCCTCACTGTTGTTTCACTGGAATGTCTCAGAGAATAGAGCGAGACTGGATCTCACATGAAGTCTATTTTCACAGTAAGGGGAGACCAGTAAGCAGCAGGCTGAATGAGCTCTCTGTTCTCCTGGCATTCCTCAGACAGTCGCTCAGTGATCAAAGGGGGAATGGCACACAAACATTCCCGAGAGAATAAGTAGCTTACTTGACTACAATGTACAATATCTGTTGATATTCGGGCAGTTTTAGCTTTGTTAAAAGGTGTTATGCTTTATGAAATCACTTCAGTGTATAAAATGCGACTGTAAGTCTTAACATAATTTAACTTGCTTAGATGTTTCTACTTACCAGGTTTGCATGTTTATTTCTTACAGGGACCCAAAGGCGACCCCGGCCTTCCTGGTCTCCCTGGTCCTCCTGGCCTGCCCGGGGTAAAAGGAGAGAGGGTAAGACAACACCACAGTCACATTCAGAGACCTTTTCAGCTTTAGGATAATTGTCTTAAACAGTGCTTGAGAGATTGATGCTCAACAGCAAACAGCAGATCAGCTCCCTCTAGTGTGGACAAACAGAATATTCACATCACTGTCATGATCATTCAGATCGTTTGTTTTGGTTATTACAGGGAGATCGTGGAGAACCAGGACCCAAAGGAGAGCAGGTCTGAAATCCGCATACTAAATATGAATACTTTCTTGATAGTAATGCTGCATTTAAATAAAAAAAAGTGGGTTGCTTTGGATAAATAATTTACAGACTTTGTTTTCATAGGGAGCACAAGGTGATGAGGGAAATCCTGGAGACAAAGGGGATACTGTAAGTTGTTACACAAGCACTGACACAATTCATTTTTAACTTATTTTAACTATTGAACAATTTTATTTGAGATAAAATCTCACCAGACTCCACTTGTCCTTGTTTCCATCCTCTGTGTTTTTATAAATGCTGTTATAGGGTGAGTCAGGAGAACCTGGACCTAAAGGAGAGGTGAGTTCAAACAGATTGTTTTAGCATTTTTCTGTGGTTTCAAAGCACTGAAAAAGTGCTGCAGCTTTGTAACATTTCTCATGCTGGTACCTTATTTTCTGTTTAGGTCGGTAACCCAGGCGAGACTGGCAAAAGAGGTCCTGAGGGAAGTCGAGGCCAGCCGGGTATCGAGGGGCCGGCTGGCTCACCTGGACCGCGGGGCATGCAGGGGAACAGGGGTACACCTGGAGTCAGAGGGACGCAGGGTCCTGCGGTAAGTCCAAGAGAAAACACTTCAAGGCAAAATAACGTTTAAAAAGTGTCTTATGACACTTGCAATACCTGTGCAGCAGTGTGACGGTGAGAAAGAAACAAGCTAAGCAACCAATAGTCCTGAGCCAAAACTCTGAAACCTAAAAGTCAGAAGACTTCTTAGGGTCAACTCGTAAAATATAGGGGTACTGATTTTTCGAAGTATTTCTTCCTTAAAGGTGTAATCTGTAGTATTTAGTGGACTCTAATGGTGAGGCTGCAGATTGCAACCAACTGAAACTTCTCCTGTGTGTTGAGCATGTATGTGGCCAGCGTAAAACAAAAAGAAACTGACCCTATCTAGAGCCAGTGTTTGGTTTCTCCATTCTTGACTACTGTGGAAACAACATGGGACACTTTGTGAAAGAGGACCTGCTCCATATGTACATATAAAGGGCTGATTTGATGTAACAAGACCACGAGTCCTAGTTTCAGGTGATATAAACTAATAGACGCAAAGTTATAAATACACTGGACCTTTAAAAGAAAACTTAACCCCCAAAATGATACATTTTAGGTCATTAACTCACCTCATGTTATGTTGAATTCAGGAAGAAAAATTTGTTTTTCCTCCGATGCTTCCACAGTAAACGGAAAATCCAAAAACAGAGAAAATTCTTGCTGAATTGAAGTCATAGGGGGGGCAGTGTTTTACAAAAAAAAGCAAAACTATATCAAAATGTCCCTATACCTTTCACACAACTTATGCAGGATAATCTAAGTCTCATTTATCCAGTCATTTTCTCAATACTTCGCCAACAGATGCACTTCACCAAAACTGTAATATTTAAACATTTACACTTAACAGCCGGTCGCAGTACTCGTCCCTGTGTGATATAGTTTTGCTGTTGTTAAACTTACTCTCTTATGGCTTTAGTTTATCAAGAATGTTCACCAGTTTTGGATTATTTGTTCACCTTGAAGGCATGACAGAGAAACAAAGTTTTCTTCCCAAATTTACCACAACACAGGGTGAGTAAATGATATACAAATGATCGTTTGGAGAGTGAAGGGTTCCTTTAAAGTCTGCTGAACATTAAAAAAATGATAGAGGCCTTTAATAAGTCCCTCTGGGCTGAGTACCTCTCCCTGCACACTTTTATCTTCATATTATGATGTCCTTCTTTTAATCGTAACTTGGGCAAATAAATTCTAAAACACTAAATCCCAATATTCTGCAGCAGCAGGAAATACATTAAAATATACACGCAAGATGTTCTGAAAATGTGGTTTCAATAAAACAGGTTTCATAAAGCCAAGAATAGTAGAATTATCTCCATCATAAGAGGACCGAGTGAGTAAAACAGGAGGAGTGCTGTTTTTCGCTTGATAACAGTACCGTAGAGTCTTTTCATAAATGTTTTAGATGCTGTCGTAAAAACTATTAAGTCATCTTTTCCTTTTTCAGGGTAAAGAGCCAAGCGATCAGCACATCAAACAAGTTTGCATGCGAGTCATGCAAGGTAAGAACTGATAGGCCTTTGACCCCATTTATCATTCCCTTGTGCCTCATTTCATCACTTTAATCTTTCCCAGAATGCCTCATTACACAACCACACATAGAGCCGCCCCTCTGTTGCCTCACTGATCTGGGCGGTTTCTGAATACTCTTATGTTCAAAAAAGGACAGTCTCATAACCAAAACATGAAATAAGCTTCAGTCTTTGTTTATTTGATGGATGAAAGATTCCCCTCGCCAAGCTTTAGAAATGTTTCTCTGAAGTCACAACCTCTGTTCTCTTCATTCTGTTGCTCTTACGTCTTCACAACTCATCTCCTACACTCATGATTTTTTTATACCCGATGTGTTGAAAAATTAATTTCACCTCCAGCGGACCTGCTCTCCTCCGCTCCAAGCAAAGAGTCTGCCTGGAAAGGAAATCTTTAAAAAAAGAGCAGTCAAGCAGCTGCTGCATGAATTTTCATCAGGAGCCGGAAAACCGGAATCTCAAGCGCAAAATACCATGGTGCAAGGAGCCACAGGAGATTAATATTAGATCCTTTGCACCATGAACGTAAATTTCCTGTCACTGATTGCCTGAAATAAAGACTATTATCTCCTTTCTGCACAATTTGCTGAGGTTCTACAGAAAAAGGTTGAAAAACAGGAGAAGCTCGGGGGATATCGTGACCACAGTTTCACCTCGCTCTGCTTCACTCCGACTCAAGTACAAGAACTGTTGGACCATCTCCTCTATCAGAGCTGCTTCAGGCTTCCAGAAATGAGCCCTATTCATGCTACCACGTGATTTTTAACAAGTGTTATGCATAAAAAAGTCCCTTGATGACTGTCAACTTCTATTGTTTGGAAACACTGGATGTCAGTTATGCATCTGTTAAATTTCATAAAATTTAAATTTACTGAAGTTCATCAGGCTCATCACCTTCTTTCTGTTGTGCTCTAACAGAACAGCTCGCCCAGTTAGCTGCTAGTTTAAGGAGGCCAGAGTCTGGCGTAGCTGGTTTACCTGGAAAACCTGGACCTCCGGGGCAACCTGGGCCTCCAGGAGACAATGGCTTTCCTGGGCAGTCCGGGGCAAGAGGCCTTCCAGGACTCAAAGGGCCGCCAGGAATGCTTGGAGCGAAAGGACCCAAAGGTAATGAATGTATTGGCAGATGATTCTTTTCAGCATGAAATTAGGAAATTAGACATTAAATCAAAACAATGATATGTCTGTACAGAAATATCTTCATCTCATTAAATCTGTTACAGGTGAAATGGGAGACAGAGGCGCCAGAGGGCCCACTGTGCGAGGACCTAAAGGTCAGCCAGGGCCTCCCGGACTCCCAGGTGAGTAAAATTTGCCCTGCTATCTTAAAGGAGCTGTATGCAACACTCGGAGCATTAATACAAGGGGTCGACCAATACTGGTTTTTCAGGGCCGATATTGATTATTAGTAGTTTAATGAGACCGATCACAGATATTTGGAGCTGATATGCATTCATAATAAAAATGAAAATCTTTCAGTCAATATTTAGAACTTGGAATATAACAAACTCCAACACAAAACTTTGTTTAAATGCATTTAGCAAATGTTTATTAAAAACTGAAACTTTCAGCACCATATACAGCAAGATCCAACTTTTTTGTCAAGTCAAGCGAACATTTGAACAAAAAATAAATAAATAAAAATAGCTCCCTGTGGTTTTACAAAGTAAAAGTTCTTCCCATGCTGACAATGTCTTTGCATATTTTAATTAATTAATTTTATAGGTGATCATTAAAATAAAATGCTGATACAGATAATTGACAAAATACCTGCTCAAGTCATCGGTCAGGCCAATGATCTGTCGACCCCTAATTTACAGTTTAAAGCAACAAACAACAATTTGCTATGTAAATATATAGTAGAGTGATGACGTCCTGAGCAGAGAATGAAGTCACGCTTCCTCAGTGTGTGTTATGATCAGAGCTTCTCTGTTCTTTGTTCTTTCCTATTACATTCAGTGTTCCAGGTATACTGAGGCTACTTAGAAGCCACACTCTGATTTAACAGGTTGACAGACTGAGTAAAAAACAAATTTCTCAACCTCTTCAGTCGAGCCTGTGGGACTCTAAATCTCCTGTGTGATGGCAAAAGCTGATTTTCTTCAAAATAACGTGTGAGAGGGATCTGACGTAATATTGCCAGCCAGAGACAACATTCATTTAGTATACCCAGTTTGGAAATTTGACTCAAGCACTTGACCCACAATCTTTGAGCAGATATGCAGCAGTCTGGCTAATCTCACTTTAGGCTGAGCAGAGACAACTGTGCCATGCACTGACTACATACTGCATAACACTGTAGTAGATAGGGGATCTGTTTGTTGTCTCCAAATGACCTCAGTCTGCTATGAAAATAAATAAATTGTCGTACAGGTAGGATATGGTTGAACTGCCTGCTCCTTTATATTAAAAAAAACAGTAGTACCAGAAATAGACAGAATTGTGGATCAAAATTCCTTAAAACAATTCAAAACATTACCCACATCTTAAGAAAAACAAATAATCTCCTGTTTGATCTCACTTTGGTTTGATTTAAACCTATTTAAGTTCAAAAGAAAATTTCAATTTTAGATCCTTTAAGTTGTTATTTAGTTAAATAATCTTTAGTCTCTCTGGGATAATCTCGTCCAGGTTTGACCTGTGTAAGTATAGTGTTTTTGGAGACAGACCTGGTTCAATGTGGTCTACATGTGGGGAAAAAGGTGAAAAAGGATTAATGTCCTCTTTTTTTTTTTTTTGCATTTCACAAATACAATAAAGGTTTGGCAATTGTGGAGTGGGTTTTAAACAACGTCGGGGCTTTAAATGTTTAACGTGTTCACAACACTAAAAGGCGCAAAAAACCGAGGATCGTTACTTTTCCCTTAATTCTCCCCTTAACTGCTGAATCGGAAGATACGAACCGGAAGCTAACTTCAGCGTCGTGACTCGCACCCTAAAACAGCGCTGCCGTATTGTTTTTACTTTACTATCGAGGCTAAACTTTACCATGCTTGTTATTAGTCTCTTAATTTGCCCAAAGAAAGATAAAAAAACTACACGAAATACAGGAAGCCACGCCCTCTTAGCTTAGCTACGGAACACCCAGCTTTAAATTTAGCTTGAAAACAAGAACGTGACATGCTAATGTCATGAGGACAATAGTTTTCAACTCACCAAATCCTGCTTCAAAGCTGAAACAAAAGCCAGAATCCAGCGACCACAGACAGGTGAACACGAGATCCTCCCAAAATAAGAAAATATAATAATAATAAAATGTACTTTCCTCCTCCACTTGCTTTGTTCCCTTTTCTCCTCACTCATCTACTTGTGACCTCTCTTCCTGTCTCGCCAGCACGCGGCGCAGCGACTGCTCTGATTGGCTGTTATCTGCCGCATTTGTTAAAGGAACACTAGACAAAAGTCATCATTTTCAGATTTTTATTATAGTATTATTATACAGTACTGTTAAAGCCCATTAATATGAAACAATTGTCATATATCTGCATGACATGGTATTTATTATTTGTTTGACCTTTTATCTCTGTTTATGGTTATAATCCTAATTTACACTCTGCTAGCATTTGTTAGCACCGTTAGCTGCTGGCTGCAGACTTTCGCCTCCTCTCAGACTCTGAATCATGGATGGCCTCAGAATTAGGGATGCACGATATTGGACTTTTTTTATATTGGATATACCAATATTTAAAAACTTGTTTGGCTGATTACCAAAACTGATATCAATATATCCCTTATATTATACAACACAATGCTTTTCAGTGTATATATAATATTCATTCATTGTGTAAAATAAGAAATACTTAAACTTAGGTTTGATATTTTGCACATGTTCACTTTGTCATGAATTTAAAAAAAAAAATAGTTTGTGATATTGGCAGAAATCAGCATGTCGACTGATTCCGATATTTCATTTTAAAGCCAGCATCTGCAGATACCTATGGCGTGCCCGATATTACCTTGCATCCCTACTCTGAATGTCATACAGTTTCTTAAGAGTACATTTTTATCAAGTCTGTCATGAAACAGAACTCACAATCTCATATGTGCATTAATTTGTGCATGATTTACATTGAAATCAGGTGAAGAAAGGATCTCTTAAAGGCTTGTATGGGCAGGAAGAATGTTTACTATAAAAAAAAAAACTTCTTTCATGTAGCCTTTGTAAGGTCTTGTTGCATTAAGAGAGATTTAAAACAAATGTGAACCTCTCCTTTAAATCTAGCCACTGGCATCTTAAAATGAATTTTGTGATCACAGGTGAGCCAGGCAAACCTGGCTATGGTCAGGATGGTCGGGACGGGCAGAGGGGACCTCCTGGCGTTCCTGGACAGCCTGGTGTACCTGGGCCTCCAGGTGCAGCTGGTCCCAACGGTTATTGTGACCCGTCAGCGTGCAACCTCCAGGCAGGGGCCGCCCACCAGTCTCTGGATGTGAAGGGACCTGCAGGGAACTAAGAGCCACTCTGGCAGAGACAGAAAGACTGTTGGATTAGCTCCCCTGAGCACACAACATTTTTCACACTTTCTTCCCGGGGGCTGCGGCTGGTATGGCGCCTTCCATCCTTTAACCTCTAGTCTTGTGAGCACGTTTTGTGCCAGCCGCGTCTCCATCAGAGGGAGCCAGCCTCATAAAAAACCCCAACACAAAACATTGTTTTTTATGAGCTGCAGAAATCTAACTTGTTCTGGTGTTTTTCTACCTGAAATGTTTTAATATTTTCAGGAAGGTGTGCTCACATTTCTGAGACAAAATGAAATGAGCAGAAATGTTCCTTTGTCCCACTCTCCTTGTACCTTGTTCCCCATTTACAGTGTTTTCTTAAATCAAAGCTTCTCCGCATCCTCACAGAACAATTCAAATTATTGCCCAAAGCAAACCAGGATCAGGACTTTGTTTGGTTCAATTGCCTTTCTCACTTTTTTTGTTCTGTATGTGCTAATGTACCAAAGATAAACCTGCTGAAACACATTTTTTTAAATATAAATTTGTCTGTTTTCAAAATAAAAGGGAGAGAGGATGAAAATGTCATCAAGTCACACTGACTTCAGTTTGTTGAAAATGTTGTAAATCTGTATAAAAAAGTGTTTGAATTGTGGTTAATTATATTTCCTACGAAACAACCTGATGTGACATTTTGCCTCGTTGTACAGAATGACAACAGTCATGCATACATGGACATTTATTTTCCACAGTGAGGGAGACCCTCATTACTGTTACAAATAAAGATAACAACACATGAGGTGTTATTTTTTTTCTATAAACTGGTATCACTTTGTTTTGATATAATAATAGGAGAAAATGCTAAATTGATGCTCTCAATAGCTTCTCAAAAATCTAAAATAAAAACAAAAATATTACAACTTCCCTTCAGTAGCTGCTGTGGAGCTTTTGGTCACATCCCATGATCTTCATCAGCAGATGGAGTTTCCAGACTGATAAAATAATTGTATATGCTCAGGTTTCAATCATGTCTGCGCCCTTCAAGGATTCTAGTCAAATATTTCTTCATCTACATTTCCATGACAACTGGACAAACTTCATGAGGTGATGAAGATCACGCGAAGTGATTGAAAGCTCCAGATCAGCTATTGAATGGACTTTGAAGTGAGATTTTTGCCACATTCAAATGAAACTTGTAAACTCACGTTTATGACATGGGAAGTCACATACTTGAAATCATAACCTCTGAACTCTCAGAAAGTTTCGACTTATGAGACTGTGAATACCATAAGAGGGGGGCATTCATATGGTCAACAAGGCTGACATGTAATGTGGACCAGGTGGACACAAACGCAGTGGATAACAGGCAACAGGAACTGAAAAAATCCAAAAGGAACAGCAACTGAACATCACACAACCAAAACAAGGATCCAAACAAGACTGAACTGAAAACAAACTGACAAGGAGATGAAATGCAGGTGGAGAAAAAGGGCGGAGAAGCTGAGGAGAGAGGAATGAGGTGATGAGGCAGAAGAACAGGCAGGAAGTGATGTGAGACAGCTGTGACAGAAAACAGGTGGGAAACAGATGAAGGCAGGAAGTAACACAAGACCAACGAGGACATAACCTACAAAATAAATCAGGAAACAGACAAACCATGATGAGCACATGAAATAAGGGAAAAGACAAACAGAAAACACTAAAACAAAGTCCAAAATACAAGAAAAGATTAACAAAACCCAAGATCGTGGCAACGGTAAACACAGCTTCATTTGAACACATTTGTCAAAAGCTGTTTTCAACGTCAATAACGAAGTTTGAAACTGAAAAATATCACAGTCATGTTTACTATGTTTCATTCAACATATCTTTACATTTTGAATCATTAATGTTTAATTTACTTTAACAACTCGACTGTGTGTTTAATGAAGAGAGAGGAGAATTCTTGAACACTGTCCTTTAACCTGACATATATTTTCAAAATACAACATTTGTCCTTCAAACCCTCATAAGATTCTATCTGATGAGGACATTGAATACAAGTTTGAAGACTGAAACATATTTCTAAAAGAAAGTTTACTGCAAGTTAAACAACAGTGTGCACAAATTCTTCTTTGCCGAGTCAAAGGCTAAAAATCTGTGATTTTAGTTGTGACTTTTCCTCTGTAATATAACTTCTACAAGGAGGTATTGTTGTTAACACTAACATCATATTGAAAACATAATTTTACGTGTAACATAACTGCCATCCAGGCAGTAACCCAGGCTGTTAGTGCCCCGAAAAGATGACACAACAAAAGGAATTAAAGCACTGAATAACATTTATTGCACACATGTAAGGCAGGTACCATTAATCGGTGTCAATAAAAGATCCTGCAAAGAAAAGTGTAAAATGTAACCTCTGATACCTGGTAACCACACACACACACACCGGATCATCCTCCACAACAGGAAAATCACGGCCTCTACTCTTTATATCAAGAGTCTATGAAGTCTCTTCTGCTGTCACCGTCCAGGACGGTCTGCTTCTACATACATGAGGTTTCAACTGCTTTTTTCAATAAAAGGCAACAGTTAGTGTTGTGATATTTTTCCCCTAAATAGCTCATCATGTAGACATGTGGTAAACCAAGACTGAGGTAGATACTCAACGAAACAGAGACCTTTAAAAAACACACATTTAAGTCCGAAACATGACATGAGTTTAAGGAGCAGAGAGGAGTTACAGTGAGAGCAGCAGGCAGACATTTTTAATCCGGGGGACCGTGCTGAGAGGCTGATCCATATTCCCCCTCGTTACAAGCTTATTTACAAGATTAGATTATAGGTGGCAACAGGATCATCTTGCATTACTGTAAAAACAGAAGCAATGATGAATTATGTGGATGGATAAAACGTAGTGGTTCAATGCATTATTTGACAAGACTGTCTTTAGATAGTTTAATATTTGATTTAAAGGATGCGTCAACCTATAGCGCCTCCATCCTTTGCTTTCGTCTGACATTTCCTACTTAGAATAAATGGATTTTAACTTGGAACGATGTGAAACGGCTGGCACCAAATTGCTGGTGAGGTGGGCTGTGACATCAGCGGCCATTTTGTGTCCTCCCTAGTTATCATACTGTTTAGCTAAATTGAAGTCACCAACCGGGTGCACATTAATATCAATTCAAGCTAAATTCAATATACGCAGCAGAGAGTTGCTCTCATCAGTACACCAAAAAAAAGTTCAGATCACATTAGTCCGCTGATGCCGCCTCATTTGAATTTGGTCAAGGTCGGCGTTATTGTCTCCAAGGGGAACCCATTAAACCGAATATGAAAATTAGCGTGACGAAAGGACAGAAGCCAATAAGAAGGAGGGGATTTTATGTAGCCTATAACCCAAAGAAAGATTGTTTTCCATTCACATTACAAGCAAGGAGAAAATAAATACATGTCCAGCAGGGGGCTCTTTCAACTCACAAATGAAGTCGGCTGCACACATTTGATTTTACACCAATCTGACAATTAGACCACACTGATAAAACTTAGCAGAGATAAAACCAAGCCCGCACGCTGAGAAACATATAAAAAAAAATGCTCAGAGTTTCGGAGTACGATGTGACTTATTATTCATATGTGTAAGAGAAGCTTGATGACTTTCTGTGATGTGAGACATGAAGTAAAGAAAGTGTCAAACAGATCTTAAAGGATGAAATACAGAGAGTTCTTAACGTCACAAAATGTCAGATACACCCACAGAACTTTTCAAACATTAATCACAGCAGGACACTTAAAAGTAACATTAAAGCCTTTGAGTCAAACTCTCATTAAACAGCACTCAAAATGAAAGCTTAAGGAAAGCTATATAGACTGCGGTCCAATTATCTTTTTTCGA
The DNA here is from genome assembly GCF_008729295.1 of Plectropomus leopardus. NCBI lineage: Eukaryota > Metazoa > Chordata > Actinopteri > Perciformes > Serranidae > Plectropomus > Plectropomus leopardus. Next base: position 18,400,674 of record NC_056477.1, on the reverse strand, counting down.
CTATATAAAAGTTAGTTGTTTAGAGTGATTACAAAGTTGAGTTGGATGAAGAAACTTTGCATTTCCTCCAAAATCTTCAAACATGGCACTGATTTCAATCTTAAGTTTAAAGCTGGGAACTTTTTTCTTTATGTCTTGAAGCTCTGCACATTTTCAATGATTGTAAAGTTTCTGGATAAGCACAATCACATCGCCTGTTTACGTTAAGTTGACTCAAAAGCCTCTAAAATTAGTCGAGAACATTAAAATGGCTCTAAAACCTGCTGTGGCAAATAAATAAATCCAAACTCCAGTCTTAAAAAACCAAAATCAGACAATACATAGTGACACACAGTGCTGGTCAGTCAGTGAAAAAACAGGATGTAGACCATGATATTGTTAAAGGGTCACTTCTGTATTTTTCAACATGGACCCTTTTTTCCCATGTTCTTCTGTTTAATTGACTAATGGGAACAACATTTTTTTAAACTGGTCCAGGATTGAGCAGGAGCGCTGCAGCTGGCAGCTATGAAACGGGTTGTAATGTAACCCCTTGGGGCATTTGTGCAACGCCAATGTAAGGCCTTTAAAAGTGTTTTTTCCTCCGACAGGCTCAAAATAATATTCTAAGTGTCTGATAACATTATGGAAAAGACTCTTCAGAGAAAAATACTTTTGTCAAAGAGTAAGATCCTTTTTTTCCCCAACCAGAAACAGCTCCAAAATTGCCATTGCCAAACTTACCAGACTCCATTTAAATAAATAACAATTTTAGCATACATAAAGCCCACATCTAACTGGGTGCCTTAAGGATTTGTTTCATCCAAGCAATAGTTTGTGATTGTTCAAACAGTTGGAAGATGAACCAAGATGTTTTTTGTTAGTTTTATTTGGTTCACCTGAATCTGAATCAAGTGTGTTCTATGATGATAAAATGACTGTTTATTTAAATAGAGTCTGGTGGGTTTAGTGGTGGCAATTTTTGGTTAAAAAAAATTTAAAAAGTAAAAAAAAAAAAGGGATCTTAATCTTTAACAGAAAGGTCTATCTCTGTAGGTATCCTTTCCATAATGTCATCAGACACTTATAACAATCTAAACCTGTCAGTGGCAAAAACAAGCACTCTAAAATGGACGTAAATTAACAGTGGATAAATGCCACATGTTGTTACACCGCAGCTTTTTTCGCAGATGCTTGTTTTGAAAACCAACATACAAAAAATTACACTACTCACTTAGGCACAAAAAACAGGGTCCTGGTTGAAAAATACAAAAGTTATCCTTTAAAACAAACAATGAGGAAGTTCAAGTACATTATATGTTTCACCAAAATAAAAGTCTGAAGTTTCCTTTGTGTGGTTGAAAATCAAAAATATACAAATAAACCAGAGGAATCATCATACACAACACTATGTAAACAGTAAGTGTTAATACCCATCATCTCAGACACACACACACACACTGATAACAAAACTGAGAACCTTAATGTGTCATCACAATGACGACTTGCTTATGTAATTATATTGTCAGGTCCCATTACAAGCCCCATTAGACAGGAAGAAAGAAAAAGAAAAAGCAATCACTCGTTCAGATTATTTACAGATTAAACCAACAGTAAAGGTGAATGTGAAGTCACACTCATTAAACAATATTGAAAGTACATTCTTCAAATCTGCAGTTGATATATTTGTCTCACAAACAGAGTAGTTTCAAATAAACAGTACGGGTCGTAGGTTTTTGTACTACAAAAAATATGGCGACGCACAACCTACAAAAACTAGCAAGACGTCTTTATCAATGATTATACTGCAGATTCTTTTAAAAATGATTATCATGCACAATGCAAATGTGTCATGAGTGGTAATTTCATAAAGCAACGCTCTCAGTGATTCATATTCATCAACTTTTTAGCAATAATATTACTGCATATCCATGCTACATTTACTACAATTATTAGTTCCATCTTTAAATACATTCTTTAAGAATACGCTTAAAATAAATAATTTCTATATCAGACGCATCTGCTGCACTTTGGTTGCATAAGGAGTTTCAAAACATCTGTTATTTTCTCGCACCTCCACATAAAACAAGAATATTCATTCAGCTTATCTCTTTCTCGCTCACACGCACGAACACGCACACACGCACACACACACACACACACACACACACACACACACACACACACACACACACACACACACATGTGAGATGTACCTTCTGCCTGCACCCTGGCTTATCTGAATAAGAGCAGAAGAGTGAATAGGCATGCCCATTAAGGAGGCAAACAAATAATTAAGATCATGTTCTCAGAAGGGACTGAACTAGATGAAACAAAGTCATTTCATGGTCTTGAAAGACGTAATGAAAGTTGACAAGGAATGCATTACATCACAGTAGGGGATGTGAAAACAAGAAATACCTTAAAAGTAGAGCATGGCAGAAAAAAAAAAATCCTCAAAGGCTTTTCTTTCCCACTCAAAACAAACCCAACAACAAAACAAATCCTGACTGCATCTTAATGTTATTGTAAAGTGAAAAAAAAAGAGGTCAGTTGTGAGTCTGTCCGATAAACCAGAGCTGAGGAAGCTGTTAGATACAGCAAAGACGTCCTCCTGCTCTGAACTCTGAGCTGGACGCCTGTGCTCGAACCAGCCCGCTGTTTGAACCGCTCTCCTGGGATCACAGGGATGGGAGAAGACAGTCACTAGGGTCACATGTCCCAGGAGGTCCACGGGGTCCCGGAGAGCCAGGAGGGCCCTGAGTAGTGATCCCATGAGGGCCTTGACAGAGAAAATGACATTATTAATTCCTGTGCCGGGCTGCACTTTATCATCGTTCAGCGTGGTGACACGAGCTGTAGTAAAGTGCGACTGGTTTTAATCCAAAATGTTACACTACGCAGGCTGCCTGGCTGTTTCCTGGGTCTCCACTGAAACTGGTGAAACTGCCTTTAGTGTTTAAGCGCCATCCGCTTGAACATCCTACCCAGATTTTAGGTGTGCCCCAACGCTGTTGTTCTTTAAAACTAAACTGAAAAATTCCTTCTTAGCTGCACCTTTCAGTGATCTGGCTCGCCGATCTCAACTGTTATTTTTACTTCTTTTTTAATTGTTACTCGCGCCTCTTCTTATTTTTCAGAGGCCAGTTGTTTGTCATGGTCATCATTTGACAGAATTTTATTCTTACTTTTTTAATGGTTGTAGATCTTCATTATTTTAACTTTTATTTCCACTTCTTCACATGTATTTTTCATGTGTCTGAGTCTGCATTTACTTATGTCTAATGTTTTATCTTCACTGTCCGCGGTGTTTGTGGCTGCAGCTTCCACTGTGCAGCACACTCTGCTGTGGAATGAAATGTGCTATATAAATAAAGTCTTGACAGCTTGCCTGCTATACTTTTTTTCCAACACGGGTATTTCTACCAGAGCTTGACAGATAAACAATCTGATATATCAGCTGACATGAGCAAATTAGAGGAATATCAGTATCAGTGTATGTGTTTGGTTGATACATAAGTAAATGCCAAACCAGGCCAGAGATTTAAAAAAAAAAAATTAAGCATTACATCGTTTGTCTACCAAAGACCACTGATTTTTACCTCTATCAGGGTACATGTTGTACTGAAATTGAATTATTAGTATTTCAAAAAAGCACAAGGGACCAAATTCATGTAGTGAGCAGGATATAATTAAGTGTCATTGTTCGTCAACTTTTGGGTCAAAATCATCATATTGTGATGGCATAATTGTATAGTCTGAGGTTAAATTAAGTTAAAACTATTTAGTTGATTAAATGATCGGCTGATAAACAGAAGGTTTACTGACAACAATTTTGAAAATGTATCATTAAAAAATGCCAAATATTTTCTGGCTCTTTAATGTTTTTCTGTATTTTATATCATTCTAAATTAAATATATTTGGGTTTTGGAGTGCTATCAACATTTTTTGCTGTTTTTAGACATTTCATAAACCAAGTGATAAGATAAGTTACTCCCTTATATCATTCTATTATTTTACAAAATTTGTTTTTTTCAGTTGATGATTCAAAGAAAACTGTAATGACAACAACATGTTAATGATGTTATTGCAATTATAACAGCGGAACTGAGTTAAGTTCAGTCAGTGTCAATAGATCATTATGTAGGCTGCTGTATGTATTTGGCATGCATTTGTTATATACATATTGGAAAAGCATTCTAATTAATATATAATCCTGCCCTAAATTCTTATTAATTTTGCTTATTATTTTCCCTTGACATGGCTTAACTTTGACAAGAACCTTTTGCACAAGCGAGTGCTTTCAAGATGTCTCTGGATTGGATATCTCCATTAAAATTAATGAATTCTTTAATTGCACTGTAATGAGAGTGAAGGACAGAGAAAGCACATTTCCTCATTCTCTAATATGGCGAGGTCATCACGGCAGGCGAGACATTAGAAGCTCATGTTACTTAGCAACAGCTTGCCGAAGTGAAAAAGAATTACTTTACTGTCTCTCATATTCTGTCCATACAACACACAAACATAAGGACCAGAGATAACATTTTCTTTCGAGAGTATCTCTGTAAGCCAATAAAAAAAAACGTTGCCTGCAGTCCGAGTGTCCATTACATCAGTCAGACCAGCCACAGCTCGGGGGAGCCCTGCCTCCTCTACAGCTCATACAACAGGAATCGCAGGAACAGCCTTGTCCTTTTCCTGCCTCTGAAAACACAACTTGCCCTTTTTGTCATTGTCACATCCATCTCCTGTTTAGCTGCTCTCACACAAACTGTCCACAGCACTGTGGTGGTCCCAACTGTCAGACCAAAGGTGAAAAACCATGATCAAAACTGGGTTTTTTTCTCCCAATTTGTTTTATATGTGTGTTAGGTACATAGATTTTTATAATAATTCGATACTGGACCAAAGTCGGCGCCTATTCACTCCAATAAATTTGCTTGCATGGCGCATATGCCAAAATTTTTTTCTTCTGTGGTACGCGGTCCACTGAATATGCGCAGTAATGTTTCTCCCGCTGGCTCCACCCACAAGTTCCTGCTCATTTTTAAATTGCTTTTCTCAACTCGAGAAAAGTTTTACAAATAGAGCATCATGGCTCAAACTTTTAGAATAGAGAGAGTCATATTTGACCTTGTTTGCAGTTCGAGGCGTCCTGTCAACTGTTTTACAGACCTTGCTTCTACAAAGGTGACCTACGGGGAAAATACTCTTTGGGTAACTGGAGATATTTTTGCTGCAGTATCATGATTGGCCACTGGGAAAAATCGACTGCGGGGCTGAGCAGTGTTACAGGAGGCCTGGTCCAGGTGGCTACCACAGGCTGTATATGAAGAAGGATGACATAAAAAGCTTCACAAAAGTAAGTCACAACATATTGATCACCGTGGTGAGTGGCTGCTGTATAGACACAGAGCACAGTGTGTTATAACGCTGGAAACCATGCCCATCAGAGGGAAAAACTCTCAGCACCACAGTATGCCAACAGTAGCTGAAACGCTAACAAAGTAACTGTAGCTAGCTAGAAATATTAGATATCAGCAAAACCTTTAACCTCTGCAATTTGACGGGTCAATTTAGGGAAATACTTGCTGCTCATTCCACAACAAGTGACATGAGCCCACAGTTCGGTATCCACTTTTGTCCTCTTTAAATCCCATTTTTTTGGTTCAGCAGCTGAAAAAGAAAAAAAAAGCTAAAAAAAAAAAAAATTACATTGTTGGTAGTGCATCGCATGACACTGCAGCTTTAAGGTATTTTTTGTTATGTTTGCTAGCAGATGGAAAAGATACCGAGGCACATTCACACAAGTCAGTACAGAATGAGGGATTGTTTTCCCCACTTTGGGGGCATGACTTAAATATGCTCTCTATAGGTCATTTACCCCATCCCCTCCATGTTAGCAGATGGGAATTGGGCTGAACTAAAAGCGCATGTCAAGTAAATTTGGTTTCTGTCATTTTAGAAGGTTATTATCATCCTGATGTATGTTCAAAGGTTAATTTTTCTATTAGGCTTAAAGAGTTATTTGATGCTATAGAAGTGGGGGGGGTGGCGGCATCATGACTGACAGCTGTGTGTGCCAATTGGTGTGTATCCTATCAATGGAGCTGCACGTGATTGTATAGACAAGTGTATGGGTATATGATATGGCTGTCAGACGGGTGTACGACCGAATCAAATATAATTTGGCTTTGGAAGCGTCTCTATGTGGAATTCAACAGCTATGAGCTGTCCCTAATAATGACAGCCAGGTGACTGAAAGTTGGTTGGTAGAAATAATCTTCTTCTGTGAAGGGAACATCAACACATTGGCGTAGCACATTCATACTGCAGCAATTTGTCCAACTTTCCATCTCTTTCCAAGATGTGAATACAGCTGAAGTCTAACCCCACCACTTGTATCAAGGTTCTTGCTATCACCATGCATCCCAAGAGATGTCTTTCAGCAGCCGTGATTTGTCCTCTCCAGAGGACAGCCAGGCTCCCTTTGCCCTACGCATGCATTATGCACATATGAAGTTGGATGAGTGACTTTAGGTGCAGTGATATACTCCTGCTGTCACAGGCTGGAAGTCAGGGAGGTAATCCCACTTCTCATCGCTCCGTTGGGGTAGGGAGAGTTATTTTTTAGTTCACAGGACCAGGGGACAAGCTGACATCGTGTGTTTAGGGAAACTTTTGTTCAGGACAACAGCGAGCTGGGCTTCTACATCACCGAACGGACGTCATTGCTCCGTCATTGCAGCAATTTGTTCTCTATAGTGGTCCCATTTGTGTCACAGCAGCAGCTAAGTTTCTAGACAACACAATGCCATCTGGGAGTTGTGTTTGTCTGCAACATGCTGAGATATCAAATAAAGGCTGAAATTGAATTTGATGCTGAAAACTTGACACGACAAAAGTTCTCCGATATCATTGTGAGATTTGCTACACCTCCCGCCTTTTGGTGGTGAGGTTAAAAATTCTGATAAACAGTTGTGGATGTGGAGGAGACAGGGCTGTCAATGCAGGGCTGTTTTTTCGCATGACACAATGTGGTTTGGGTGCAAATTCTGTACTTCCTTATGTTTTCATGATCTGCAGCTTATGTTTATTAAGGCACAAAAAAAATGTCTTGAAATTGTTAAAATCTGTCTTATGTTTAATTATTTTGAAATCTAAGGCTTAGAATTAAGATTTAAGGAAGTATTAAATATTTGTTTGGTGACTGGGATGGAGCACAACAAACTATAAACACAACAGTGACATATCTTAGCAAATACAGAGCAACTCTGGCATTCATTTTGAGTAGTGTTTCAACCTGATGATTTTAAGTCCAATATTTACTCCCATTTTAGCTCTGTTTTAGTCTCCACCAACTCCTGAGGGAAACACTTGTTTTTCTAGCAGCATAATGCTCCTCTAAAATTCATCACTGTCTCTGTGAGTTCCTCACATAAGCATTTCGGCTGTCACGACTCTCTTTCCAAAACAGCCTCAAGTGGCCACATGGAGAACTGCAGCTTTTGGCACTTGCACGTTGGCCTCATTTTTCAGCCGCTGTGGTTGCCACTTGGTTCATCACAATGAATAACTTTTTACTCTCAACACACAATCATTTAATCCTTTGTTCATATAAACATGTTGATAAGTGGTTATATAAATATGCAGCTGATAAAACAATCTCAAATGGAAAATGAACAAACACGGTACACTTTTGATTGGACCAGTCCTCTCTGATGAGTGTTGCTGACTTAACAAAACTCTTCACATCTTTGAGATATGATTTTCAATAATCTCATGCATTCTTTTTTGCACTTTGTATCCTCAGCCATTTTCTCAAGCTTCCATTTGCCCAAACTCTTTAAAACAAATAAATTACACCAAACTAAGTGTACAAATTAAGATGCCTCCTACCTGGTGGCCCCATGGGTCCTGGATCTCCTGGTAACCCCAGACCAAGCTGGCCTCGTTCTCCTTTCTGACCCCTGTACCCTGAGGACAGAAACAACACACTGGCTGAGTACAAACAATGCAAATATGAAGTGAGCACTGTCATGTTTAAGGAGTGTGGTAGGACAGTTAGTACCATTAGCACAAATGCCATATCATGTTAAAATCCAACTTTGAAGACAAGATAGATTCGCACAACCTTTATATCTGTCCAGGGACTTGTACAGATTAGTCTCTTGATGATATAAATATCACCAATACAATTGTGGCAATGCCAGGCATCAAGTCTACATTTATTTTGAGAAAAGCATCTATGGCAATCTGATGTAGAACCAGGCTACTCTGGATTCCCAGTTTTAATTCCAACCGTCTGAATAATACAAAGACACACTGATAAAAACAGAAATCATCAAACAAGCCATCTGTAAGCTAGTGTTCGAAACAGGAGGCGTTGAGGGCTTGTACAGCTTTCTGACAATGAGGCCACAAGCGCACACCTTTGAAGATTTCAAAAAAGAGCAAAGAGGCCTTTTTTTCAATTGGAGGTCAGATATGTGAGCCCCTAAAGATATTCACAGAGTGAATTCATAGGCCTAATAAAATGACTTTTTCTATTGAAAACAAACAAATGCAGAAAACAATCATGTCTATCTGTAACAACTCCACTGAGAGATGTGATTCACTTGAAGAGAATATATGATCATAAAGCTTTTTTTGTGTTTGACCACAGAGAGAAAACTAGACTATCTCATGTTGAGATTATGTTCAGTCTTTTCCTTGATGGGGTTGGCTCCTATTTGATTACCTCTAAAATGAAAACACACGCAGAGATGAACACAAGGACATGCTCAGTCTGGCTGATGCATAAAAAAAGCATTTGCAGTAATCTTCAAGTCATGCCAGCAAGTGCATTGCTCATAACAATGGCACATAAACATGTTATTCAAAGGCTCTCTCACACCATGCAAAGCTGGTAGGTCTTCACAGTTCCAAACAGCAGCACACCAAAGAAGAATTTGAGGGGCTGCAAAAATATTTCCCCATGAGGCACTTAAAGTAATGGAGTCTCAGGACCAGCGGTTGCATGGAGTGCATCAGAAACATTGACAGGAGTATCAAGCATCGCACTGCCTGGCCCAAAGGGGAAACGCTTCAACGCTTGCATGTCAGAAAAAATCGGAGAAAAAAAGGCTTATGAATGCTCCAAAACTGAGTCTCAAAGAGAGAGGGGCTGTCCACACATTGCTGCAATAATGAGACTTCTTTCAACACTCACAGAGCCTGGGGCATTCATTCAGGGAGGAGACGTTCCATGGAGAAAAGAGCACTGTACCTTAAGCAAAAAAATACTGAATAGCACACAGGGCAATAAGCTTGGGTGGCACGCTGGATTGGTGCACTCTGATAAATCGAAAACGCCACACTGCGGCTGCAGTTGGGTAAAAACAATTTTTTTTCCTTGGGGCGCTAATGGACAAAATCTGTTAATAGAAAATAATATTGCTACAGAGTGTTTTTTCATGATTGATTGATTGGATTGCAGCCCTGCACCTGTTGTACACTGTAGTAAACAGTATTAACAGCAACATCTATTCAGTCGTGCTACGCCGTACAAAAGAAGAAGCAAAAAAACACCTTTCTTTGAGCAGCTGCTCCATCAAAGACCAATTACGGTGGGATGTTTACTGATATTTCCATACTGTACAGCACAAAACAGAGCAGCTCTCAGACACAGAGTTTACAGCCTGATATAATAAAAGACATTTTGTTTCAGTCACTATTAATAAAAACACAGAATGCACTGAAATACAAAATTAAAAATGAATGTTAACACAACAAAATGTAGAATTTATGAAATGCATTTAAACACAATGACTTACATCAGTGAGTCTTTTCATTATGCTCTCAAAAGTAAAAGATGAATAGAATGATAAATGAGCACTCAATTACAACACGGGAGGGAAAAGAAACAAACAAAAAAGAAATGATGCTCTTCAGCATGCATCCTTATGGGTATTCTCTAACAGCTTGAGACTTTCACCCATGTGAAATCAAACCATGAGGAAAAAAAGAGAATTCAACAGAGGGGTTATTTTTCTCCATAAACAAATCATTTTGGCATATTGGAAAAGAAGTCAAGTTGGATATTCCAGAGGAGCACAGTCTCCAGCGGAGGATGACGAGAAATAATGAGGAAATATTACCCCAAACTCTCTCCCCAGCTGAGTGGAGGCTCAAGTCAACAAAGAAAAAAATTAAGAAGTTGTTGAATTTTTGATTTATCAAGGGAAAAAAACTTTCCTCTTTATTTTCAATAAATATTTATTGCAAAGCTACATTAAGAATCACCTATAAAACACTATTTGGAAGCATAAAAAAATAAAACAAGCTAAACAAAATCCAAGAAGTGTAATGCAAACGGAATTAACACGGCACAGTTGAGTAGTTGCCTACTTTAACTACATTATTCATGAATGAAAGCAGCATTTTATATTATAGCAGTGGGTTAAAGTGTAAATGGTCTTGAATAATGTGAGGTAGATACAAAGAGAAAGGCCAATGCAGTGGTGCTTTGATCTGCACCAACGTATAACACACTCCTCTTCAAAAGTTAAGACACCGTAGTTTTGCTGCGGACATAATACAATTTCTAAGCAAGTTTGAGGTATAAAGCCTGACCAACAAACCATTACTGTTGTATGAGCAGTCGGAAAGTTGTATCAGTTAGATAAAGAACGTCCACCCTCTTTCCTGACTATGCTCCTTTTCTACTTTAGAAGCTTTCTTTCCTGGAGTGAGATATCAATACTGGGGCTCTTTCCTGTCCACATTGATAATACTTTCTCTTATTCACAGCCAATTCTTCGTTTGTCTTCATATTTCCCAGAGAGCCGCTGTGCACCACACTCCTGGCCTTTCCTCTGCTTCCCGCCCCTCAGTCTGCATTGATATACGGGTCTAAGCAAGAGAAAAATACCCATGAATCCCTACAAAATACATGTGTCAACCTATATTGGTGCCCCCCACCCCAATCCAGCTTCAATATTTCATCCCAACTTTTTATAAACAGAAAAAAAATCTTGAACTGAAGGCTGTGCAGTTCACTCTAGTTCATGTCAACCTGCAGCTTTACACAGTAAATGCTGCCTGTGTTGTATTTGTGAGGACCAGCATAATGTAGCTGGACTAACTGGTGTTTTTATTGGTTACGTAGTAGCTTTCAATTACATCAGATGACAAACGGTTAATTAAGTGTGTCAATTTGTTCTGAGCAATCTAAGGTTAGGAGTGTTATTTATAATTCATATTTCAACAGAAGTGGGTATTTTTCAAAGGTGGTGTTAACGTCTTGCAGTACAGTCAGGCAGCCTGAGCTCTCACCTTGAGGGCCAGGAGGTCCGGGCTCTCCTGGAGGGCCCGGTAATCCGTCCTTTCCAGGAGGTCCTGGAGGCCCTTGGACCTGTGGAGCTAAGATCCCTGCAGGCGTCTTCTGCAGCATGGCAGAGCCCGATAGCTTCTCTGCAAAGGAAGAAAAAAAAAAATCACATTCAGAACACAGAAAAACTGAGAATAAGGATAGCTGGAAAAAATGTCAAATTAAGTTGGAACAATTTGTACCTTCAAAGACCCTCTGTACTTCGTTTCTGATGAACTTTTTGAGTTCTTCCATGAAGCTGTAATCATTCTGTGTGTGCAATGGAGAAGAATACAAACAGCTTTCATTGAGAGTGAACTTGCAACAGAATCAGCCCTGTCTCCTAGAAATTATAAAACTGCAAATAGTGAATTACGCTAATGAAAGCAAACATTACAAGCAAGTTACGTCTTCTATTAACATAATGAGGAAATGTTGCTAATTAAAGTATCTGGCAAGTCGCAAAAATGTTGATACTGAATGGATCAGCAAAATGTTCACTGACAACGCACCCAGTCGTGTGACTACAGCATTATTATTTTGTGTTGTGCATGCTTTTTTATTAATCACAGTCTTTCCCTAACTGTAACCAAAGTGCTTTTGTTGCCTAAACCTAAGACAGAAGTCTGGATGTGAACCCAAAATTCTAACCACCTTTTAAAGCATGTGCAGTACATAAAGGTAGCGTTTTGTTAGCTGAAAGAAATGTTTATGAACATAATCCAAGCAGCAATCAAACAATGTAAATAAGAAAGAAGTTACGTAACACACACATTTAATTTCTAGGCAACAGGGCTGAGCAGAACAGATACAGTAGTTATAACTGCATAAAAATCAAACTGATGCCAGACATGTATCTCAGCTCAAAGAGCTTCAGCGCACAGTTTGTGGGAACCATCTGTGTTGAAAACAACAGCAGAGAGGATAGATTACTGCTGAAATTTTTCTTTTATAACTATTCAGTGAAATCCCACCTTGCATTATGATATCACATCTGCGCCTCATATCCAGATAAATATAAAATGGATTCAGTTTGGGAATATTAAATGAGATATTATGACTCTATAAAGAGACTTGTTGTTGTTACTTTCTGTCCAGTTCTATAGTTATGCACTCTGTGCTTAAGAGAAAATGTGTAGCTTTCCAAATCAGCCCTGTATGCCTCTGACTATATGTATAATCATGGAAAATATATAAAAAATATATGCTCTACCACTCAAACATGGTTTCAGCTTTCCATGCCAACAATGCAAAACAATAGTAGCCTTGGACCTCAAATCTCTCCAAACAGCTTTACATCTCTGTTGTTATGTAACTGTTGTGACTGCGTACAGTATGTGTAAAATGTCTGTGACACACGGAGGTGTTTTTACTGCTCTGCAGAGCTCTAGGCACGCCCACATATCTCTGTCTTTCTCTCTGTCTCCATCTCTCTCCCTCTCTGACCTTCTGTTGCGCCTGGATGAGGAGTGGGAAGCGTTGAGCAGAAAAGAGAACAGCAACCTCCCTTGCACAGCCTTGTTTGATGTTTCATGCAGAAATCTGTAGCTGCACCATTTTCCATACAGGGAACGATAACTGAGCTGGTTACACAAACTCAGGAGGAAGTGGGCTGATCAAGGTTTTAAACATCTCGGGAGGGGATACTCTTTGTTCCATCTGAGGTATCTGCAAATTTAAAACTTACCAGGAGGTTTACATTCCCCAAATGTCCCGGAGGGCCAGGATCTCCTTTTTGGCCTGGTGGTCCGATCAGTCCAGTCGGACCAGGATCTCCTGTGCGCCCTCTTTCGCCTTGTACACCTCTTTCTCCGGGAATCCCCGGATCACCCTGCAGCAAAGAAGACCAGATTTAAGGTCTCAGGTCTGTATGACGCAGTGCAGATTTAAATCTGGCTGAATTTACAAAACAATGTTGAAAACTATGTTTCCTGGCTGACATAAACTGCACCACACACTGTAAAATCTGAAAAAGTTAATTTTACTTAAAAAAAATCTAGGAAACCGATTACTTTGATTGTTAAGGTTACTAAAAATGTAGCTATATTTGTATATCTGTATTCTGCTGGTTTGCAAACTCGTCAGTCATATTTTTATTTTCTTAAACATGTTAACAAAAAAGAACTCTCAGATCTCCTAACTTCATCATTTGCAAAAGCCTCTTTGTGATAATTAAATCAGACTAACTTGGTTTAGTTAAGTTTCTAACAACAAAAGAACAAGGTAAATTAAGTTGCAAAAACTTTACAAAATTAAGTAAAAACCTATTTACTAAACCTAACACTTTGATATAAGGTTAAAATCAATTAAGGCTGATAGCTATATTTACTTTACATTTTCAAGGCAATCAGTTTCCTAGATTATTTTAAGTGTGATCAACTTGTCAGACTGTACAGTGCAGTCACTTTTTCTCAGACCTGACACACACAACCGTATCACTTACAACATGCTGTGCACACTGAACCATTTCTCCTAATGTGTCAAGTCAGTCACCTGTCCTGAGGTTCTGTTGCCGACTATAAAGCTAAAAGCCTCATTCTGCATCCTCTATTTGCAACAGATTACTGCGAAAGTGTGACAGAGCGCTTTAATTTTGCCTTGCAAATACAATAGGAAACTGCACAGAGCGTTAAATACCTTTATCTAGTGCTTACGTGCTTGTGGGGATTAGTCATATTTGTGCTGAAGTGAAGACTTTCATTACTATTCATCAAAAACATTTTTTCCTGCATTATAGTCTGAGTCATAAAAACTGCCTCTTTTTAGGAAAAAACAGACAATGCTACTTACACGTTCTCCTTTGGATCCTCTGTCCCCTGGTGCACCTGTAGATCCCTTGAAAAAAGAAGGTAAACATACTTTAAGGCTTTGTTGCCATAGAAAAAAACATGAAGGATTAACATTTGAATAACTGGAAAAATAAATTAGGCTGACCCTTAAGCTTTTCACCAACTACACATTGAGTATTAATATTCAATAACATGCAGGGGCACACATAATACTCCATTATTGAAATCTGTATATATGAACGGGGGATTCATATTGACATATTGCTCATATCTACTCTAATATCTGCAGAAGTTTCTGTTCTGATGCCTGCAGAAAAAAACTAAGAGCAAGCTTTTTTTTCTTGAATTACTTGACTTTGAGAAATGTACACTTTTCAGATGACTGTGCATTGATTGCTTCTTACTCAGCTCAGGTGTATTGCTTGTATAATATCTCCCTGTACAGTGTTTCACCTTCTGCAATGTCATGGCTCCTCTGCATCACTCTGTTTGAGAAACGCCTGCTTTTCTCCCCCCATCAGCTGTCTCTACTGTATGGAGCAACCGGGAGAGAAAATACCTGTCTGTGGCTTCGTGTCACAACATCTTGTGTCTTCCAATCCCTCCCTGTCACTCCTCATTGCTTCCCTTTACCATGCTCACAGCAATACCTCTGGGAGCATCTTTGTATCAATTTCCTGCTGGATTACAGGAGCCATGCAAAAGACAATCTGGCATGATGTGGTTTTAAAACGGGCATCTCTTTGTGATGCCGTTCTCCCCTGCCTGCTTTAATCTTCAGTACTCTGTATTCCCCAATGCCTGATGGGAGGCTTAAATCTATCATCTTGCCCACTGAAATGTGCTTCCCCGAGCATTACATTAAACCTCAAAGCAGTGTGCAAGGAGTCTGCGTAGGGGAGCAAAGCCACCTGCTAGATGGCACTGTTGCCCCACCAAAAAGTCAGGCACCACGGCAGAGAGACAGGAAGATAAAACTGTAGCAGGGCCTCATGCAATGCTGAGATTTTGGTGGAAGAATATTTAATAATGATAAGAAAACAAACTGTTGGGGTTGTCATTAAAAAAATATTGCAAATCAGAGAGCAAAACGGTAATAGCCATAGTCAAACCAGTTTGGTATTAGATTGTATAATGTGTTAGTAATGGCTATTCATAGCTAATCTGCGCTGCATGCTGTGAGCCCATTCCATGCTATTATGAAGTAAATTGTGTATAATATATTTGATCAGTCACCTAAAAGCAGACTTGTTTTTTACTTGAAACAAGTATTTGTTTCAATTTTAGCCAGGTTCATCAGACAGGAAAATGCATATTTAATCGAAGTGTCTGCTACCCTCTATTACAAACATTTTATCATCGCCTGAAAGCATTAACTGTATAATTAGGGTAAAAAGACTAAAAGTCAACAAAGCCTTAAATCTGCACGATTTCATTTAGTTTTTATCGTTAAAATCTCAAATATGCAAATAAGTTTAATGCACTCAGGATGCTGTAGCTTGAGGGGGAGGGGATAAAAATCTGCTGTGCCATCTTTCGCCAACTCGGCTGATGTAAGACACTTTCTATAAGGGGATTTGCAGCGTGATCACACAACTCACCTTGTATCCAGGAGTTCCATCTTTCCCAGGTCTCCCCTGCTCAGGTAGTGCAACACAAACAAAGACATTTTGTATCAGCTCCCACCTTCGATTGGATCAGCACTGTTGCACTCCTAGTAATCTCCACAGTTAATGAGATATCTCAACCAAGGGATAATGATCCTGATTGCTGTGCGAACACTGTTCCATTGTGCGCTTACAGGGAAAATTACAGAAACCATCTCTGATGGTAATTACATAGAGGATTGTAATCATCTACAGGACAAGTGATCGCTAACATAACATATTTATCCATATTATCCTTGAATTTTTTTCTTTCTTTTTCCCATATAATGATAAAATCACCTGCTGATGTAAAGGAGCAACAGTATATTCAAAGCCATATTTTCCAGGTTCTCATGCATTATCATAAACAGAATATCCTTACTTTTCCATAATTTTTTAAGGACCTAACATCTTGTCCCACTCGCCTGTTATACATAAAAACACATGAAAATGGAAAAAATGTATGTGATGGTAAGCAAATCAACACGAGAGCTGCAGAAAATTTAAATAAATTAAAACAAATTTGCTGTCATGTTAAGTTAAGTGAAAGGTTATCCACAAAAGATTATTGTAACAATTTAATTACACAACGAAATTCCATGACCTCCCCAAACCTTCAATGATTTTTACTAGTTCCATAAATCATCTAGGTTTGGAAAACATGACTGTGAAATTCAATGACTTTTCCAGGTCTCCCATGACCGTGGGAACTGTGCAACATGTAGTAGTGATTATATAGGAAAGAGCAACATAATTCATGTAGCATCCTTACAGCAACACCTTGAGGTCCCTCGGGCCCTGGGAATCCTGTCTCTCCAAGCGGCCCCCTCTCACCCTGTCAGAGCAGAACAGAGACAGGCGATGTGTCAGTCAGCAGTGACAAAGGAAAGACACGTGGATTGACAGCTCAAAGAGAGTTAGAGGCTGAGGCTCACCGGCTCTCCTGGGATCCCTGGCTCTCCACGAGTGCCGGGCTTCCCCTGTCAATCACAACATAGGAAGAGAACAGACTGTGTTTGACAGGTCCTCAATGGTGTCATATCTAAAGTGCTGCTACGGCCTCCAGTTCATAACAAACCAACCAGTCTCACAGAAAATCCACTGAACAGACCACAGGTATATTAATCGAAGCAGGGACTTGTGTTTTGAAGACTGCTATTCTGTGTGCTTTATGAAACATCATCGACTTGTTGCCAGCAGCAGACTTAAACACAACAGATGATTCATCAAGGAGGAGTGTGAGTCGGCTTAAATTAATCGAAGAAAGAAATACTTACTGGAGGACCAATTATCCCAGGCGGACCAGGCAAGCCAATATCACCCTGAGGGCAAAAATTGTGTCAAATAGATGATGTACACATAACATAAAGAATACACATAAATCACAGTCAGACAGACCCATAGATACTGATATCTGTAACTGCCTACACCTGGGTATAATGGATGCTGCAGGATAATGGATAACTGTTTGGACAAATGCAATTCAAATGAGATAAACATTTAAAAACTCAAGTTTCTGCTTAGAAAAATTACAAATAGGGAGCTATGATAAACAGCCTCCTTATGAACTTCAGACTTCTTCATATTTCAACAGCAAACACTTTGCATATGTCACACCTTTGACAGTATTCCCCTAAAGGATAAATTACTTCGAATGTCAAAGAAACTCAAACGTTTCCACCCTCAAACACACACACACACACACACACACACACACACAGCATACACAGTCACACTCTGTCAATCCATACAAATTTAGATGTAGGAAGTTGTGAAAAGTTGCATGCAGAGGTAGTTTTGAGTCTTTGGGTAAAATTTGTCTCATAGTAGCAGTTCACTGTGGAGATGGTTAAAGGGATACTTTGTCGATTCTCAACAACTTTTTTATCATAACAATGTGGAAAGTATTTGTAACAGAACTGTGGTAAACTTAGGATAAACCTCCAGCACCCAGATCTCCCTGCTTAAATCGCATCATCCGGCAAATTTTCGCTGGCTGTACGGTTGTTGCTCAAACAAAACATGGATGTACAAAGAAAACTGGATACAGTGTTGGAGGCGGAGCCCCGTTTATTTCTATTAAAGTTACTCAGTGGCCAATGAAGCCAGAAAAGTTCAACTACTGCATATAAAATTTCCCAAATGATTGGCACATCTTCTGCACTTTGTAGTCCACGTGAGCTACTTCATGTTCAGCACTCCACTAGCTTGAACAGGAATAAAATAATTAAGTCATACTGCTCTCCTAGCCTTCTTAAATGTAACTGGTGCCAAAGGATCAAATTCTGATAGTGAAACTGGTCATTTTCCGAGGGTTATTACACTAAAAAAACTGTATCCACTTATTTACAGACATGCCTTTCATTGTGCAACTTTCTGGGCTGCAGTGTCATGTTGTTGGCTGTGTCAAAAGTGTGCATTACGCCCACACCAGCAGGAGCGTTTGTTCGACCAGTGAAGTGATTTCTGGTAGTTGTAGGTTTTTGCTTCTTCAAAATCGAATACCATAGCCTTTTTTCTGTGGTTTCTTTGGTCATGTAGCACAGTTTCTTTCTTCTGCATAGACAGCTCAGTTTTATGAAAAGACCATCTTTCCAGCAGCAGGGAAATGCTTCTTTAACTATTACATGAACCCCTTGGTTCCAAGTTGCGGTGGCATTACTGTATATCCAGTTCTAAGATCTCAACCTAAAATTCCTTCAGCCCATATTTCAAAAATCCCAAGTGACTGAATTCTACACATAATTATCTTCCCTTAGGCTGACTCATAACTTAACAGGAATCTATAATGTGATTCACTTTCACTCAGGAAGAATTTTTAATGTATATATAGTTTTGTAGTTGGATATCAAATATCAGAAATAAGCCCTTTGAATGGCCTGTACTGAGAATGAAGTACAGAGAAAGCACTTTCCCTCACTTTGTAATCAGGTTAGGTCATGGAGACGCTTCTCTGGGCTGATAAGGTTGCTTACCTTGGCACCAGGTAGCCCTTCAAGCCCTGGTAATCCCATGGCCCCTGGCTCCCCCTGTGAGAGAAAAACACATTGCGTGATGCATCAAGACATAAAAGTTACTACCAATACTATGGGTTGTTAGTTCCCCCTTTTTGCAACCAAGAACCGTGCTATTTTTGTCTCACAGTCCTATAGGAGGTTGAGTTTGGTGATGAGCTACTGGAAGGTAAAATGGTATCATTACAAGTCTGTCAGTAAACATTACACATAAACAAGTAAATATGATCAAAGCTTCATAAAGGTGAGTATATTAAATTTTGCAGGAGACAAGATTTTGCACATTTCCACCTCTCCTCTTGATAATCCCGGGGATATATTAATACAACCCTTCACGCGTCAATATATAGTTAATCCTAGGAGGACGATACTTCAACCTGAGTGTATTATATTATATGATCTACGACACATGCTGTCACACCTTGTAGGCTAGAGATGGGATAGAAAAAGGGCCCCATTTGACAATCACAATCAGACTTGCTTTCAGCACTAAAAATAGAGCCCCATTCCCAGTGCTCGAGCAAGTGATGGCCTCTATCTACCTCATCTTGCTCAAGCTGCCATGGAGAAATGCCATTACACAGAACAGAGGGGCAACGGGCGCTGACATAGACGGATTGTGCAGGTAATTGTCACACATGTAGATTGTCATGAATAAGCGAGTGCAACTAAGGGGGAGAGTGGCCCAGGCAGAGGATCAGCTGTGAGACGGATTGGGGCAATTCCACTACAGCACTGGAGCTGCTCGCACAATTTATTAAAATGTCAAATTAACATCCTGGTGAAAAATCACTGTGCAACAAAACAATAAAAAATGCAATTGGCCCCGTGAGAATAAAGAATTCAAGTTGATGGGAGAAGCGCTGAATTGTTCCTATGTCTGTGTGGATTGTTTTTGGGTGTCAGTATGGGGGGAAGGGCATTTGAAGTGCAGCGAGAGTTCATAGGTTCCCACTGGCAAGACAATATGGTACAACAGTTTCATATTTGCAGGAGACATGATCATTTTTTGCTGTGTGTTGGAGTTGTACTGAGAGTGGTTAAGTGCTCAGGCTTGAGGGTGTATTGACTTATGTTGTTGAGAACCGCAGAGACAATGATAGAAAGCAAGTGGAAACTCTGACTTCTCTATTTTTTGGGCAGCCAAAAATAATAGAAAAATATTTCATAAAATATATACTCCAGAATGAAAAGCGTCAACTCACTGCAACTCCTTCATCTCCTTTGGGACCCTTAAAAGAGAGAGAAGAAAAGGACAGATTACTCCCATGAATGCGACAACCGCTCCCGTACAAATCATAAATATAGTCTGAAATGACATGTGGCCACTGTATGTTAGTGTCATTAAAATTGATGGCAGTCATTATTGTGTCTCGTGTCTTGCAATGTCTGTCTGTAAATTATGCTTACATTGTGTTATAAGGAGCTGTGGTCTTTCTCAAGCAAGATTAAAAATGATCAGGGTCATTCGCTGCAGTCTGGTTATTACATGAGCTTTACAAAAACTGGTCATGCATATTTGAATTTTCAGTGAAGCACACAG
Source organism: Plectropomus leopardus (assembly GCF_008729295.1). Classification (NCBI taxonomy): domain Eukaryota; kingdom Metazoa; phylum Chordata; class Actinopteri; order Perciformes; family Serranidae; genus Plectropomus; species Plectropomus leopardus. Next base: position 18,380,349 of record NC_056477.1, on the reverse strand, counting down.
AAAAAGTATGAATAGAAAGGACACACTGAATTATTTGCAATAGTGTTCAATTCATCACAATAGTCGAATTTCTAACTTCAATGAAATACGTTAAAGAATACTGGTATTCCATACCATTCTCGTTACCATTGTGAAAACTGACATTAAAGACATAAAATGTAAAAGTTCCATTAAAAGACAAAGACAGCACTAAAATACAGGATGGTGTCTGCTTAGGTGCTCTTTGGGTGCACTCTGTTTCGCCTCCTTTGGTGTGCTCGGCTTAACAAAACTTCTTGCTTATTCTCTAGGGTTGGCGGCAGATATGCACGTTTTCGTGTAGAAGTCTTGTTGATGGTCTTTTATTAAGGACCTTTTCAATAATTGCAGAATTTAAATTCTCACATATCTTTATTTTTCATATTAAATATATTCTAACTCAAGACTAACTGTAAATGGGTCAATGAGTCAACTTTCAGCAAGTGCAGACCAATTTCCCTACATGTGTTGTACCTAAATGATATAACATGAAATATAGCTGTGACGTCTCCTATTTTTAATCACTTTGCTCTGACCATACTGCTATGCTCATTTAAATAGGCATGTCTGTTCTACTCTTGTTCTATGTATTTCTTTGACAAAGCATTGAAGCATTTTTTCACATTAAGAAATAAACAAGGATTAATTGATAAATTGGGCTCCTCATCCAGCTTAACACTGATTAGGATGCTCTATGATTGGTGCTCCAGGGGAGCTGTAGGGCTGTGATGGAGCTGTACAGGAGAAGCATCTTCAAGATTGAGCTGCGCTTCATGTGCATTGTTCGCTGGGGGATATTGGACTGTCTATTTTTTGTCACCACCTTTAGTGTTGGTTGTGGTGGATGGGTTCCTGCAGGGCCTGTGAATGAATGTCTCCCAGGAGACCAGACAAGATTACAAACTGTCTGATAAGGAGGAGCAGGGGGAGCTGATAAGCAAATCGGGTCACTTGGGCTTGGCGCTGTGTGAAGCAACTGAACTTCTCAGTGCGTTTTGCATGTCAATGATGTTGTGTGTCCTGGGGCGGGTCAGAAACACCTGTTTGAGAGTCAGGAAGCCTCTTGGCTTTCACCAACAACCAGCTCTCAATGAGCATGATTGACTGTGATAGGGCCTCAGCAGCAGCGATAACACTGGAGGGCTGGTCAGGTTATTTGTTATTCAGCTCTCCCAGCTTCTGTGGCTCATACAGTATCAACGTGCCTGAGTGCTGGTGTTTCTCCACCCTACACTGTAAAGGATTTGCTTCAGGCATAACAATGATGATGCTTACCGGAGCGCCAGGAGCTCCAGGGGGTCCTAAAATAGCTCCACCACTCTGAAAAGACATTTTTTTATGTTATGACTATATATCTTTACAATGTGGGTCAAACACATTTAACCACAATCACATATTCTTTTCAGCCAAGATGATTGAAGGCCAAATGACGTGAGTTCAATGGATCACAATGACATTATCGCAGAGTTTAAGTCATTTGAGAAGTCTTTACCTGCAGCTTGTACAGACCGCTCATCCCATTGCCCTCCACATAGGGCACACCCTGAAACACAATCAACTCTAAATCAGACATCTCCTCTCAGAGACTCTCCTCGCTGTTCTGTGAATTTCAGGCACAGAGAGTCTTTACAGAAAACTGTACAGTAGGTTTGAAGCAGTTATACACTGTTAAGCCCTTAAAAGCTACATGAGAGAGATCAATAGCTCATTTGGTGATTACACAAAGAGAGGGGAAGAGTGTGCGAGAGAGTGAGGAGTGAAAAGAGGGAAAAAAAACAGAACAGTAGGCTTAATAATCCTTGAGGCAGTGGTGATTCAGAAAACAAGAGTAGTTCAGAAATACAAAAGAGTGCAGTGATTAAAAGAGATTCGGGTATGAGAACTAGGTAATCTAGTCTTCTTGGGTAGCATAAGAACATAAAAGAATGTTTTTCCCAAGATAGATTGGTAGAGGGCAGCTATTGTAAATGTAGAAGGAGTCAAGGTTCTCATTTAGAAGCAAGCTGACGCCTGTGCCCTTTTCAGGCCACTGAGCCATCCCCTGTCCTCCCAGACTGCAGTTTATGAGACCAGGGTGTGGGGGGGCACGGCAGGTTCAAGGGGACGGCTGATGAATTATAGATTTGCCTTTGGAAGTGCTTACTCACTGGCCTTTTAAAGGGTACAAGCATGATTCAATGCCAGTGAGCAGGTCGCCACAATTTTGATCGTATTTGCGCTTGTTTGTCAGTTAAGTTTTTCATGTTACACTAAATACTCTTCAACTGAGCAAAATATAAACGCACTGATAATCTGCAGGAGGAGATGCCAAGGCAAAGTTTTGGCTCTAACCTTTACTTGATCAGGGGAAAAGAAGATCTTTGGATAGTGCTGAGAAAACAAGATGATTCAATGTGCCAAGTGTATTGAATAGATGGCTGTAAGTCTGCAACCTTAAGAATGAAAAAGACTAAAATAACAATAAAATGTATCTAAGCATGCATGTAGAAAAACACTAAGCTATGATCTTCACAGAGGTTTTGAGGCTTGTTATCACCATCTGGCTCTTGTTGAGGCAGGAGAAACTTACCGGAGGCCCTGGAAGTCCTGGTCTGCCCGGGGGTCCTTCATTTCCCTGCCAAACACAAACCAGAGGAATTATTAAACCTGTCTGTGGAAATGGAAATGTTTATAAAGCACAGTCCCATGCTAATGTAATCCAATGATATGAAAACTCATTTTTCAACCCTGAAAAAAAGAAATACTGATCTGGTTTTCTACACTGAAGCCCTATTCGCACTTGTATCACCTCACGTGATTTGAAATAACTGCAGAGGTTGCTTGTGATTGTTATCCCGTGCAAATCTGCAGTGTCGGTAATGTTAACAGTAAAAATTCCAAAGCAAATCTCCAACCATATTTTGTAAAAACCTATAATACTAGTCCAGCATTTCAATTTCCAAGTATGAATTGTGATTTGGGGTTGTATTTAGTTTTTTTTGTTTGTTGTGTAAATTACCACATATTCAATTTTATTTCACAAAATGTAAACACCATGTTGGCTGAGAACACAAAGAAATAAAACATATTGCAAGAATATGCTCTGTGCTGTAAATTTACTGTACTTCTGTTTTACCCACGGTACTTCTTTTTCACAAATATAGCACATTCACAAGTCACTTGCGATCCATTCAGAACAGACTCGCAACTCACCTTTGGACCATGACCCCCCAAGTGGGAAGCCATGGTGCAGAGTGATGTTACAAATGACTGTGCTCATCATGTATGGGGGTTATTGTCAGTAAATTGGAATAAAAAACAAACTTTTCTTATCCATTGTAAGTCAAGTACGAAACACAGATGTGGGGTTAAAGTCCTTAATCACATGAGGTTCCCCCAGTAAAATTATTCCTTTGCAAATAGGGCTTTTGATGCATATGGCAATAAAAAGCCTTTTATTATTTAGAGTTTTAAAAACTTCATCTTTATCATCTTTGTTTAAAGAAAAAACATTTTTTTAAATTTCACAGATTTATCTTCAAAATGTATATTACAACTACATTTTAGGGAAAAAATGTACAGAAAAGTTATGAACAATAAAACTATTTATTTATTACAGGCTTTGAGCAACGGTATTTAGCTAATCATATCTAATGCATACAAATTAGAAAACATAGTTTTAAGTAAGTGGGCACAATCATCCACCATATACTGTTTATAAAGCTCAGACATACAAAACAACTTCATACATACTGTAGATAAACCCTTAAATGGCAAAACATCTTACTTTTTCTCCTTTGGCTCCTTGTTGGCCCATTGGTCCGGGTCTACCCATGAGCCCCTGCAAGGACAGCATCATTTAATTAAAATCTCTTTTGAGCATTAATCTAAAAAAAAAAGGACTCACATGTTGCGATTTAATATACCTGTTACCATAAAAAGGTACACTGTGTTATGAAATTATGCAGGAGATTTTGATTCTGACCACACAAAGAACAGGCGTCTTACCGGGGCCCCTGTTCGACCAGCCACACCAGGAAGTCCTGGTACGCCCGGAGGCCCCTGGAGGAGACAAACCACTTTAAATATGTCTTACAACTGAAACAGAATATTTACATTCATATTTTACAGCAACTCTGGACTTCCAGTATACCCCCTTGACTCATTTAGGGACATTAATGAGAAATACAGCCGTAGGAGAACTCATTTCAGTGTGCAGATTGTTAACTAAAACTGTATTAAAAGCTCTACACTGTGCCTCACACCTTCTCAGAAGCAGGATGTTAACTGTTAACGCAGGATATTGGAAAGGTAAGATCTACTACCATGTGAATACCAAGCAGCTCACTGATTTACAGATGTGTTGTTATGTGTGCAAAGTAAAATATTAATTCACAATGTGTCAATCCATTTGTAATGCTTTCGTGTCTGGCCAAATAGGTGATGTGGGCATCTGGCCCTGCTCTATTACTGGCTCCACACTACACACTAAGCAGATTATCTAAACCTAAGGGGTAAAGTGTAATTTAGTGGTCCAGATCTAAGCCAATTTCTTGATGCCTGGAACGGCTTTCTAGGAATCCATTAACAACAGCAATCACAAACAACATAATACAGCACATAGAGCGTATATATGGAAACAAAAAAACGTATATGATACCACTGAACAATCATGTACCAAGGGGGCTGGCCTTCTTTGTTAAGACGGTTTCAGCGCAGCTTGATGTGATGACGTTCTGTTGCGTCACTTAGCCACTTTTTAGCAACTGCCCTTTTAAGACACACAAAAGCTTAAAAATTCAGGAATGGGGTATTTACTGGTGTATTTTATGTCATAGAACAAAACATGAAAGTCTCTTCAGCTTGTGTTTTAACCAATGCCATGACTTTTCAAGGCCTGGAACATGTGATTGTAAAGTTCCATGACCTTGGAAACCCTGTACACTTGATCAGCACTAAATATTGTCCCACAACCCCAGAGGCTTTATTTTTGTCAGACAATAGCTGATGGGCTCTGAGATTTTAAGGAGTTTAATTTATTATCAAAACACATCTTCCTGCAATCAGCTTGTGCTAAGATATTTTTAATTTGTAAAAGTTAAGTAAATTTACAGGACGCATGTGAGAGTGCAACGACGTTACTCTGCTCAATATTATACAAAAAAGGAGTAACTCTCCACAAGGTAAAGTTTGGTTGAAGCCAGAAATTCACATCAGAGACGGCTCGCCCCTCTATATTTGTACTTGTAGATTTGTTTCGGAATTGTAAACTTGGGATTCACACATTGATGAGTTCTGTGTGAACATTTTCCACCCACAAACAGAAACTGCAGACCTTTGTACAAATCTTCTATATGCACTCACACATCGTGAAATTATTTGTGCAGATCTGTCTTGTTCACAAAGGGTCATGCACAGCTACAGGTCTCTTAATGGATTCAAATTACTTACTTACTTACTTTTTGCACATTCAAACATTTGAATTCATTGGATTGAAATGTTTTTGCACATTCACACATCTGAATGTCTTACAAAATGTTTTCATACATTCAGATATGACATACAGCTACAACTTTTGACCCTATCTTGTTTCATTAAGTGCAACCAAAGTGCAGAGGACGAATGAGAAAACTTTTCTATTCAATGGCAGTGACTAATGGGATTATGTTCACATTTTCTATCTTTATAGCACCTTTGAATGTGCAGGAGCTGTTAAACATTAAATTGTCAAAATATTCTACATGCTCTATCTTTATTAATTTGTTTAGATAAGGCATTTCCGTACTTTTTGTTGTATTCAATGATACATTGTACGTGTTTCTCATATTCTTTTATGACTGTAAGGAAAAAAAGTCAACAAGGCTATTAAACATGTTTTTATTGAGCCTATAAAATCTCCTAACAAGTCTGCCTGTTAGGGAAAATCTCCTGCCATTGCAGTTCAATGCTGAAAGTTGACCTATGAAATGCTCCTCAGCTTCTCTAAAGAGTGCCTTGTTTTTTAATTAGCGCGCGCACGCAACACACACACACACACACACACACACACACACACACAGTCTTTATAAAGTAGCTCCTTGGAGTGCAAAAAGATAGGGCATAGTGCACACATAGCACTGTGGATAGCTTTTGATAGCTTCTTTTGAAAACAGACTTTCAGAGCAGACAGGCTTTAAGATGAGGCAGACATTACAATATATTTACATTCTTTTGAAAAGCCTACCTCTCAATGTCACACTGACTTCTGCATGGTTAGGTAACTAACAGATTAATTTGTTTAGATTAAACTTTTTTTCACTCACCTCATCACCTTTATCTCCTGTGGGGCCTGAGAACCCTCTCTCTCCTTTTACTCCCTGCGGGGAGGCAGAACCAAAGAGGGAGGAGGTGGGGGAAAGTGTTTTTCAACAACATGAAAAGACCTAAAACTAAAAGCTGATGGGTGTAAACTTCAAAATGTCTCTTCCCCATCGTACAGCACACAACTTGAAATTGCCTTGTCTGTTTCACCATGGTACAACACTGTATCCATAGCAACGACTTCTGCAGCGAGCACATGAGAGTGTGCAAAATAATGTGAGTTGTAGAACAGCTGGTTAGGCTTCCAGATATAATTCAAAAGGCAGTTTATGAAAAGCGTACGTCGATGTAAATCTCTTAATATTACATTAAACACACATTTCAATAAACAAAATCATAAAATGAGGCTTTTACTGTTACAGATTCTTTTACCATCTAGAGAAACGGAGCAATTCCTTTAGATCCACACAAACAATTACAGTAAAAAAATGTATTTAATTGTCTACTGAATGTTTGTACCTTTGGGCCTTCTTTCCCGGGGTTCCCCATTGGACCTCTTACACCTGGATCCCCCTGTTTTGGAAATAAGTACACATTTATTACAGGTGCAAGCACTCTTAAAGGTCCAGTGTATAGGATTTAGGGGGATATCTTGCCAAAAACACAATACAATACCTTAAGAATGTTTTCTTTAGTTCATAATTCCCTGAAAATAAGAATATCTGTGTTTTTTCATTACCTCAAAATGAGCAATATTTATCTACATAGGGAGTGGGTCCTCTTTCACTGAGTCCGCTATGTTGCACCGCCATTTTTCTACAGTAGCCCAGAATGGACAAACCGAATACTGGCTCTAGAGAGAGCTATTTGTGTTTTAGCATCACCTGAAGCCCCTTCGCAGTGTCAGAAAAACATTGATTTGTAACTTGAAACTGCTTTGTTCAACGTTTTTACAAATTAAATGACTTGGTTCATTTGTTTTGGAGACCTGTGTGGATAATTTGGCTCCCGGTAAAAACACACATTTTGAGTTGCTGGACTAGCAGCTACGACTGCACAATTGCCAAAATATTATCTAAATAGCAATGTGGAGCTGCAAATATTTGATAAAGGTAGGATGTGTCACAACATATCATTATAAAAGAAGCACTGCCGTGCTACAGAGATGCCCTGGCCTAAAAATCATACTCCAGATGTAAAGGAACTTGTCTTTTACAGACCCCAGCAAAAATACATTATCGTTTTTTGTTTTTTTCTCAGTGAAAATGAAATTTAAAATTTTCCATTCCTAATAAAATTGCAACTCAAACAAACCAGTTTTAATCACCAGGTCCGTTTGTTTTGGAGAGGAAGAGACCTCTGTGGAAAATTCGGCTTCCAGTAAGACTCTCCTGAACAATGAGCGTCTTAGGAATCCAAACTAGGAGTTAGCAATTTGCATTCCTTGCTCCTAGATGCCACTAAATCCTACACACTGCTCCTTTTAAATATTCAAGAACACTTTAAAACCTGAGCAAATTTCTTTCAAAAATACGAGAAGAAGGCAATGAGCAACGGAAGAAGAAATGACCCAAAAAAACAGTAAAAGAAAGAAAAAGAACAAAGGTTAAAAAAAAGAAAAAAAGCCCAAAAGATTGGGAGTAAGTGCTTCAAAAGTTTTAACAATTCAGTAACATAATTTTAAATATTCGATTATGATAATTATAAATATAGTTTTCCCCTAGCTTTTAAAAAACTAATTTCCAAAATTAACAATTTTCTTGCAATTTGTGGAACTTTCCTACCTAGCTGCTCATTGCCTTTTCATCCATGTTTTTGAAAGAAATCACACCAGTTTGCTCAGGGTTTAAAGGTTTAAATTATTGTAAAAGGCGTCTGAAAGCAGCACAAGAAAAGTAATGTTGCTCCGGGTTTCAAAGGGTTAACAGGTATCATGTAATGCAAAGACAAAAATGCTTTTTCCAAATTGCCTGCCATGCTGATGAGTTATTTGTACCTTTTCTCCCACCATGCCTTCTACTCCTTGTGCTCCGAGGGACCCCTTCTCTCCCTTCTGCCCAGGAAGCCCTGGGACTCTCGTCTGGCACACACTGCAGGCATTCTGCCAGCGCAGGCAAGGCAGAAAGCAAAAGTGGTGGCACAGATAAGATTTCATCAAGTTGAGCTGGAGCACTGCATTTTCGCCCTTTATTATGTCACATCCCCTGGGTGGAGGACAAGACCCCAACTGACACAAAGTGTTCTCTAAATGTCTGCAGAGCACAATAATGTGAACCCGCCAAGAGTGTCTCCAAAAGTGTCGCTCGTCTAGGTGAGTGCTGAACTTTGTCAAACTCATCGACTGTGACATTTAGGTGAGAATCTTAAATATCATTTTCCCTGATTCAGTCCAGATATAGGCACTGCACCTGCCAGGAAATAGTAAGGAGCTCTAAGTTGGAGAGGAGGCAGTAGGAACAGGTATAATACGCCATTAAAAAGAGGCTGAGATACAAAACGGAAAATCTGTATATACGCATCATCTAATTATCCCCTAAGAGTCAGAGAAAATGCTATCAATAAAACAAAATAAGGAGAGCATATTGAGAATAAAAAGAAGCAAAAAACAGAGGTAGATGTGTTTAGTCATTTTTGTATGTGGCATCAAGGTGTTGAAAGTACTAATTACAGTAGAGTGCCACTAAGCAACTGGGATGAAGGCAGTAAATAATAGCTGAAGCTAGCAGAGCACTTAATGGATTAAATTAGGTGACACCGACACTGAGGGGTGACAGAAAATTATAAGACTACTGCTGTTTGCCTTTATCTATCGATGATTAGTCATGTGATGGCATGATATTTATTGTCAGCGTTGACATTCACTTTGTATTAAAAATTAAAAACTGTTATTTAGCTAAGTGCTGTCCTGCAGGTAACATTAAGTAAGGTGACTAACCTGCCTCAATCAAAAGAAAAAAGAACAAATCTGTAATTTGCATGGATTTAGATTGCAATGGCTGTTATGATGGCAAAAGCCAAAAAAGAATCTCAGGTAATAAAGGATTTAAAGTGTTTCACATGTTCAAGCTAGCTCTTATTCTGCATTTGGTCAGTGACTGATGAAAAAATAGGGGTGATGAACATGTTCAAACACAGTTTTAAAGTATGAAAATACAGATACAAGACTTCTTTCAAAGTAAGAGTGCATTCTTAGCAAATGCTTTAACGTTCGGTAATTGGAGGTGAAGGTTTAAGTGACAAGGGAAATCAACCAGAGGAAATTAAATTAAAACATTTTAGAAGTAAGACAAGTGAGAGCTATTCTCAAAGGCTTCATTGTTTTAGGAGGTTTTGCATGTTATCTGTAATATATATAAAATACCAGCATATTTCATCATAGTTGATCAAAATTACTTGCTATCAACCACTACGTAAGAGTATGGCTACAGCAGTATACCATCTTCAAGGTATAATAATAATAATAATAATAATAATAATATAATAGTATCATTTATGTTTTGAATAATCTAAAGGGATAGTTCTGATTTCTGGAAGTGGGTTTACTACCAGGTACTTATCCATAGCGTATTACACACAGTAGATTTCAGTCTGAACGCCCCCAGTTTTAAGAAGCAGGCTGGATTCTGACACTGAAGCAAAGCAATGTACTGATGTTATTCGGGGTCAACAACAACAAGTATTTAAGCCACTTAAAAAAGGTCCAATCTAAAAAAGTCTGTATCGGTTTAAGTGTTCCTTAGACTGAGAGTTTTGCACTGTGTTACCTTCCCTTCAGACAGTCTGTTTGGACAGGGAAGCCATCAGCAGCTTTAGTTCCCCATTTATGCTCTTGTCAAAGCCACCAGACTCCAACCAGAAAAACAGTAATTTTAGCTTGCTGAACAGTCTGCTGCTGATTCTATCAGTTTGTTGGTTTGTTTTATTGTGTGACTTTGGTGAATCTAAACTAAGTCTTTTAAATGCCAAAGTCACACAATAACACAAATATAATAACTGATTGCAGCAGTGATAGAGCAGCAGCTCCTGTGTTCTGCGATATAAAATCATTTTTTTTCATGAAGTCTGGCTCCGAAGAGAGTGATCTGATGGCAAAATTGATTTGATTTTTTTAGGTGGGACTTTTTTTAGATGGCTAATTTCCATGTTATTGCTGATCTCTCTATAGCAGTAGATTGCTTAGCTTTTGTGTTGGACTCCAGACTGCTTCTCCAAACTGGGGGCATGCTGACTGCAATACACTGTAAAACATCAACTTTTGATAAGTACCTCATGCAACCTAACTTCAAAAAATCTGAATTATCCCTTTAAGGGTCATTGTGCCTGATAGTTATAATAGTAATTGTGTAGTACCGTGTGCTGTAATACTGTGATGTTTTCTGATATGGTTATTGTAGCAAAAAAAATCCCCTACAGGTTCAACCCTACATAAGAGGTCATGCTGTGCTACAAGATTTAGATAAATACATGTTTGCCATTTATTATGCCATCTATATTTAACTGATTTAAACATGCCATCACAAAAACAATCAACCTGACCATTTATATGAGGTTAATGATTAACATACGTATATGCTGGAGTTATGGTCACAGATGATTTTGTGCTTTTTATCCTCAATATGCACTGGTTATATGCTATAGTGTATATAAAAATTAAGATTCTAAAGCTACTTCAATTATAATAGCACAAGTAGTGGGTGAGAAGATCAAATTTGATTTTTGCCGCCCCATTAAGACCGATTAGTCCAGTATAACCATTATGCAGTAATGTCAACCACTAAATGATGTATGTAAGTTATTTGTGTCTAGCATGCCACATCCTCAAGCAAAGAGAGACAAATTATTATTGACAGCTCTTAACACTTTCTCACAATTCACACCACAAAAGCTTTTTTACACTCGGGAAGATTGCTGTGAAATAAACCAATATGTAATTCTGTATGACTCCTTATATTGTAGGAGGAAAATTGCCACAGAGCAATAATTCCTGTAAATCAACAATTACAGTATGTTTGCTTTTCTGCAGAGGAGTTTAATGATCTTCTGATACACTAATCTCTGTGTAAAGTGTTTTGCACTGAATATTTACATTGCACTGGTGTAATATTTCTATATCCCATTATGTTAATTGTTATTTGTCATACAATATGACTTGCATGTGCACCTGTGGTAAGTTTCTTGTGCGATTATCTAAATGTCTTTACTAAACATACAAGTAAAGACTTTTAGATAATCATCATCAGTCATCCTGATGGAGGCACTCAAGGGCTTTTACTACCCCTCTAAAATGATAGCATTCATATATGAGTGAAATAGCACCTTTTCAAATGCACATATTGATCAAGTCTAAATACTCAGGTACCAATTTGCATGTTATTTTTTTGTGAAAAGCTGTAATTATCATTAGCTGCAAAGATAAAATACCTTGAGTAATGCACCCATGTCTCCAACAATTGGCAGGGCAGTCTGTTAAAGAAAGAAGAGAAAAAATCCATGAAACACTGACACAATTCGCATTTCAGGACAAGCAAATCTTTCATGTTTTGGATATATTCTGCTGTTGTTTGTTTGTTGCAACTGCATCTGCTAAATTGCTCAAAACATCAATTTAAAAGAGCCTCTTATACGCCTTTAAGGAATGTAATTTTATGTTTTTTTTTAACAAATCTCTGTTTCAGTGCTTCATTTTTAGTTTTTATCTGCAACGCTTGAGGAAACAGTTTAATAACTTTGTTGCTGGAAGACAGAGTCCTCACATCTTCAAAATACCGTTGTTCTCTGGAGCTGAGGAAAACATTTTTGAATTGCAGCCCATGTATCTTTTAGAAACATAAAATGGACAATAAACTGGTTTCTACGACACATGAATATAAAAAGGTTAAACTGCTAAATCTACAAGGCTTTGATGCAGCAGCAACAGCACACGTTTTGTACACACACTTGGCTGTAGAACTGTAGTAAATGTCGCTTACTTGAAACACATGAAAAGAAAAGGAAGAGATGAAAACATGTGCTAACAACAGGGCGCTGCCAATTTGTCATAAACTGCAACATTTTTCCTGAACGTTGGTTAGTGAGCAGCAGGACTAACTGTTAATTATCTAAAAACTGGGGCTGCACTGTGAATGGTGACTTTGACTTTAAGGTGAGCTCAATACTTCTCACTGCAGATCTGTGATGTTGAGCTGCAGAAAGCAAAAATGAGGTTTTCTCACTTACTGGTTCACCTGGGGGTCCGGCAGGGCCTGGGGGTCCTGGCCTACCTGGGGGGCCCTTTAATTAAGGCAAAGAAAAAAAGTTAACAATCTTCCCAGCTATGATATCAAGCAGAAATATAAGGCCATAAGTCTGCTTTCACACCCATCTCAGCTGGTGGGGATCTGTGTCCAGGCGCCGTTATACATTGAACCTGTTCATCCACAGTGGTAGCTGACATACTTTTGTGCCTCCAGCCATCTTTTATCTGCAGATGTGTGAAGGAGCAAATAAGAGTGGAAGGACTGACTGATCTTGCTCACCTCTCTTCCTGGAACACCAGGAGGGCCAGATAAACCCGGGGGTCCGCGAGGGCCCTGAAAAAAACCCAGACATTCTGATGATTTTAACAGTCTTGTTTTACACAACCAGATAACAACTGAAAACCACTGCAGTGTTATTTGTATTGTAAAATAATTGCAAGATCAGCATCAAGGAGCTGGAAATCAGTAAAGAAAAAGCAACAGAAAAAAACCCAACTTGAACATGTTTGTCTGTTTTGGATTCACATGATTTTCCACCTACCGCAATTCCTGGCTTTCCTGAGGGTCCCATGCGGCCCTAAGAACACATCACACATCTTGTTAACACTATCTGCCCTCTAGCACCCAGGATCCAATAAAGGAATTGTGTTAGACACCTTTTGCTCTATTGATTCTCTGTCTCCAACAATCCTGCATTTCAGAAATGAAAGCAGACTCACTCACAATCAAATGTGTGTGAGGTTCAAACTAGTGGTGCAGAGCATATATATGATGAAGGGAGAGCCACAGTAACCACCAGCGTTTTCATCTCGGGCTGTATTTAAAATGAACACTGATCTAGATATTCTAACAGGATGACTTTCTTTCCATACCTAAAGACAAAATCTGAGGGTATCGCACTTTGAACTAAATAATGAACGTGTCAATCGATACAACATCATACTCACAGGTGAGCCTATGATACTCTCGCCAGGTTCGCCTTTTTCCCCATGGTCTCCTGGCAATCCTGGGACGCCTCTTTCTCCCTGGCAAAAATACAAGGGAGCAGTGAGAGCGGTTTCAGTGAAACTGAATCCAGAAGCCATGGAGAGCTGCAGCACTGCATGATCATTAACTATTCAAACTCTCAGAACTCATTTTCTCTTTATGTTCTTCCTTTGGAAGCTTCAAGGGTAAGAAACACAACTATGTTCAAGGCCAATGGCATGCAGGCATGTTTATGGTGTACATCATTTTAGTTCATGTGTATGTTGAGATACACAGTATGTTCAATGTGCCGTTATTTTTCACAGACAAAACCTTTCATAATTAAGACCCATTTAGTGACTTTTGGAGTTTTTTTTTTTTTTAAACCTTCTGACAAACACAGCATGATATCACCAGAAAGCTTTGAAATTTCTCCTATACTTCAAAATAAAAGAAGCTTGATACAATATTATTCAGAGTTTATCTGCACATTGCTCTTAACATGGAGGTGCCTAAGGTGGCAGCCAACAGCTAAAGGTGTAAACAGCATGAGGAGTGCTAACAATGGCAACAGTGCTGACAGAGATGACGGTACATGCCCATTATACCAGACTAATGCACCTCGATTTGTGTCTGCCCTGCCCCCTGGTCGCTTGTTTATTATCACAATCCCCCGTCCCCTTCTCTACCAGAGAAATTTTCACTTTAGTATTTCCTGTATTTATACAGAGCTGTTCAGAAAGTCACTGGAGCTGCAGCTTGAATAGCTGTGTTGATGTGAGCATCATTCAGATTTTTGAAGTTGTCACTTTCTCTCGTTTGGCTGCCAGCTTGGTTCACATTGCAGGTATCCCAGCATGCTTTGTACAGGCAAACGGTTGCTTTCAATACAAAATGAAAGGGAGCAGATTTATGGTCACGTGTACTCACTTATAGTGTGCATATACTGTTACAATGTTAACCAAAAAGTGGGCTCTGAGCTTCTGCGTTGGCGCTGTCCATATCAGCGGTAACCCCCATATGAGCACAGTGAGGAGTCGCAGCGATTAGCTAGCTAGTGGGATACACACACAGGATTTACATGCATGCCCTGTCAAATTGGCTGTCACAACAAAGAACAGAGAAGCTCAGATTACACAAAGAGAGGGAGTATGACTTCATTGTCTGCTCAGGACAGCATTACTTAACTATGTCTGTAAATGGCAAATAGGTGCTGCAATATTATTCAAAGCAATATATGCTTTGAATGTTGCACAGAGCTACTTTACGTACATACAGCATAAACAATTGAAATAGTTGCTAAAACTAATTCATTAACAGTTGAAATAAGAAAGTTAAAACAAGTTAAAACACCCAGCTTCAACATTTTGTCTTAAATCCAGTTTAAAATCAATTCAAATGAACACTTGGTGTAACTAATCTGTTGTGGTGTTAATGAAGGTGTGCTTGTATTCATTTGACAGGGCTGTGGAGTTAAAGGGGCAATTCAACACCAAATCATAATTACAGATTTTTCCTCTCATCTGTAGTGCTATTTATCGGTCTAGATTCTTTTCATGTGAGTTTCCAATTTTCATCATACGCCATCATTAGCCTCTCATCCATATAGAGGCAGGCTTCCTTCTACACAGTGATACGGTTGGCAGGTGTTGTTTGGCTGTTAAGTTTTATAAATGCTTTTTCTTTTTTTTTCTTGGCGCTTTGAGCACAACCGTCATCAAGCTGAGTGCCATCTTGTTCACTTATACTGAAGAAAAGGCAGACATCTCTATGGCTGATATCTCCAACACTTGGCAGCTCACACCACAACAAGACTGGTAAATAGCACTAGAGGTAAGCGGAAAAATATCTATATATGTGTCCCTTTGCGATTGGGAACCACTGACTTAAACTTACATACACTGGAGTTGCCATAAATACTTCTATCTACATAAGTAATTAGAGTGAGGAGTATAGACAGTTGCCTTGGTGATGCTCCACCACCACAGTGCTTCCTACCTTAGGCCCTCGAGACCCTCTGCTCAGAGACGACCCATCAGGCTGCAAAACAACAGGAAGAAGACATAAGAATAGGAATTCTTTGCACATTCATCAGCAATTCACTTCGAGACCCGAGGAGATTCCACAGCCTAAATAGTCTGAACACAGCCTTGCATTATGAGCTCGTGTTCAATACTGTTTACAACACTTTTAATAGTTTCTGTGTACAGAGGCAGACTGATAATGCCATACCACAGAGAAAAACCTTGATTGTAATTGAGGCTACTGTAAGCATTATTTACTGTACAGTTCTGATGAGACATTGATTTCTGTGGTCAGCATGTATTAGTGTTACAAGTCCTACATTGCACAATGTAAATTAGCTGTTCAGAAGTTGGATTTGAACTAACACAGCAATTCTACAGTTTTAGTGGGGAAATGTACCAATTCACTTAAACATAAAACAAAGAAAAGTTCAGGAAGTATGGAACTTTTTGGGACCAATAATCTCCAGTGACTGCATTTTAGAAAAGTTTCATTAGACATTATGCACTGAAACAAAACCTTTATATCAGTACTTGAGGGAGGAGGGAGATCTATGCAAATAATAAAAGTCAAAAGAAACAAAGAGCAAATTGCTCATTATTTGTTTAAAAGCAAAATCAATAGAGTGACATTAAATACTTGAGCTGGCTGACTCATTAAAAGACCCCCAGACTATCTGCGCTGACTTCTGTTTATTGCTTTTTTCCTTGTCTTTGTCTCACATAATAAAGACCATAAAATGTTGAGAATCCATTTTCCTCCAATGCCCCCAAAACAGAAATTACGTTTGTAAAAAGACTATCAGGATCTATGCAGAAAGACATCCACTCTTGAAGATAGACAGCTCTCTTTGTTTAGCCTTTGACTATGTCACAACAGAAGAGGCCATTGGCCTGCTGTAAACATCTCTCCTTGACAATCACACGCACATACAGTATATAGCCCTCTTTTCCAGTCCCGCTCCAATTTTCACAGTGCTGGAGTACATTAAAGAGGTTTAAATACTTCTGCCTGAACGCAATCTTTCCCTTATTACTCTGCTCAACTGAACACACTACCCCTTGCCTGATGAGTAGGTCTGCTGTCAGGCTTAATGTTCACTTCAGCGTTTCCACACACAAACAAACATGATTGTTTAAAGCCATCGAAACACTCGCCTGTGATTGAGGAGTGCAACTGCCGTCGACCAGGACTGAGGTTGTGGCTGCACTTGTGCCGCTTTTTGAGACGCTGTAATGAACATTTCTATATGCAAAGCCATGTCCATAAAAGAGAGTGCTTCAACGGCTATAAGCTTCAAAGTGGGAGGATAGGTGATTACCCAGACTGAGGTTATCCAATGGTGGATTACTTAATGGCATTGCATCTCCATAATGTCATGCCAGCTACGCAGCTACAGGAGCTAGTTTCTTTTTCCTTGTCTGCTGCAGTTCCAGCTGTTTGCAGATGATCTATGCTTTCTGAACTTCTGTTGAATTATCTTCTGTTTTTTTCTCCTGTTCTGTACAGTTTCTACTTTTGCGTGCTGTGACTCGAGGGCTGAAGCCAACGAGGTCAGGATGAAAGTGACTGTCTAAACTTGATTTGGTACCCACCATATATCCACCTGCAGGCTCTCCAGGCTCGCCCTTAGGTCCCGGTGGCCCCATCACTCCACCAGAGTCCCCCTACAAGCAAAGAGAAAGACAGATAGTATTCAGGAGTTTCTCTAAAGAGAAAATGTCAGGCTGGCTCTGTCATCTCAACAACGCAAAGGATGTGCTGTATTACACACAGGGAGGTGAACAAGGTTGGACACTGCTGTCCACAAGGCAGACACAAGTGTCTGCTTTCTGTTCCCTGCCTTAAATATATTTGGCAATTCCTGTCACAGATACAAGTTTAGTGTTCTACCGAGAGAAAAGATAAGAAAATTGGCTTTGTTTTAATTTCTATTTCCCATAATGAACTTGCTCTATGCACCTTAGTGCTATTGTCATTTAGCAACATAAGAGATATGGCTCGATGGATGGAGGACCAATCTATGCTCCCAAGGTTTTATGTTCCCAAGCTCAATATCTTCTAAATATGACTTATTAAGGGAATATTTCAAAGAATTTTATGTTCTTGTCTGTTTTATTTCCCAGGTCAAATGTTCAATGTACTTTTCCCTGGCTCAATATGTTTGAAAATGACCAATCTAAAGCTTACAGCCTTCTTATGTTAAACTCCTTGAAACCTACATCTTCATATTTGTAAACAGTTTCCTCAAATTTAGTCATTGATATCTCTACAGCGGCTGAATGGATTTCAATTCAGACTGCATTTGACGTTCATCTCCCTTCATTCTTTTGCAATCTGTACAGCAAAGCTAGCCCTTACCAATAGTTTCTGTGCTTTTCCATTCACAACTGTTATTGGGAGATGATTCATCTAGGTAGGCAGTAATTAAGCAGTCAGGTGCCATTATACCACTGCAGAAGAAGGGCACACGGTGTTGACATGTTCAGTAGAGTGCCAGTCAAACCTCAAATGAAGGAAAACAATAGATGTATAAAATCGGAGAGAGTTTTTAACCAACTAATATTGAAGATATGTGCTCTTGGAAAGGCTCTTGTAACAACTCTGTGTGTGTATGTTTGATAAAAGTCATCCAGAGTCAATAAAGACAACTTGCAGTGGCCTATATGATGGTACATCATGGCTGCAGGTCATCATTAAATTGCTGAATCTGTTTCCATGCACTTCAGTCACATTTACCTTTTATTGATACACTAACTTTTCCACATTCCTGAAGCGTAAAAACTTTATTGTGATATCTGAACATTTATCATATTTTTAGCATTTCCACTCATGCTGTATGTGCAAATTGAAAATGCAAAACTAAACAGAAACGCACATGCTCTTCTGAGAACATGGGGATGACACCTCACGGATGACACATGAACATGCTTTTCTTCAAGGTTTTTGGGTAGAAATCTATTCATCTCAAACTAAACCACAATGTTTTTTTTAAGACTTAATCAAAAAATCCTTTTCTGACAAAAAGCCCCGAAGGCAAACTTCTCACATAGACAGCACTGTATGTTGGTTCACCACTCTGGACTTGACACAGATCGATTGTGATTCATTCTTCTGCAAATATTTATGGTCCACTGAGGATGCATCCTATTGACGTTGGTGATCATCTGGCTTTTTCTGAAGTGGCATCATGAGGCCAGAATTTTCCCAATACGTCAGTTTGTGACCAGATATACCTACAAAAGCTAATGACATTCCCATAAGCCTCAGTTGTACTTTGCCTATAAGCAAATTAATTCTAGCTTTTCACAAGCAAAACTATGATAAACATGGTAAAAAAAACATCCTCTAAAAACTCAGCATGTTAGCATAGTCACTGTGAGCATGTTAGCCTGCTGACATTTAGCTTAAAGCACTGCTTTACCTAATAACAGAGCATAGCCTGTAAGGCAGATTTCTTGTAACTATCCAAAGAGCTTGGCAGGAGCTGCACACCCTGCTCCAAGTGTTTATGCTAAGATAAATGTGCCCTGACTCCAGCTTCATATTCAAGGTACAGACATTGTTTTATCACATTTACCGTATTTATAGACAACCACACATGAATGTAGAACCAGAGCTGCCTCTTGGATCAGAGGTAGCATCAGTGCAGCAAAGATGACAAAGGAGGACTTAAATGTGAATGGATGTAGGAGGCTAAAGCACTTTAGGTTTCATTTCTCTGCCCTTGAGTGTAACAGAGTGACTCCAGTGGGTGGGGAGTCCTGAGTACAGCTTCGTTTGTTTTGACAAGTGACAAACCCCATCAAATATGCATGTCAACTGCGCACTCTTCCACTTTCAGAACAGTATTGGGAACAAACACTACTGCAAGAAAATTTGTGTACAAATAACAGCGCAGTCGGAGGCATCAGAGGCGGGAACACAAAGTTACAACATGATTGAGAGTGGCATGCAGGGCAAGCAATCTGAAAGGTGTCTTCACAAGTTGTCTCGCATGTTCAACCTGTGATAAAACATCATAGCTTCATATTTTTTCTTTGAGGTTAGAACTTGATTTGAAGTTTACCTACCTTTTCTCCTTTCAGGCCATCTCTCCCAGGCACCCCTGACTCCCCTGGCGAGCCCTGTAAACAGTGGTGAAAAGAGACACATCTATCACCAGGCCTTCATCTCCTCACACACATTTATCTCCTCCTCCTCACTGCTTCAGCGGGCTGCCGTGTTCCAACATAATTTCCCTTAGCCAGGATTTATGAAATGCCTCTTTTCCCTCCCTGCTTTTGAGTAAAGACAGATGCTCATTACCGAAGCAGGTGTGGAGAACAGATTGAGCCTCTGCCTCCGTTCCTGGCATAAAGCGCTTAGATTTGCCTCTTTCCACTAATTAATTCTTAAATTTGATTACTGATCGTCTGTGTAAAAATTCTGGACTTTTCTCCCTACTTCCTCTCTGTCTCTGCCTGTTGAGGTTTATCTGTTTATCTCTCTCTTTCATTTTGGCAGGCCGAGTACAGAGTAGAGGATATGGCAAGGTGACAGATAAGGCAATGAAAGAAAAGAAGGCTTGACATGAAGTGCTAGTATCTAGCGCCAATATACTTACTGGCTCGCCTGGGAGTCCTGGGAGTCCGGTGGGTCCAGGCAGGCCTTGCTTGCCCTGGCAAAACACAAAGGGAAACTGAGACTTTGGGCTATTTTTTTCCTTTTGTTTGGTGACAGAATTGCCTGGGCTTTAAAATGTCACAGCCCAGCCAGCTACACTGTGAACACGACTTTCGAGAGTATTTCAAATAACTGTTGTTTAAGTGCCGCCCCTGCTACCTTTTCAATAATCCATGGATAGTTTAATGGTAATTTCTGTATGTCGAGGATATCATTGACATACAGATAATGACGATCATATCATCAAGCAGCAGTAGTTTTTGTACTTGTTTCATATACAAGCTGCTATTGTGGTTATGCTGTTATTCTAGATAAGCTCTTTATATGCATTCCCCCTTTTCAACTCATTATTGTCTTTGTATACAAGGATGAACTGAACGATCCACATATTACCATGGAAACTGAGCTTACGTTGAATGATAACAACTGAGAAAAGGAGTACACAAGCATCAGCATGCTGGCTGCTATCTATACACCCTTTTTCATGACTGGAATAAAAAGGTATTGGAACAATTATGACTGTTTCATAACAATTTAATGAACCAAGTTCAAAAATATAATCTAGTATGCTCAATTATAAGAGTTTACAGTTAATTAATTTCAAGGAGCTGGTTTAGAGTGAATTCACTTCCAATACTAATATAGGCATTAGCTTGTTAAAAGTATAGTATGCAATTATTCATTTGCATTCATCTTCATATTACACAGAAATGATGACCATAACATAGGGATACTCAATTTGCTTTGCTTGGGGGACATTTTTGCAAATGGAGGAGGCCAGGGGCTGGTTGCAACAGATCCATATATGTTTTTAGGACTTTCGGACATTTCTAGAATTTCAGGAAGTTTCTAAGGATTTTAGCATGTTTCTAAGATTTTAAGATTTTTCTCGGATTCTGGAGTGTTTTTAGGATTTTGGGTTATTTCTAGGATTTCTGAACATTTCTAGGATTTTAGCACGTTTCTAGGATTGTAGGACATAAAGGGCTTAGCTAAGACCTCTGTCGGGAGGTGTGGGGGATCCTCCACTGCCACTTTTTAAAATAAACAAGCTCTGTTTTGATGCTATTTTTGCACTCTGGCAACTTATGTAATCTGGAAGTACAAAAGAAATTCTAGCTTGAATCACTTTATTTTTATTTTGTATTAGAAAATAGTTGGGGGGCCACACGACACCCTACTGGAGACCAGATTTGACCTGCGGGCCATAAGCTAAGTATCATAATGAGATGTTTACTGCACATTTCCATTTGCAAGTTATATTCACTTGAACCTGCTGTTATTTGTATTTTTACAAATAACATCAAATTATCTAAGACACTGTCCAACTCGTAAAAGATCAAAATTTCGGGACCCCCCCAACTATCATTAATGGCCTAAACCTAAGCAACCTTCATCTCATTGTTGTTTATGTTCAGGAGGTTTTTAGGCATCTTTATTTGAACCGCTGTGAGTGGCACAGCTGAAATTAGATAAATGCACGGACTCACCTCTGGTCCTGGATCTCCTTTCAGTCCTGGAGGCCCCATGTTTCCCTGTGACAGGACCAAAAAAGGGTAAGTGAGAGGTTTTGGGGAGGCAGGAATATGGACGTGGCTTGTTATAACAGAATATGTGGATTCAAGACACAAAAGTTTGGAGAGGCATGAAGATCTAAGAATGTTGTAGTCAAAGAAAGAATTTTTTCTACAACAAAAATGGCTTTTAAAAAGAATCTGTATACTCTTTACAGCCTGACACTGTGAAAGGCTGCACAGAGTGATACTCAGTGGAAATAAAAGACCCTGAAACCTTACTTTGTTGGCAGCATAGACTGTCTAAAAGAAGTGGGTGTAGCCACCGTGACATCATCCATGTGTTTGTGGACTATCATTTTGAAGTTTCGAGTTTGGCATTTTGGCTGTCACTACCTTGGATTTTTGGAGACAGAAGTGACCATATTTAGATGAGAGAGTCGAGCTGACTCTGACTGAGACTTTCCTTTTTTTCGTGTGTACAAATATTGTTAGGTTTATGTCTTAGTTAGGTTATGCCCAACTTGCCATTGTGCAATCACATCAGATTCAAATTCTATAAATTCAAATATAACTTCAACTAGCACAAAGGGAGAGATTGCCAGGACAAAATGAAGAAACGTATGCGCTGGTAAACAAAATGTTTTCACACACTGACGCATATTAATGCTATGATTTGCTGACGGCTTCAGAAAATTTGTCGTTTGTCGTTACATTTCATGATGTGACAGGTTATCCACCGAAGATTACTTTAACAATTTTATTATACAAAACAAAATCCCATGAATAGCTAGTGCTTGGAAATGCAGCGCTTAAGCTCACTGAGTCAATGAAGTGCTGGACTAAAGCAGCTGTTTCATATTTTACGTCTTTTTATTTTCACAAAAATGACATGTTTAGTACCGGTTAATGAACAAAACAAAACTGACATCCCTCCATATTGTCATTTATATAATCAATGAACTGCTGGATTAAAGGGAACAGCTGTTTCGTATTTAACATCTTTTTGTTTTCACTAAAACTAACCGTTTAGTACCGATTAATGAACAAAACAAAACTGATATCCCCACATACTGTCTTTTATATAATCTGATTTCTTTTTGTCAGTCGTGGAGTCGCACCCTAATGGTCATTAGAAGGAAAGCAGGTTGAAAGCACTTCAGCATTGGCTGCACTTTTCACAGCCAGAGGCTACATCAACATCTTTTACACTGTCTATGGTTGGCAGTGGATGTTGATGCTCAGGTTCTAGTGCAAGTGCAAAGTCTCAACAAGTTACCTTAAAGCCTTGCGGTCCTTGAGCTCCTTTCTCCCCCTGTTGAAAGCAAAGGAGAGAGACAGCCATCATCTCTCAAGACTTGCATAATGAAAACAGTCAAGTAAGCCATTCCTCTTGCTGGATAAGGCTTAAAAAATTTCCTCAAGGACCTTCATGAAGTTAGCTTTCATACTATGTGAAGGTTAAGAACAGTTTTTCCTTTGCTAAGTTTCCTTCTTTGTTCTCAGAGTGCGAATACAATCAAAGAAGTAACTTTAAAAAAAAAAAGAATTACCTCTGAGATACCATAGAGAACATTTTTTGCTTTTTCCTTCATACCTCTTACACTTATCATGGTCGTACGCTGAGTATTTGGTTTTCATGCCTGCTACAATTCAGTAAATCTCCTTTCATCTGCAGATTCTTATTTTCTCTAAATGTAATTGTTTTTCTTTGTCATTTATCTGGCAGTCTTTTGATGTTCGGTCAATAGCTGCATCAGTGGTCTTTGTAATCTGCTTGCCTCAAGTAGATGCATCTGTTGTTTAGAGGTCCAAACAATAATTCTACAACAATTTATTCTGCGCTCCACCCTCTGCGGAGCACGAAGCCGACATGGAACTCATCCGAACAGCAGGTGATGTTCAATTGTTCTTTCCGAATCAAATGTCAAAATTAAATGGCTTTTGTTGATGTTACATAATAAGAAATGGAAACAGTTCTCCTGCTATGCTGTCAAATGTTGGATGAAATGAAAAATAATACTGAGTTTCTTGTGGTTAAACTGTATTTACTGAGAAATAACAACCAGGAGAATAGTTACCTCATCTCCCTTTTCTCCCTTTTGGGTCTTCGCTTTCATTTCATCCTCAAACACAAGAGAAAGCAGACCAATTCAGAATCTGACTCAAGTGTACTCTGTGTACAATTTGAAGAGGAACCACAGATACATAAACATTTAAAGTTTTATAGTATAAACGGCCACTTACAGTTCCAGAGATCTGTCTTAATCCATGAGCTGTCATCACCTAGAAGTAATGAAAAAGAGAAGAGAGATGAATGTTCACAAAACAGTCCCCACTGATCTCGCAATTGTGGCAAGTAAAAATCCAAAAGCAAGTCTTCTGATTATTTTTACAGGTATTATAGAAGGAAAAACACTTTCTTGATTCACAAATATGTAATGAATCTAAATAAAATGTTTTAATGTTTCTATTATATCATCAGTAAAGCTCAGATATTGGGTTATGGAGCAGAGACTTCTACAACTAAATCAAATGAAGTGAAAGGAGAAAGGTCTAGACAAACCAGCTGAGGTGGACTGATGCCTCGAAGTACTGACTGCAGCTGAAGAGGACAAATGCCATATCAAAGCAGCAATTACCAGGATTCAAAGTGTTTTTACAGAGTTACTTGATCCTCATAACACTCTTTGTACAGGTCACACATCAAATCAAAGACCTGGCGTTAATGTCACAGCAAATCAGAAAGCACTCTGATAGCACTTGATGTTATAAATACACCCAGGACACACTGTGGCTTGATTGCTACTTAATGGCCAAACTACTGACGCAAGTGACCACATTTAATACAAGTGTAGATGCAAACTAGACCTGGGCGGTATTTATTTTTTCCTACCTTTATTACTTTCTTATAACAGGATATATGGTATATATTTTGTGTAAAAAATATATGTGTGCAAGTATGACATTTTCTACCCTATAATCCTGTGTGTGTCTGATATGTAGTTAGCCAGTTTATTTAAGTCTCGCTGAGTTTGAACAGTTATGGCCAATAAACCCTTAAACCCAGAAATGAATTAGCCTTTCAGCACCTCCGGTTCCCTCGTCTTAAAGTCAGTGTATTTTTTAAATGGGTTTTTGGTAATAAGCCTTCTGCTTAAGAGCTTTCACATTTTGTTCAGTGACACAAAATAAGTCAGTAAATACCCCACTCACAAACTTTGAAGCTTTTATGTGTCTGTTGCTACCAACTGCTACCAAATTAACTACAGTATGTCATCATGCCGAACAATGCAGCACACAACGTTACGACCTTGTTGTAGTGGCAAAGCAACCGTACTTGACTACTTAACTTGTAATTTGATGCTAAATATTGGGATTTGACAACATGACTGACAACTGTGTGTGGAAATTGGTGCGCTTGTGATCAATGGCCCTGCTTGCGATTAATTGTACAGGTTTATGGACGGGAACTTGATACCCTGGAGATCGCTACTGCACTCACTCTGGCTTCAAATGATGTCAGCTGGGTATTTTGGCTTCATTTTTGTAGTAAGTGGAGACGTGTTGCATATCTTTACGTCCTTTCTATGGTTCTCCTAGAAGAGACTGCCCTCTGGTGGTGCATACTATGTACTACATTGCCTAAATACAGCATCTCTGTATCAGTTTAACAAAAAGATGAGTGTCTGTATTTTCTTTTTTTTTCCAGTAGCATATAAAATTACAAGTATTTTACAAGGAGTTTGTAATTTTTGATGGCAATGAAAATCATACCTCCTGGATCTTTAAACACGCTGGTATACCATAATACCTTTACACCACTAAAGCCTCATGCAAATGCATTTTTAATCAACAGATTTATAGACAGAAAAGCATGTTCAGCATCCGAGATGTCTAGTGGCCTTTTTTCTAACTGCACGAAAAGGTTTCAAAAGAGAGGCCAGTGTTTAAAGCCCAATGTATTAAAAAATGAGCAAAGCAATCTGGAGAGAAAATCTAATTATCTATCTATAATCATCAGTACTCATTACATCTAAATGCCCTCAGGCCCTCTGTGCTGTGTTAACCGCATGTTTCACCCCCATATGCAGCTATAACCAGTTCAGTCTTGGGTGGTTTTAGCATAATGATAAGAGAAGCGAGAGAGAACAGAAGCAATCTTGGATCTGAAAGCCATATCCAGATGGGGAACAGATCTGTGACTCCATGGCAGGTTTTTTTTTGTCCACCTGTGCAGGTGCCCTTGTTTCTGGACTAATGTGTGCCAGTGAGCCCTTTGAGAGTGTTACTGTGATTAAGGGCTATACAAATTAACTTGACATGAAGCCCTCCTTCAGCAGCAATGGTCAGAATAACCTTCAGTAAGGTACTGAATCTCCTACAGCCCCAGTGGAGTGTCCACATAATTGGTCCACCTTCAACCTGCAGTCACTCACCAAAGCAGCTGCTGTCAATTTTCGTGTCTCAGATGTTAAACAGTGTCTAAGGTCCACCACTATGTTACCAGATCAGAAATTTCTGCTAGACTTCTTTCTCAAAAGAAGTAAAACGCTGTTTAGAATTTTGCTCAGCTTGGAAAAACAGATTCAGTTTAATAGATGATAAAACTCTATTGTAAAGCAATACAAGCAGCAATAAAAAGCAGGACAGTCTCGGAGCTGAAAAGACTGTTTTGCCACTTTAAGGGCGTTCAGGGAAGTGATGGCCGTGCATGCCTGTAAGCTCACTGCTCCTCCCCGTCACTAATAAACAGAGGCACAAGAAGGTTTATGAAGGGAGGGTAATGATCCAAACCCTTGCTTCTGCTGTGTAAGGGAAATCAATGCTTAACTGCCAAAATTATCTGCCACGGGAAAGCAGGGAGCACAGACAGAGACTGGCACTAAATATTCAAACAGCCTCATTTATCAAATGACTAATGTTTTCCCCTCCACTGTGTGCTATGGTACAGTATACATCTCCTATATCCTGGGTGGCTCATACCTCACTACACAACAATGACAAAACACAAGTGAGTGTTTCAACATTTCTTTATCTTTCTCCCTAAGTTTAAATGAAATTCAGGGAAAAAGAGACAACTATTCAAAAATAATTGCAAAGCAAAACCTGAATGTTTTGAACAGCCATTAAAACCGCCTACATTGATATCTCTTCTTATTAAGGGAGTAGACTTTTTGTTGGTGAGACAGAAACCAGTGAAACCAGTGGAGGGTGAGTGATATTTGTTCGCTGTATAATTAAGTTGTCAAATTTCCATATGAATTGCTTTCTAACAAGCAATGAGAATAAGAATGAAAGCCATCAAACTTTGTTTCCAAGCTCATGTCTGAAGCCTTCAGCGGCTCAATAGGCAGCAAGTCTTTAGAACAAAACCCATTAGGACAGAGTCATCTAAATGTCAAACCCCTCAACTTTGTGACACGTGGGCTCCAACACCATGTTTTCATTTGATGCTGTTCAATTTATATTTTTTATTTTCAAGTGTACTTAATAGTTGCAGCATGCCTTCCAAGTCTTTACTGCCCCCTCGCAGATCTTTCATTGATTTGTCACAGTATGATTTTGACTTCAAAACGTCTAACCAATGAGTTCCACCATCCCTGCACCACCCACCCTGTGTCACCTTCAGCGCACATCAGACAGCCAGCATGACGTCAGGGCTTCTCCGCTTTTATCTGTTTCTCCACTAAAAGCCTGTGTCTTCCAACAAAAATCCTTGCACTATAATTTACAATTATAAACATTATAAACAGGTCGTGTCCTGCATGGCCCCCATTAATTCACACTTTTTTTTGTTCCAAGCAAAAGATTATGACACCAGTGGGTGATGGCCGGCGCAAATGTGTTAATTTGATACTAGATATGATAAAGAAATCACAGTTAGCAGCTCTCAGTGCCTGTGCAAGCTCTTTTGTGTTTATTTCTTTGCTATGTACAGGGCTAAAAAAAAATCACTCACTGTGAGACTGCTGCCAAATATTGGTGAGTTCATTACCTGAAAAAAAGGAGGCTCTTCCTTGGAGAATTTCAACACAACTAATCTCAACTGCCTTAGAAAAGTCTGCCCATGTCTCATGCCCTTTATCATCACTGATCCACTGTTCGCACAGAAAAAAAGGGATTTTTTTTAACACTATATATCTAAAGATAGAACAAATCTGCCGGCTTGTCAAAGAATGGGAGCTGGTTACAGGATGGAGTTGTGACAGTAAGGGTAAACACTGCACTGCTGTTGCTTTTGCCTCCACAGTCCCCAATGTTTTATAGTTGGATGTGAACAACTGATGCAAAATTTCATATGTTGGTCACAGAGAACAAAGCACTGATGTTAAAATTATATCTTTATATGTAATGCTGTATTAACACTATGAGCAACAAATGACCATCTACCTTATCATGAAATCACAATTTAAGTGTTGCTCCAGCGCTCGTTAACCTGGTTACGCCATCACGGGCTTATGTTTGTCTGCTACATGCCACAAAGCACCTTGACTGAGTGTTATCTAAAGTTTGTATTTGGCCAAAGAAATATCTATGCTTCTGGTCAATATCTGAGCTCCATTTTAACATCACATTTCACCACCCCACTGTACCCTGTGTGCAATAAACAAAAAGCTAGCATCGCATCAGCTAACTACGTTAAATAACACATTACCCTGCTAGAAACAAAGAGATACGATTGGTTGTGACTTTGCCACGTAATTCAAGAGCTACAGCTCAACTTTGATTTGTAGCGCATCACAACCGTCCCCAGCGATGAGCGCCGGGCATCAGTTTGTAGCAGGCTAGTCGCCAAGCATCGCAGCCAATTTTTCCCAGTGGCCCTCATGGTATTGCAGCAAAAAAATCCCATATGACCAAAAAGCATTTTCCCAATGGGCTACAAGAGTAAAAGACACATCTATAAAACTGTTGACAGGACGACAGCTTCCATTGAAAATGATGTGTAGCTTGTTGCTGTGTTGCTCATTGTGGGAACACAGCACAAGTCACCAACATGGTACTGTGTGTCCCGTGTGAGAAAACACAGATAAAATCTAATAATGAACAATTACAATGAATAATAATGACAATGAACAATATTCAATACTATATTGTACTTACAGGACCAGGGGGACCGGGAGGACCAACATCTCCCTGTTGATACAACAGAAACATTATATCAATTGCTGTAAGAGACTGACAGACAGAGAGACATACAGGCAGCGACAAAAAACAGGTACAAAAATATAAAAAAAAAAAATACACAGCATAAAAATTGCCCTTGAGAAACTACTTCTAAAACCAAGTTGCCACAGGTGACCTGAAACATCAATAGGGTTTGGAACAACGACAAAGGAGGCAATAACATGACCAGACTTCAGAGAAAATACTGGCTAACTCAAGTGATGCGAGAAGAGCTGTGAGATGAGGGAAAAGAAAACATTAAAGAAAAGCATTCTTCAATGAAATGCACTTCATGTGCATCATGCAGAACGTACTTAAGGTGTGCGTATATATACTTTTTAATGGGTGCTCCAGGGACCCATAGATGGCTCTTAATTGTGATGCATTGCATTTGGGAGCCTCCATTCTCCTATTCATAATTTACAAGCTATAAATTACATGCTTTTAATAAAACAAGAAGACATTGCACAACATCTGTTTATATAGGGTACTATAAACAACTAAAAAGCACTCAGAGAATACATGCTGCACCATATCAGGCTTACACAATCCTCTAAATGTGTAATTTTACAAACATAAAAGGTTTATAAGTTTTAAATCCCCATCTGGAACTGGATCAAAATACACATGATGACAGAGAATCATGCTGATTTTTGGACAGTACCTAAATCCTGGGAACATAAGGACTTTAATTAAGGGTTTAATCAGACAAGTTGCACAACTCATCTCCAAAACACCATGCTTTATTCTCATATTTATTTTAACATTTTTGGGTACCCTTCCATCATCGGGTAATTCATCGTTTTTTAGCCATGTCAGGGGCTCAGCTCTAAGGATGTGAATATCTCTTGATACATAACTTTGCGCAAGATGGAAATATAACAATTTGATGGATTGCCATGAAATTTTGTTCACATTCATAGTTCCCAGAGGATGAGTAATACTGACTTTGATGATCCCCTGACTCTTCATCTAGTGCTACTATGAGTTTTAAATTTTTGCATTGTAGTGCAATACCTCAACAACTAATTCTAATGACTTTCATGATCCTCTGACTTTTCATGGAGCACAACCCGACGGTAAAAATTGTCAATTAAGATCTACTAACTAGATTAACCCAGTTCAAACTTTGTCACTCTATTAAATAGGCATTAGTTGTGGTTATCAGTGTTAAACATATAGGTTAAAAGGCTCATGATACACCAACTAGCATGCTTAGAATGCAATTATCAGCTGTTAAATGGTTGTGCTTGTTGTTATGAGATATGTATATGAGCTGGCTTTGTCATTAGAGGGTGGAAGATGACACAACAACCAGACGTGATGACATCCAAGCTACAAACCACCACAGAACACTGTTTGAGACTGACAAATAACAACACACATTATTTATTTGTGGGACATTGAGGCATTCTGAGCAGTGTTTCTACCCCCAAACATGTTCTTTTTCAGCAACCTCTTTCTGAGTTTCCAGGCGCTTTGGTGCTACCAAATGTAGGTGTTTGAAGCATAGACTGATGAAAAAATAATGGATGTAGGTATTCCATCCATTGGTTTGTGGACTCCTGTTTTGAGGCCCCAAGGTTTTTTGGAGCTGGAGGTGACCATATTTGGATGAGAGGCTGGAGCTGGAGGAGTGAGAGTTGGATCTGACTGAGAAGCCGAGGACACTTTCAGCATAAAGCCTATCACTCAATCAGTCCACGTTTAACAATGTGTAACTTTAAACCTTAATAAAATTTCAACATGTGAGTTTAAATTTACCCACAGTACAATTGTCATGAATGTTGAAATTAGCTACACAGACTAAAGCCATTTTTTCGTAGTAGGCTTTGAACATATTTCTGCTGTAAAGTTGGGCGATGTAACTTGGGGGTCTATGGGGATTAACACTATTTTAGAGGCAGCCTCAAGTGGCCATCAGAGGAACTGCAGTTTCTGGCACTTCCGCTTTGGCTTAATTTTCATCCTTAGAGGTTGCTGCTTGGTTTTAAGCTTAAACATGATCTTTTCCTAACCATAACCAAGTGGGTTTTGTGCCTAAATATAACCAGATGTTAACCACAGTGTTAATTTAACATAAAGATTTTCCAGCAGCTGTTTAATAGCTGATAATGTGAGCATACTTAGTCTAGCTTGGGCCCACTAACCTATATCTATAATTCTAAAAATCAATAATAATGCTTATTTAATAGAGTCATTACATTCAAAATAGATGACAGATTGGCACAAAAGTGTACACAGGTAGTCATGGTTCCTGTATCTATTGTTTTATTCTAATGTTACATGATGGTGGATCTGTCTGCATCAAACAATAATACGTTCCTCCTTGACACATGACAACATGTACAACCATGACAAATTGTTTATGTTTAATGCGAGAAAGGACAATGCTCATTGATAAACATGAGCACTTGGACCCATCATGTAAATGTGCCTGATTTTGCCATCCAGGCTTCATCTGCAGTCCCTGGCAGGTTGATGACTTATAAAAAACATTAGAAGCAAAAAAACACACAAAACAAAAGCACATAAATACAGACAAAAGCACATAAACACAAACAGTAAAACAATGACAACCGTAGGGCATAAAAAAAAAAACATAAAAGAAAGACATACAAAAGCATATCAGCAGAGACAATTATTGAAACAATGACATAACCACTACTCCAGATCATGACAGCATAATGTTAACACACACACACACCCACACACACACACACACACACACACACACACAAACAAACAAACAGACGCACACACTTTCAGCAGAATGATATGATATGAATCCCGCTTACAGGAACAAAGGATACAAACAAAAGCTTCTATAAAAAAAACAAGAAACAATCACCTACAGATTCATTATTTGCTGCTAGTTGATTTCAAAGACCCTTGGAGGTTAAACAGACTTGAAGAGGATAACTAACTCAAGAGGTGTAACCTCTGAGATCTGATAATTATAGCGATTGAACCATCATACCTTCACCACCTCAAGCTCTGCGAGACACGCACGCATGCACGCACGCACGCACACACACACACACACACACACAGGCTGAGCCCCAACACGCACAAACACAGGGGAATCATCACGTATGACACTTGACATTGATGTGACTTACTTTTTGTCCTTTCATCCCGCCGCCCCCCTCGGCACCTGGCTGACCCTATGGGAGGAGGCCTTGGTTAATGACTCTGTAACATGACGGCATTGTAAATGTCACTGCGGGAAAATACGTACGGGTTCTCCTCTGTCTCCTTTCTCCCCTTTCCCCCCTGGGACTGTAGACTCACCCCTTTCCACCTGTGTGTGAGCAGAGCAGATCATTGACAGTGACTGACAGCAGAGGCAGGGCAAAAAGACAGAGAGCTTGGAGAGTGAAACTAAGGCAAGGGCAGACATTAGGAACAGGTAAGAAATAAATACAGCATGGAGTCATCACTAAAAGCAGTTTATAATGTTGGTGGGAAAAGAAACATTGTGTGTCTATGTAGTGCTAAAATCAGGATAATCATCAAACTCCTGTTGCATTGCAGCATGTTTCCATGCAAAAATCATTCCCCTGTCTGCCGATAGATGGCACTTTATGACTGCTCGTGAGCTGTCCTTGGAGTATTTCTAATAAGATTTCTTCCTGTCAGTTATATGGAGAGTGCTCTAAGTAAACATAACTGTAAAACAAATGTACTTGCACCTGGTCAAGACACACAGTGAATGAATAATTAAAAAGATTTGTATAGGCGGGAGGACTTCTCACATCCTTAAAGCCCCAGCAAAAGACTCCTCATACTATATGCATCTCCTGCCCTCTTATTACCAGATATTATTTTAGCTACATAGCAGATGTGTGGCAAATAATTCACCAAACGCATCTGGAGCAACAGAAATGCATTGTTTCACATGTCCCGACACGCTTAATAAAGCTCATCTGGTGCAATAATTTTGCTCCTTTTCCAAACACACAAAACAGAAAAAAAGCTTATTCATCAAAAGATTATTGTTGTTTAGTGTGACATGTGTGCAGATTTGTAGGAAACGCTTCAGATACTCTGTGCTGAGACATTATGGAGCATCTGTTTAGCAATCTGAGGAGACAGAGAGACATCTGAGAGAGGTTGCAGCATATTTGTACTCTCCTTAGTGGCGCCTGGACTCTAACAAACAATAATTGCCATTCAGCTTCAGCCCCTCCCCCACACCTTCCACTCACTAACGGCGGCCGCTGTGATGCCATTCATTTAATGAGATATAGTCACTGTTTCCCCGTCCAAATTATGAGCTGTTATTAAGTCAGGACACTGCTGCCATGTATGAACAGATGGATTGTCCTATTAATATTTTAAGCAGGGAGGACGGACTAGTGGCAAAATTGACTTTGAGTACTAATTGAATTCTGTTCAGCTGTATCAACCACATGGGAACTTGATCATTTCACCACCCTAAGATAAGATGAAAGATACAATAAAACTTAATTTATCCTTAGAGGAACTGCTGATTTTACCATGATCTTATCAACTATACTGATAACAGATATATTGCTGGCACAGAGTCCTTTTGTTAAAGTCTCCCTCCAGACATGTTTAAATGTGTGTAAAAAAAATATTCTGAAATGATACATATTTTGTTTAACATGGTTTTACTATATCAAATTAAAACAATTCTGGATCTGGCCTCTTCCTCGCCAATTACAGTTGCTTTCGCTCAGCTGAATGGGCAGCACGCATTAAGATGGCTAACCTTAACACTAAGAGGGATATCTGAGATATTTCGCCGCACGTGTTTGAGCCTCAGTCAGACTTACACTCAGTTGAAGATGCTTTTGTGGACCAAAAACGGTGACTAACAGGCATATCAGAAAGGTAAGTTTAGTTGGCAGTTTTTTTTATACTGTTTGTCAGCTTGTTACCTTGTAGGCTAACCAGCAGTGGCTAACACAGCATTAGTGGTTGTGAAACATATAGTAATATCTGCTACAATAGGTTTCGGTAGGGTAAAAAGGCACCAGAATAGCACTGGGAGAGCTAGATATAGAGAAAACATAAGGAAAAAAAATATTTAAGAGGTACTGGATTATTTGCATGATATTATCATATGTGTATTATTAACACAATATCAACATTTCATATATAAACATCACTGTTATCAATATGCAAGTACAGTAGATTCAGATGTCTTTGCTAGTGTTGTGTTGAAGTCTGCTTCCTTGCCAATACACAGTTCCCGTCTTTTCCTGTAACAGTCGTTGGCTTTCGTATTAGTGACATACTTTATCTAACTTGCCCTGGGTGTGTTTGAGTCTCAGATTTTAAGGAAGTGCACAGACATCACCCCCTTCAGTAGAGGAATGTAAAAACACTGTTTACAACTTTGCACAAATACAAGTCAGCATAGTCAAGGTCAGACATTTTAGGAAATATAAAGAGAAGAAAAACACATTTTTGAGTAGAGAGTCTCTTTAGCAAAGGTAGCTAAAAAAACAGTAGCTGTCTAAAACACATATTATACTGTACACAGACAATTGTTTTCCACTGACATATGACTCAAAGTAAATCACATCTGATGAAAAATTATTGTAAGCCCGCAATGTCACTTGTTGTAAAATGCTATGCACTGTATTCTGGCATAGACTCATGGCAAAATATTATCACTATCATTATTAGATCTCTATGGAACATCATTCAAAGTCAATTTATTGGCAGAGGGGGATGTAACAAGTTAATAAACCTTTCAAATGAGATTAACTGCTGCACTGCCAGTATTTATCCAGATTATCTCTGTATTTACACAATGAGAAAGCCCAGTGTGTTTAGGATAGGGAATTGGTCCACCTGTGGAAGTCTGTGGGTGATATGTTGACTATGAGGCACCTCAAGTCATCAAACTGCAATTAAGGCTGTCTGCATCCCTCTCCATCTCTCCATCAATATCTGCGGTGTTCTGTCAGAGCCCGTTTGAGACTGTCAGCGGGAGATACAGTTTTGGAGACGTGATTCATGAGGACACCGTCTTCCCGGCACATCATGCACGGCACAGACCTTTTGTTTTTCACTTTAAAACATTCACACTCTGCTGAGTGAGTGAGAGGGGGGCTCAGCTCACGCAGATGCTGCATGAGCTGCAGATTAGTCTTGCATGCATCCGTTTTGTCTGAGCTAAAAAATGCACAAGGATGGCTACTGAGAAGTTGGGAGAATATTGGATGCTGCTCAATAATTACTGCTCCTGGAAAACTGATACTCTCCATTCCTCTCTGAGATGTGACGGTTTAGCTTCTCTCGTGTATCAAGTTGGATCGTGTAAATTCCTTTAAATGCGTAGCTGTGCTTGTTTCATTTTAGCAGATTAAAATGTGAAGTGATCCTCCGGGACAAGAGAGTTTTCTTGTCATCCACAGTGAGCATGAATTTATAATGACAAAGCAAAGATGCATCTGTAATGTAAGGGTATGACTCATTTATGGCAAGACTGGCATACACATTTAATGTAGGCATCAGAGCACCGATAAAATTCTTCTCAACACCAGGTGACTGTCATCAGCATGAGTCAAAAGTCTTTAAAAAATTACATTATTAGCTGCAACCAGCAGCTGTACAGGTCACTCTGTCAGATAGTCCACAGAAATTTCTCTGTTTGGCTTTGCCCAGGGAGGCTAAACTTGGGCATGGAGGTCAAGTATGTGTGTGTGTCTGTTTGTTTTTGTTAATGCCAATTGCTTATGGAGGGGGTAGTGGGATTGGCCTTTAACAAAAAGGCACATGATTTCCAAATGGATTCATCGACTTGCACAAGATTTTGAGGACAGAATGGTCATGAGCCAAAATTAATACCAATTGACAAAAGGGGGGAAACGTGCCTATAACAAAAAGGCAAAGAACTTCTAATTTTATGAAACATGACCAAACTTTAGAAAAAGAGACACATACACACAGATAAACATAAATACATACACAATTCTGCTACATTTTATAACTCATAAACTCGTTGTCGGAGGGAGGCATCACTGGACTGTTGGGATAACGGCACTATTGCTAAACCACACTATTGACAAACCAACTGCAAGGAGATAGCAAGCGACAGCCACTACCGCTTTGTTCATGTTTTGACTTTAAAAAAAAAAAAAATTATGGGAGTGCTGCGCATTTACATTCTGCTACAAATGCCAGCAGCTTGTTAAGGCGCTGAGTGTCTATTATGCACTAAACTCTGTATGTTTGCAGTTTTTCTTCTTAGTTGAGAAAAAATACTCAACTTCTGATAAAGTGCTGCAGCTGCTTGTCAATGTCACTTTTTACCCAGCTGTTTAATCATAGTGGGGGATGGGCGGGACAAATTCTACAATAACCAAATGATATAGAGTTTATAAACCAACCATCACATTGCTTAATAACAACAACAATAGAGGAGAAATGAATACTTAACCCACACTGACAGGTGGGTCC
The DNA here is from genome assembly GCF_008729295.1 of Plectropomus leopardus. NCBI lineage: Eukaryota > Metazoa > Chordata > Actinopteri > Perciformes > Serranidae > Plectropomus > Plectropomus leopardus. The sequence goes on along the minus strand of NC_056477.1, from coordinate 18,344,036 downwards.
ATCCTCTCTCCCCACGTGCTTCCACTTCTACTTTGTGCTGACATTTTTACCTTCGCAGATATTTCGTATTATAGCATCCAGATGCAACCAAAGCATCTCAGCTGGAAAAATGCTACCCCCCTCATTGTCCCTCACTGCCCTTTTGTGTTCTGCTTTTAACAATGAACAAGCATTTAATTTGTTTTAAAACTGTGTTATCTTAAAAGCAAAAATAGACCTAATAAGATCCTAACAATAAAACTTGTATAAAAAACATTAAAATCCAGATAAATAAAGTAACTTAGTACTTTGACTGTTGAACCATCCTCAATCACAGCTGGGCAAATTCCTTCACTGCAGTCGCACTACATCATTGTAATAGTGACAAGTGTTATTGAGGTTGTGTGTGTGAATACATAAACACGTATATGCATGCATGTCCGCGGTCCGATGCTACTATGACTTTGCACTTATTTAATCATAATGCAGCCTTTAATCTTATCTCCAGTGAGTATCTTTGGTCTCCTGCAGGTTTATGTGTTACTCTTCCTGTCATCATTCTGAAGTCACTTTAATGTTGTAAGGGAACAGCAAGCCTATACGTTTACCTTCTACTTTTGTACTTTTACCTGCAATGTTTAACAACATTTATTTGTTACTGTCACATGGAATTAACTTTAGGTGTCTTTTTCTTCACTGTGTTCAAACTCAGACAGTCATTTATTTATGAAAAGTCCCATGAAAGCAAAGGAGCAATTGCAAAAATTATGCTGAACCCACAATCTCAGAGCTATTTTCCTTTCTGCCAAGAGAATGTTTGAGTTTAACGGCTTCGTTTTTATGATATGAGACTGATATGAGTGAGATAATAAAGCTGCAACTCAGTAGCCAATTACAGAAAACTCATGAAAACTTAATCAAGGTAACCTCTGATTGACACTTTATTCTGAAGCTTGATTTACTAGTGCATGTTAATGCTGTCATTTTTCATCCAAACGAAACCACTGTCCATTGGGCCGCCAACTACGGTATGCCTACTGCAATCCATTTGTTTTGAGGTATAATAAGTGTGTCCTCATACAGACAACTTTCTTTTTCAAGGTTGACCAGCTGACACTTCTCCTTCCTCTGGGCAGAGGGAGCAGGAGGAATTCTGCGGCCTGACACCCCAGCAAATGACGCACCTATACATCAAATGAACAGCTGCGGTCAGGAGGTTGTCCACTACACAATAGCTTTCACTCTCAGCATGATCACAAGTGGGCCACTGGTGGCCTGGTGGGTGGGTGGAGGGAGCTGCGTTTGGGTTTTGTTAAGGAAGCGGGTTGCAACAAAGACAGTAGGAGGCCTGGTAGAGGTCCATGTCTGAGAGCTTTTTTACACTGTATATCTCATGGGCCTCTGGTGAGCTACAGCACCCCTGGTCTTCATGAAAATGATTACAGAACCCTTTTTTGCAAAAGCACTGTATGTAATGGCCATCTGTCTGTTTGGAGCAGGAGCCCCAAGTCACACTGTTCCGCGCTGCAGGAGGTGCGGGGTGGGAACAGCTATTTAAGTTGCACAGCTACAATTGACTGAAAGGTGCCATTTCTGACAAGAGAGATCCGTTCCTGACTGCAAACACAAAAAAATGTCAGTCAAGGACAGAAGTCTGGTCACACTTACGTCTGGCCCGTCTCGGGACAACTACTTACACACGGTACATCTTTATACAGACAACTCAGTGCAGATGATTAAACTCCTCGCCGATTTGGAGGACTGCTACAGTGAACACTGCTCAGTCATCTTGACAATTCACCCTCGCTGGAAGTGTAGGTAAGGGATGGTTTATCAAACTGGAGGAGACAGCTCAAATCTACTTTAAATGCCACATGTCAGTACTTTGTTTTGTAATGAACAGTGTTTTGAGTGATACCTTGACACCTGCTCCTTCCGGGGTTCCTGGGGGACCCTGCAATTACAAGCAATAAAATCTTTACAGAGAGAAAGGATAAAAAGGATTTCACAAAAAGACAATTAAATGAACACTCGTGGGCACTACATATGTCATTTATTTTACCTCATCACTCTTTCTAAGCCATTCCTAACCTGTATAAAAATGGCCAAGTTTGCTTGAAAAATGTTCAGATTTACAGCAAAAGCCGGCTGTATAATGTTTGCTAACCTTTGCACTAATGTTAAAGCAGTGGCCGGCCCCCAGCAGTCTACAGATCTGAGTGTGTCTTTGTTGCCTTTCACAGACTCCCCTGTTGTTGTGCAATGCTAATTTGACTTTGAAAAATAACCGCTGCCCCCTCAACTGCGAGCTCTGTCCTGCTGCCAATGGACAAGAGAGAGTGATGCCCTGGTGTGTGTGTTTTGAATAGATGATTTTGCCCCTGAGATCTACCTCAGCAAAACAGGTGACTCATAAATGCCAATACCAGGGGATGGAGGCAAAGCTGGCACATGCTAAGGGTATCATCAGGACATTGCCATTTAGAAATGTCACACCTTCTCCATCCTGTCTTTCTTTTGTCCTACGACTTTGTGTCCTGCAACTTTATGAGTTATTAAGGAGGCAGGGGGTGCATTGAGTCATGCGGGACAGGTTAACAGTGAGTGGCTCAATTATACTAAAGATAATTGAACCTATTGAGCATAACGGTGATAGAAGCAGAACAGAACTTTTCTGGATTTCTGGATGAAATAAAGTAAGACAAACCCTATGTCCTGATCAAGAGTGTAATCAGGGCAATAGTGCATGAAAATAATTGGACACCCAAAGCTTCAGAGCTACATGATGCCTAAACACTCCTGTTCGTCCTGACTTCAGAGCAGTTCAGAGTCTGACAGGCTGTCTCCTTTAACACATTGTGGTGTTTGTGCCCTTTGCTGTGTGGGTCACTACACAAACACACAAACAGTGTCTGGTACTGGTTTGGACGCAGGAGGAAAACACCATAATTCAAGAAGTCAACGGGCCCTATAGGCAGACTTGTCCTGCTCATCAATACAAGCATTCGCAAGAGCTGCCTTAATATAACCCTTGTGGTTTTGTGCTAATAATACAGCCGTACGGGAGAGTGGGAGAAGATTGTGAACGGATCGATACAGCCTAAGCATGGAATTAATGCATAAAGTTTCCAGAGATGTTTCACTTAGAAGAGTGTAATTGCTCTGTTTAAGCTGGATTTTGTTTTTGCATGTCTGCTGTACTGATTGACGTTTGCTTTATTATGCTTTTTTAATTGTGATCCCCTTGCAACTTTTTTTTGTAATTTGTCCAATTTTTGGCAGGTCTCAATGAAAATAGACATTGGCAATCTCAGGTGAAATCTTGGTCAAATAAAGTTAAATTAAAATTGATTTTAAATCGCAGAAAAAGCAAGAAAATAATGTACTGTTGAGTGTGCTGCTGTATTGTGCTGCCTGAGCTAGGCTGTTAGGATTTGTCATTTGGTTTCATTTAAAATCACCACAGACACGAATATCATGTAATTATTCCTTATGGTGAGATGGATGCATAAAACTAAAAACATATATAGTTGATCGAGTTGTTTTTAAATAGTGGTAAAACAGATTTAGAAGGACACTATCGGCATACAGCATGACACTCAAATGACCCCGCCCTTAAATATGTGTAACTTTGGAACTTTATAATATGTAAATGGGTGAGTTATAAAAAAATGCACCACTTGTGCAGATACAATAGAAGTTGAAATTAGCTTTAGAAACCAAAACTGTCTTTTGTACCATGCTGTAAACATGTTTATTTCTTCTGTAAAGTTGGGCATTTTAATATAGGTGTTTATAGGGATTCATTCTGTTTTGGGTTCAGCCTCAAGTGGCCACTGGGATCTTCCGCACTGGCTTAATGAGCCTTAGAGGTTGCCACTTTTTAAAAACATTTCTGCAGAAATAGCGCAGGCATGCTAACTGTATGTGCATTGGACTTATGAAGAAGCGTATTAAAATATTAAAATTTCACGAAAGTACATGTGTTTTGGAAGTACTTAGCTTGATTAAATAATCTTAGACTTTACTTTGTGAGTTTTGTGAGAGTTTGTCAAGGGGTGTTTTGATATATTTTTGTTGTTGTTAAACATGTCCCCCTATTACTTCAATTCATCATGAATTTTTCAGTTTCTGGATCCTTTATTTAATGTATGTTTAAGAATTCAGCGTAATCTACGGGTGAGTAATTGATATACACATGTTCATTGTGGAAGTGAATAATTCCTTTGAAGTTAAAAAGCACAATTTCTGTTGTTTGCGTGTGTGTGTGTGTGTGTGTGTGTGTGTGTGTGTGTGTGTGTGTGTGTGTGTGTGTGTGTCACTTACAGGCAGGCCTCTGGGTCCAGGCTCCCCAGTCTTTCCTCTCCGTCCCTACGGAAGACACAAGAAAAAAAAGAAGATTAAGATGAGTGAGTGACGATGCAACAACAGGTGTGTCTGGGCATACATGCTGCCAGCAATTAAGGCTAGACAGCAACTCCTGTCGCAGTCTCTAATTTGCTTTTAATTAACAACAAGAAAACAGCTTAATTGCTGCACCCCGTGTGGCCCACTAGTCTTTGTTCCCTCCTCTGGTTTACTGCCTCCTTTCCAGCTGTGTGAGTCCCTCTGTGCATCAATCAACCCAAGGAGCACATACAGCAGCAAACAGGCCGAACCAGCCAGTGCTGTCCAGCATCGCAAAATGAGGTCAGGGGGAAGCCACCATTTTGAAACATTTTTGCTTGTTTCAAGGCATTTTTTGTGACATTTTATGAATTGCGAGAGGCCTTGGTGCTTGCAAGTCTGCGAGTCTTGAAAAGCTGACATCTTAATGAGATGTAATGCGATCCGAACCAAACCAAAGTTGGTATAATTTACATCAAGAGGGTTTATGTCCTCGTGAGAAAAGAGGATAAAGCTCTGTGGATATCCTTACAGCTATCCTATAAACTGGCAGAGCATCACTGGCTCTGTGTTATAAGGAGGGCCTGGAATTAGCTGGCTTTCACACACACAAGACGGATGTAAAATCAACTCAATTAGGAGATGGTAATACTCTGGCCAGTATCAATTCACTGTACGACAGTGTAATCAAAGGCAGAAGTATGAGACAATGCAGATATCTGAATTACAGCTACACATGATTACCTCTTTCTAATAGGAGTTTCATCATCTGACACAATTGCTATATTGGAGCATTGTATCTCTCTCTTACTGTACGTGTCAGTATGGGTGACACAAAAACACTCCTTTCCTCCACCGAGTTAGTGCTGGTGTAGATCTGTGGAGAGGCTGCTAAAAGAAAAGTAGAGAATCGCAAAGCAACGCCCCCGAATCTTTCCTTCTGACACTCCATGTACTTTGATTAACTGGGTCGAATTTGACACGTACGTTTGCCTGCACACACAAAAAAGACAAAGGAAGGAACCTCACTGAGAGCGATTGCTTTTAATCATCTGTTTGCATGTGCGCTCATGCTTACATGCTGTGTGTTTCTGTGTTTGTAGTCCACAGATTACAGGATTAATGAAAACAGGAGAAGCCAAGGTGTAGTACAGTAAACATTAACCTTAATAATGACACAGTGGAACCAGTGTGTGTCTCCTTATGGGAAATTGCCCGCTTTCAACTGTTTGATGTACCAACAAAGGCTCGACCAGCACCTTTTGATCATCTGTGTTAATGTCGCTTTGAGAATACATGTGCTTTAATGTTAGCATGAATGAGCACTATTGTCGAGCCGTGCTGACGTGCAGAAATAGCACCTTTAAACCCTAAAATCCTTTGCTCCAAATGACTGACATCATATTGCACCGGAGCAACCTCTAAATGTAATTGAGGTTGGCTTTGTGGCTCAGGAAAAAGTCATAGTGGCAGGCTAAGTATTCAATGTATGCTTATGCATCAGGGTACCATATGTAGATTCAAAACGCATCACTTTTGTGTAAAAGGTCTATTTCTCACAAACAAAGACAGTGTTTAGGTGAGGGTGGATGTTGTTATTTTCCCCTCTTTCTCTGAAAATGAATAGGCTGACACTGAATCAGTGCAACGTTTGCAAAAAGTTCAGACTGTTTGTTCTAGCCTCATCCCCTCTCTGCTGCCCTTTCTCCCTTGAACTCGACAACAAAAGCAGATTACATAGATAAGTAATTTAGCTAATGAATATTTCATATGCTATTATTCCAAGCAGGTTATGAATTATGCAATTTTCAAAATTATTTTTCCACATTTGCCCTTAAAGCTCTTTTAACAGCAAAGTGCATACTAATTTTATGTCCAAGTATTTACATATCATCATTAAAAACAAACAGTGGTGCGCTGGATCACAGTTTTCAGTGAACGAAATCAGGAACTAAATGGCGACTCCATCTTCTTACATTAAGGCCTGAAGCTTACTTGTTCCGATACCTACAAGTAAAATAATGGCGCTAATAAAGTGGTCTGTTGCGTATGCTTTATTTCCACATCTGAAAAAAGCCCTTTAGGAAAGATATTCTACCATTTCAAAAACCAGAATTGTGTCGTACAGTCTGCTCACAAAAAGAAAAATCATTTTAATCTTGAATTACTGGCTTTTTTGTGTCACTGGATTTATATTCACTTGCCAATTTATTAGACAGACCTTAAACTAGTGCTTTATAAGACAACCACCCTGCTGTAAATCCCAGTTTCATGATGATTAGAAAGGCCCAGATACACCAAACTTAAATTAAAGAAAAAGCAGTGACGAAGGCCAAGTTGCACATCACCTCATGTCGCCTGTATCTGGGCCAAAAAATTTAACTTGAACACACCACATCTGACGAGCCAACTAGCACGTATGTTCTGCACCCGCATGAGATGAAATTACCCTCCATACTAGCAGGTGGCGATAGTTGTTATTCGCCATTCAAAATGTGACACCTCGAAGACTGTGGATATGAAAAATGTGACACATTCATGAAACAAAGCAGTGCTTTCCTACCATTTTTACATCACTATTGTTCGACACTTGGTGGTCTAAAGTTGCTTGGCTCCACATGGCCATGTTGTTGTGAAAATATTATTGTATTGGAATGATGAGATGTAGATCAGGGTTCCTACAGTTTAAGGCATGTTAGATTCAAGACTTTTTAATGCCACTTGGAATTAAATTGAGGACAAATTTTACAACTAGGGACAATTTTTCCCAAATGTTAACTGTTACGTAAAACTTAACTTTGTCTCATAGTGGAGACAAGGGTAAAACAGAACTTGCAAGTTCCTGGCGTTTGTTGGCAAGATTTCTGGGCAATGTTTTGTTTCTCATTCTGCATTTGGTATTCCACTGCCTTGGTTCTCATCTTGCAGAGTCTGGCAGTTTTTTTGCATAAAGTACACAGAGCCTCCTATGCAATGCCTTGTACAGATGTCGGTGAAGACATGAAATCTTGGTTAAATAACCAATTTTCAGTGAATTTACTTTGCATTTTTCAAAATTTAAAAGATTGCATTTAGACACTGTACTACAAACTAAGCCCTTATTTTTCGATTAGAGAAATCCATGCCTTTTAATACTTTAAAGATGAAAAATTAGAAGAGCCTTCTGTGTGTGCCCTCCTGACTTTAGTCGTTTTCTTGCTTTCCTCACTTCAATTTCTCTTCCTCTGCGCCAATTTGCTTAAGCTGAACAATCAGAGTGATTTCTCTCACCGATGGGTTCCACTGCTGATTCAACATGCTCTGCTGTTCGAAAAGGTCCAGTTTCTGTTTAAGCTGATGTAGGGATGTGGTGATTTGGGGGCTGTAGCTTTGTGGTGCAGCTGAATTGTATTTCATTATAATAAGAAGTGTTTCTATCATTTAGTCTAACTTCGCTGATATAAACAGGTTGGTCTTATGAGGCTGCTGAGTGTAAATGAACTCGCTTGTCTATGTTGAATGTCTCTATGTCTTTGCTAAGATATTTATTTAATATTCATAAACACAAAAGCCCAGATAATCATTTTTACTATAAAGCAATCTATTAAAGAGACTACACCCAGTCACCTTGGGGTTAAACTGACTCTTCTCTGTACAGAGGACCTCTGGTTGCTCTGGTTAGCACCCCATCCCCAACAAATCTGTGCACAGTGACAAGAAATAATTAGTCCGGAGCACAGCTGTCATCACCGTTTACACTCAGTTGACTCTCCAAACTGAAACACCTGCCAGTGACACAGTGAGATAACCACCTCTGAGGGGACAAACTGGCCCTGCAATACTGAGATAATCAAGATGCCAGCAACTGCTCTAGTGCCCATGAGCATCCAAATACTACAACAATACACTTAAAAGATTAGTCTTTGGTACATGTGCGTAAAGTGTTTCAGAGTACTCGGGGTCTTAAGTTGAATTCTGTGTTAATGCCATTTTAATGATTTAATCTAATCTAAATGTCATGTTTGGACCTCTGTTTGTAAAAGTGCAACTTAAGGGAATACTGACATTTGGAATTTAGGTCATTTTATAATTATATTCAGTCATGTCAGAGATTTCTTTCCTCAGTTACTTTAAACTGTTCGTTGGTGTATTGACATTGCAGAAAACAGTAAATGCTTATGGCATAAGCTAAAAAAATCAACTTTTTTTAGAATTTCGACATTGCAGGTAATTATAAAGGTAACTTTATATGTATTCTTGTGCAGAAGTGGGGTTTTGTGTAGGACTATCATTATTAGAGTTAGTAATATTAATTTACAGTTTATTCAGCCAAAAGTAAGACAGCATTTGGTTTAGTGGTAGGTTCAAAGATTTTTAAGGTATGAAATTTGGACATAGAAGAAGAAACAAAATAATTAATTTAATAAGATATTGGTAATTGTGACCTCACAAATTCAAATTTGAGACTCTACATACTTTTACGGTCTTATATTTATAAAATGGAATTTCAAACATTTTAAGACTTTGGAGACATGCAGACGCCCTGTGCATGTGTGTTTTCCTAGTTAAAAATGTAGACAAAACACCAAAAGAAAGAGTCAGAGGTGAATTGCAGTCCAAGCAGTCTCTAGGCAACAGGGATGAACAGGAAACTGAAATTGAAAATTTTGACTTCAAAAAAGGAAAGGAGGAAAGAAATAAGTGTATTTATGTATTTATGTGAAAACAAGAGATATGCGTGAGAACAAAGCAAAAAAATGTGTCTATGTAAGAAAATTTTAGCCTGCAGTTGGACTTAGGTCATTACCTAAATGGCTTGTCTGATCTGCTACATCCAAGCCAGTTTCATAATTAAAGGGATAATTAGCTTTGTATCAAAATAATGTCGGTAGTTGTGGTAAACTACATCTGTACATCTGCATTGTCATATTGCCCGCCAGCCAAGTTGCCTCCATGTTCATCAGGAGTCAGACCTGCCCCTCTCCCCGTAATCTGGTTGAACAGTAAAAGTAGGCAGTGCTAATCGAACATAAACCAGGATTCTTTCACTGTCTATTCTCTAGCCTCAAATTTGTAGACCTGTATTTCGCTGTAATAGCGATAGTTTGTAAACAGGAAGCGGGCGTCATACTGCTTCTTGCACAGTGAAAACGGAGGCAGAAAATAACAGAAATCAGTAAAACAGTAAAACTAAGCAGCGCTGATCAAATGTAAACCAAGATTCTGTTACCGCGTTGCATATTTCTCATGATAAATGTTTTCAGAAACACGTTTTAATTTTGACTGTAATTGGAGTCAGGGTTCTCTATCTCTTGAGCAAAAGCATCCCTTTTTTTTCTGTTTTCTCTGGTCGTATGGCACCAATTTAAGAAGTATTTGTATCTTTTCCACTGCATAGACATCTTTATTTTTATTAAAAGGCCATCCTTCCAGCTATGAAATACTTCTTTACCACCACCTATGTATGCCAAAATGCCGTAGTGTAATGTGCCAACTTCATAACTATAACTGAAATTATAGCAGAAAACCAGCCAGGGGTGTCTGTGAATCTTTTCTTTTAGTTAAGACAACCTTGACTTTCATTTCCTTTTCTGTTTCTCCATCTCTCATTCATCTCTCCCTTTGTGTATAATATCCCACCTCTACAGCTCTCTCCTGTCTCCTGTTTTTCTTGTCATGTCTTCTTCCTTCTCCTGTCTCCTGTCACTCGCCCCGTTTCTCCCTCACCCAACTTCCAGTGCCTGTTGGATCACCCTGGCAATCTCTGTTGCTATGCAACGCTCAGTGTCCTATAAATTTGACAACATCCTAGTGCTTGATTATTATTTGAGCGCTGCAGTGTGAAGCCCCCCTTCAGGTCATTGCAGTAGATTAGAGGGAGGGAGAGAGAGGAAGGCAAGGAAGGAAATGAGGGATGAGAGGGAGGGAAGGAGGTGGAGAAAGATGAAGGGATTGTGGAGAAGAGGAAGGGGAGAGCATCAGTGAGAGATGAACTAGCTTCTTGAGTGAATGAAAGATGGGCTGGCTAACACATATTCACAAGCACTATTTATCTGTTCCACTCTAAAAACCTGCAAACCATATAACAGAGGTATGAAAAGCGCTCCACATTAACTACTAATTCAATAATGGTGCTAGTAAAGCTAGAGTGAGTACACATTTGAGCTGGGGCTACAAGGAGACCTGCGTAGATTGACAGCGTATTTTCAACTCCAGACTTAATCCGCATGGATCCCAGCCTCGACCGGCTTCAACTCTGCTGCGAGTTGTAAAGTGCAAAAGGAAAGCACAGACATGGGGCCCGGCTCAGTCCTGCAACGCAAGCCCCCAATCTGAGAGCAAAGTCAACAGCGACAGTGACACACAGCGGAGGCACTCGTTTATGATGACTCCATAATCCTTATCCCAAATGTCAACATGTTCTCTGAGACATTCCCTGTCTGACTACCCATACTGGGATAACACAGTGGTATAAAACGGAGAGGCCAGAGCGTGTCATATTTTTTAGCAATAAAGCAGATATACCATCAAGAAGCCACATAATCCACCTGACAAATGCCCCTGTCAAGAGGGGTCAGTAGATAAGCTGGAGGAGCCTTCCGAAATGAACACCGTAGCTCCAAACTCAAACCTGACACAGAGCACAGAGGGACAAAATGATTCTTTCTCTCTTATTCAGGGACTGCTCACGGTTCAGCATTTATGATTTTTTTTCACTTGGTCAGGAATCAACTTGCCAAATATTGATTTTTACTTGCCCATATGCAAATTGTTTTATTTATTAGCGGTAGTTAACCTTTTGAAACCTTGGCAAATTGCCCTGATTTCTTTCAAATAAATACAGGAAGAGGGCAATGAAAGAGAGAAATGAAAAAAAAAATGAACAAAGAAGAAGAAATATAACAAGAAATGTACCAGAAATAAGTACAAATAAACTTAATAAACAACCAAAATGAACAAACATGAAAGTTAAAAAAAAAATGATTAAAAACTATGTATGTTATGTATATATATATATATATATATATATATATATATAAAATAAAAATAATTTTAAACATATAATTCTGAAATTTAGAAATATAGTTCTCTATAAATTCTTCCTTAGCTTTTAAAAAATAATATTAATAAAATAATTTTCCAATTCTACTAACATCTTGGTATTTGCATTTGTTGCTAAGCTGCTTATTGCCTTTTCCCCCTGTTTTTGAAAAAAAAAAAAAAAAAAAAAAAACACCAACAAAAAAACAATCAATTTGCTTAGGTTTTAAAGGTTTAATACTTGCCTGCTTTACCTGCCTGAGTGCAGCACAAAAAAGTGACGTTGACCCAGGTTTTAAAGGGTTAAATAAATACAAAGACTGTCAATTTTTGAAACTTGACATGCCTTTGAAAAACGAACCCGTTTTATATCTTTCGCTCTCAAGCTTACAGCAAATGCACAATAATTAGTCATAGATTCACCCACATCCTTTAATGCCACCCAAATAAAATTTCTGTTTCCAGGATTATTGAAATACTCTTTCGCATTTCAACTCTTAAAACTGTCTGTACCCTCCACTATTTTCTGTCTTCTATCTTATCTTATTTTAAACATTTCATCTTTAATTTTTGCTTATTTGCCTCTCGGTGCAAAAAAGTGACTATCCCTTTTTGCTATATACATTAATTCTCTTTTAAATTTTAAATCCATTTGCTTTTTACTTTGCAATTCCAATTGAAGCTGTTCTATATATTTGTAAGACCCACAATATGACTGTATAAGTGAGGTTTTGACCTTGAAGTTAAGGAGAGTAGTGCTTTACTGACACACATTGTTCATAATCACTTATTCATCATAGCCTTGTTACACCCATGACACCTTGACCAGCTAATCACCAGAAATCTTTGGTACATTGCTTTTCTTTCTTCTGCCTGTCTCATGTGTAACACAGAAGTTTAATGTCCTGCAGGGGAAACTATCTGACATTACCAAAGCCAAGTTGGTCTGCGACAATGTTATGTGGCTCATGGGAGAGATGACCTTTTCTTGACTGAAAAACTCACGTGCCACTCCCACTCTTTCTGCCTGAGCTGAGTCCCGTCTCCCTCTGGGGACATGCACTCAGGCCACCTGAGCCTTTTGTCTCACTGCTGTACTGCGTTTAACTGGGACTGACTGTGTAGCTTATGAGCAGCAGCTGTATTTGCTTGGAAAACAAATGTGTACAAAACAGTGGAGAGGATAAACCATCATAATATCCTCATGATGTTTAACAATTCACAGAACAAAGAGAAGATGCTGTACTTTAACGAGGGGCCAAAGACAAAAAAAAAAAGTCATCCTTCCACATGAATCTTGAAAGAATGATTTGGACACGAACAGTCCAAAAATACACATGGACATCCAGAGGTGTGAACTTGTGTATTCACACCCAAAAAAGACACAAACACAGACAGACAAATGTGCACATGCTGCATGCACGCATAAACACACGTATGAGAAAGTTTGCAGCAGCACAGCCTGTCACGATATTTATTCCTGAGTGAAAATGCTTGTCTGCTTCCGGCCTCCGAAAGATGAGGGGAAGAAAAAGGACAGAAACCTTACAACCAAATGCACTAAGCTGATTCTCTTGTTCCCTCAGTCAAACTTAAATTCCCTTTGGAACACTTATTGTGTCCAGATTCAAATACAAGTTACAGACTATTACTCACACTGCCAGCAAAAGCTAATTTATTCTGTAATTAATTCTGAATGTCATCCTTTTCCCTTGCAAATATTTTCTGATTTAAAATTTTGCACCATGAACCACAGGAATCAGCAAGACTAGAACAAAACAGCATAAAGTATGCACAAAGGATCCCTCAAATATCAATATTTCGGCAACAACCTCTTTTACATTGTTTAGCTCAACTACAATATGCGTCTATTACAGTTTACTGAAAGGGATTTTTTCTCAAATGAGGAGGAGAAAAATTATGGAAAATCTACAGTATAATTGTTCATTGTGATTTTGTATTTCAGAATTCTTAGCTTAACCTCCATTAATAATATTTTCTCACACATACATCAGTCCAGCTGGTTCTGGGCGTTGCTGACAAAATATCAGCTGAGTATCAGTTGGAGAAGGGGACAAATATTCAGTGACTTCACACCAACTATGCAGCTCAATATGCTGCAGTTGACAGAATTCTCACAAAAGCTCCTTTTCACTGTGTCAAATCAGCTAGTAATGCTCCTGAGGTAAATATTGATTATCCCGCTTGCTTGAAATGTCACAAAACACAATGCAGAGACCACAGCCTCACCTGCTCCTGATTAAGGATCCAATTAGAGACAGACAGTGCAAATTCCCTACTTGTGACTGCCCTCGCTGGATGCCATCTTAGGACACTGCACAAGCTCAGAAAATGCCTGGGCACTGGAGCTTGCAGAGATCCCTTGCACTTGGTAAAAGCCTCAATAAAATAGGATTTGTTCCAGTTGTTTACTGAGGGTTAAGAGGAGCGGCCGGGGCAGGAAGAGAACGGCAAAGCCGACAGCTGCCTGGCAGGGGCTCAAATGCAGCTTAGCATTTTTCACCATTCTGACTGGCACACAATGCTCTCTTTAACTCCCAGCCATCTAAATATTCAGGGACGTATAAAGAGATGGCTGACACTGCAGCCGACTTAAGACACAGCTCAGCTGGCCAAGATTGCACCTATAGTCTCTTGGCTAAAGCTTTCCATGAAGGCTTTCCTCACAGAGACTCAATCGTGGAGCCCACGTGACTAAATGGTGATTTGTTCATGTGCCACTAGATGGCAAACTAGCTTCATCACAAATTTTGTAAACGGTGGGGGGACAGAGCCAATGAGGAGACTGTAAGCTCTCTATGAGAGAGGATAGATGTCCTCAATGCATGAATGTATGATGTGTGTTGGGTAACATCCCTAATTAGGCAGTCTGGCAATTAGGCACTGAATACCGTAAAGGAGATTTTTCTGTCGAGGGCTTTACAACGATGAGAAAAAGAAGGAAATAGACAAGAGCAAGAAGCTGCATGAGAGTGACAGAGAGGGACAATCATTTTCATACCGCATTATGCCTCTTTTCAACTGCCACACAATACAAGGGGACACAGGTGGCATTACAAGGGTACCCAGTCAAAGACGGTGGCATATCATCGGGTAAAATAACCATTACAGAGCTACTTCAGCAAAGACCAAAATCCTCACTACCACATAGTATGCAAACACGAGAGCCAAAGGCAAACACAGGAAATGCAGACAGTGGATGTCTGCGGAAACTAAGCCGAGGCAGTCCCAAGGGAGCCTCGGAACAGCTCTTTACAGCAGCCACGTCTCTACCACGTCTTCACGGATGAGTTTTAAGAGCTCATTGATTTTAACAACTCCTAAGGAGAGGAAAGAGGAGATCTGAATTTGCATTTTTATGTGGTGAAGATGATGAATCTATATTAAACCATGAGCTCAATTCCCACCTATAGGCTGAATGTCTGTGTGCAGTGTTTCCATCTGAGCTGGGTACCTCTCACATTGGCTCCTCATTGGGGCCGCCGTTGCCTCTTGAATGTTCTCATCTCCTAATGGATGCTGTTATTAGTCTTGGCTCTTAGAAATTTCACAGTCTCATCTGGACTTTTTGGCCGAATTATTCATCCGGAGCAGATTGCTCCCGTCCTATGTTTACAGATACTGAGTGTTTCATTAATGCATTATCCAACAAGTGAATAGGAGAGGCTGAAAATCGACTTTGAATAAACCCTGCTTCATTTTACAAGCCAAATATTTGAGGTCAGAGAGAATACACTGTGCAAAGATCCACGGGGCGCTCACTCCGGGTACTGTAGCCTTCAGCGAGTCTTATGCTTCATATCACTCACCACGCATAACAGATTACACTAAGGTCCCACACACAACCATCTGTATAATATCAGGCCACTGTAAATGCGCTGCTCCCTGGCATGCCATTAAAGTGGACACAGATGAATGTTTCTAAATTGGTTGCGGGCAGGATGAGAGTGTGAAGAATCAAAGTACGGATGGCAGACTGTAACAGCGATGCAGCCTCCCACTGCCATGCCTCTGTGTTCTGCAGTGTTCAGAGCTACATCTCCTCCCCGTCCAGCCTCCTTACCCCCCTGCACTCTCCCTCTGCTGCCAGACTTCTACGGAGCTTACTCGGAGGCATGCTTCATTCCATCTCGGATTCAAAATGCCCTTTTAAAGGTATTTACATTCACAGCATTTCTCAAACTGTCTCCTCCTTAAACTGACCTACAATGCCAGGAGAGAATCTTTGTATATTACTAGACTGTTTGGAGCCAGAGAACCCCACTGTTTGGATGACTGAACCCGCAGTGTGGGCCATGACGCCTAGAACAGTCACTGGGGCCACTCACCTCTTGTCCACTGACATACCTCGATGAGTCCAGCGAATTCAGTTCAGCCGACCTCATCTGACACATGACACTCCATTAGTGTTGCTACGACCTGGCACACATTGAAACAACATTTGAAAATGTTGGCGAGGTATTAGACACAGGCCAAGGGGATGGTGAGTTCTGACACTGGAGCAGCAAGGACACGTATATTGCTTGCAGTGTCCCTGTTGTGCGGTTCAGCTCCGTCTCAGGAGAAAGTCGTGAGGTTGTAGATGTGTGAATGAGGGCCATGCCCCGGCCAACTATAGCAATCCTATCTAATGCTCAGAGGATGTGTTGACCTACATTACCCCTTGTTGAACATCAGCTTTTTACACGTATAAATACACACATCATCTTACAGTCGCAAACATACACGCGCAGTGACTATGAAAGCTGTGTGCGATCAAAGTGGCCCTCTCTAAGTCCTGCCCCTTATAACCGTCCCTGTAATTAATTGGCCAATTAATGTGTGTTTATTCTGGACACCCATGGATGTAGCCATACCAGGGCTCTCTGGGAAAGACGAGAGTCAGACAGATAAATCAAAGCTCTGTGCATCTGTCCTTGCATGTGCCAAACGCTTCCCCCTGTAACCCTCTTCTTCCCCAACTGGGCCCAAATGTGAGACCTTTTCATAGCCAATCAGGTCAAATCTTTGTTTCATCCTGTGTCCCAATGCACTTGACATTGACAAGATTAATTGCCTTGTGCTGTGGGCAAACGTGCCACCTCCTGGTGTAATACAGGTGTCAAAAGCGTGGCTCTCTGGATTTTTCTCAACATGACTTTGGACACAGAGAGAGGAATAACCTACTCCGTTTTGTTCAACCAAGGGTTAACGTATCCTCCCCCTGCTTGTAAAATTGCACCGGGTGTAAATCTTGCCATAAAATCTCAGCTGTGAGCCCCGCTGACCTGTAAATTCTTCCTCTCCGTGTTACTCTGCCATTGAGCTTCAACGGGTCGGGCCACCACTGTAACTACATATCTACATCACGCTACTGTATTTAAACACCGCTTTAAAGACACACACCATTAATATGGTCACCAACTGTGTCTCAGTGCTTAAATCTACAATTACAGTTGCTCTATAGGTGCTATGTGTGCTTACACAGTGGTATTTGTTAGATTGCATTATAAAATGTACCAGAAAACAACTAAAGATATGCCAAGGTGACACATGCCTGCAGGAAAAAGTAGCCTTAATTATATGTACACAACGTTTACACATAGCCATGATTTATAATTTCTTTATCTTCAATGGAAAAATAGGAATATGTATATTAAGATATGAAAGTAACAGATCTGTGGCACAGATCAAATCTGACTGAAGGCAGTTGGGAGAAATGTATATACAAAATCATTATAGCTGAGCCGGACAATAAAAAGCATGTCTCCAGTCAAATAGCTGCTGTAATTTCGTGCATTTACTGTATCACCCAAATCAGCAGCAGCCTCCCATGGAGAACTTCTGGCAGGAAGGCTGGTATTCTCACCAGGGACTCGTTACTTAATAATCTCGCCCTGCAGGTGCTCTGGTAGAGGTCAACAGTCTGTTACAGTTGCATCGCTGTTCATGTCTGCCTCCACCTATGGAGCCGGAAACCGCTGCCAAATGTTCCAGTCCCCACACGCCGAACCATAACTCCTTCCCTATCACTGTCACTGCCTGCTTTGGTCTCTGCAGACAAACAGACTGATCCAAGTGAATCTGAGCCAAGTCCATCAGAATATAATATGAATATTATATATACTGTGGTGGCTCAATTATCTCGAAACAACATTTGCTCGGCCCTGTAGAGGAGAGGCATCTAAATTCCAGTTACAGCATGCATTTAGTTTTTAGAGAATGGCGTACTTTTTCAAAGCAAATTGGGTTAAATGACAAAAGCTATTTACTGAGCAGCGAGGGTGCATAGATTAAGTTTTAAAGTAGATGAATGTTATTGTATCTAATCTGACACTAATGTTTTGACCGGCATTATGCCACCTTCTATAGAGACTTTCAGGATATTGGTGCTCTGTTAAAAGGATTCCTCTGTCCATGACAATATGTCCACACAAATGTACATATTTAAAACATAGTCAAGCACATGTGCCTTGTGCTGAAAGAAAATGAATGTTAGTAAAATCTAGTATAGTTGTTCCCTGGGATAAAACCATAAACTTTATTAAAAAAATAATGTTTGTAGCCACTGTGATGTCACACATTTATGTCTATAGTGACCATATTTGGACAAGCAGATGGAGCTGAGATTCCAGCTCATGGCCATTTGCTGCATGTCATCCCCTCTCCCCTCCCCTTTTCACGCTATCACTCTGTCCTATCTAATAAAGGAAAAAAATCCCAAAAAATAATCTTTAAAATTTAAATAAAAAAAAACTCTGCTTCTTCAGTCAGTGTTAGCTTAATTTTTCAGCCTTGGAGGTTGCCGCTTGTACAAAATATTTGAGCGTTAGTTAGAGCATCCAGTGGACAGACGACCTTTGAGACATGTGCTAGCGCAAGGGTGAAGGAGCACAAAATACAGAGAAAGATATGCCTGTCCCTTTGGTCAGGATGTATAGACAGCTGTCTCAGTCCTTCAACACCAGGCTTGAATGGAAACTGTAAACACCACTATCACTTCCAAAAGACAGCAATTACCTCAGTCTTTTGTGGAAGTGTGGACCAGTCCAGTTGCCAAGCAGAGAGAAGACAGATGATTTTTTCCTACTGTTTTGACAGATTATATCCATGCCACTTTAAAGTGCCCAGGCAGCTGTTGTTGATGTTCGTTACATTGTCTCAAAATTTTTGACAGAACCAAGAGCGTGCCTGCACTACAATTACTGACAAGCATTGATCTGGGACTGCGCTATCACATGATCCGAAGTGATGACAGCTGACGAATGTGATGTGACAGCAGTTGAAGTTTTGAGATATAGACTGGTATTATTTTACAAACAGCCATCTCTGCCATATAACTGGAGGAGAGTCTCTTTACTGAGAAACTGTCTTCAACAAGTGAACATCATGTTTACACCCAAGTTGTTCTCTGGTTTCTTTCAACTTCCGGGCATAAATATCCCATGACTTCACTGATATGCGCTTGTGGGAAAATAAAAAGCACACTAACATAAGGCTCCATGCTGCTGCATGTCTACGGTCAAATGCTTTAAAGACACTTTTAGAGGAACCTTATGCGCCTGCATCTGTTACAAAGAACTATCTTCTTCTATTAACATACTTCTGTGAAAAACATAAACATAAAAATATCTTTACATTCTAATAATAATAATTCAAAAGAGGAGAGTGACTTGGAAAAAAATAATTGATGATGTGTCGGTCACCGTAATTAGTGACCACAGGGAGCTGATTCAGCACAGGATGAATAACCTGTTAGTAAAATCAAAGCGCTGCCTTATCTTGGAGCTCCACTCTGTAATGTTTCTTCAATAGCCATCAATAGCCTTGATGGATTCTTTTCTCTGTGGTATTGGTGCAGCGCATCATATCATTTAGTGGGAAAATGATTTCTCCCAGATTAGAAGTCTCTGTTTTAATGGCTTTTCCCTCCACCAGGTCATCTCATATGGCCTGGCTGGCAATGGTCTCCAAGCCTTTTCACTTTTATTGTGACTTTTGTACCTTCTTATCTCCTTGACATATGAGGCAGCCATCTCATGTGGCATGGTGTCATCCGCCTACTTCCCCAGCTGACGTACACAGACGAATATTTCTGTGAGAAACAGGAGCTATTTAACAGGAGAGCGATACTAGAGACAATCGGGAGGCTGCCGGTTGAGAATGTCACCTCTTACCTTACGGTAAAGCCTTTTGCAGCGTCAAAAATCACAGAAATCTCCTCGCCTCATGCACAATAAAAAGACACCAGCTTGTTTATTACCAAGCTGCAACTCACCAGCTATCAATCCATATTATTTGCCAACTGTGCCAACTAGTGCACTCTCTAAGCAAAAATAACTAAATAAATAACCAACCAACTAGATTTAAATAAATAAGTGAATAAATCAGTAAGAGGATCTACACTGCATAATTCATTTGAAGAGAACACATCCGTAGACAGAGCAGTTGCACTGTTCTGCTTCCTCTAGGGCTTGCTGGAGTTTCATCATCTCTGCACTAGCACAGCTACAGTATGTCTAATAAGAACAAACACTGTGCAGCACATCTGTCAGACGTGTGCATTTTCCAAAGCAGGACACGAGGAATCCTTGACACAGTAGAGGCCCTCGGCTGATTAAAGGGGATTTCAAATGCTTTGCATTTGCTTTATTTGCATCCTGCAAAATGCATCAAAGAAAAAAGTGCATCGTTTATTAACAGAGAAAATACACTGGTATGTTAAAAGAGGGAATCTATTTATAAGGCTTATGCAATAGTCCCAAAACATTTAATTAGAATAAATACCTGTCCAATGCCTGTATGACAACATCACATAGCTTCCATAGCAAACCAAGGGAATCAACATGGCATTTGTCAGTGACTTATACTTAGCAAGGACTTATTTTCCTATACAGGTAAATTTATACAGCTAATAAGGCTTAATGTGGTGTTAGGCACGGATTAAAACTCCAAGACCCACCTTGTAATGGGGGATTTCGTAAGGTGATTATTTATTAATCCGTGGGAACCTACTGCCTTGCCCAGGGATGAACCCATGTCTGCACTGAAACCCACTCACAACCCTGTGCCAACTACCAAAGCAGAGTATGCTGGGAAGACTTGGCACGACATGAATAAACCAAGCTTGCCGTGGCGTTCCTGTGTATTTTGGATGCTGTGCATTGACCAAGCGTAGGTTTTCAGACCTATTTTGAGCATGCAAAATTACGTCATTTGGTACTTTTGCATTGCTTGCTGCCACCAAATCCCACATCACTTTTTTTATGCACACTAGACTTTATAATACAGTTCCTCATATTTGTATACTGATGGGTGTCAGGCAGGCACTTCTCTGCACTGCATGCTGTATGAGCACACCTAATACACTAAAACCGCTACAATTCCATGCACGTCTTTTGCCTCCTCGACCTGTGTAGGACAGGGTCGGCATACAATGACAACACAAGGTTTAGCACATCATCACAGCACCTGATTAATATTTCAGCATGCCACAGTTAGCGAGGGGGACATATCCTTTTTTTACTGGCTCCATCTTCTTTTTTGATCTGTTGTAATGTGCCACTGAATCCCAAAGTCCTACTCTTCGCCTGCCATTCTGTGTCAATGCCATCCATAATAGATAGAACCAAGCCATTCACATTACTATTAATGGCAATGTTTAATGTGGGGGAAATACATTCCCATAAATTCCTAGACATGGTTGGACTGGCCCTTGCCTCCACCCTGACAAACTGAGCTAGTCATCCATCAAGGTAATAAGATAAAATCGAGATTCTGCGAATGTTCGACATAGGGTCACAGAGGGAGCTGGGTGACTGCCCTTGATATCCGCTGTTGCATATGTTGCTTTAAGCTTCAGAGGAGGATCACTGCAAATGGCATCATTCCTCTTCTACCCAGTACAATGTCCTCCACATCTCCTTGAAGTAAATCTAAATAGCTTAGAGTGGTTGTATTTTCCTCAACAATAAATTGAAGTAGACAGTGTGAGAGATGGTCTGACTTGAATCTAAGGCCTTGTGAAAGCTTTCCACTCCCAGCTATTCTATGAAGGTTGTGGAGTGGTCAGTTTGTGTCAAGATATTCTGCATCATTTTTACATCAGCTATGGCTCTTGGTGAAACCAATAAGTTGCAAGCGTGGACAAGAGTTGCTAATTGGGTGAGAGCCTCCTGCTGTATCAGCTGGCCACTAGCGAGCCCCTGATAATGATACATGTCCACCTTCCTAAAATAGTCTGTCAAAGTGCAGAAACACACATTGGTCAACAACTCGGAGGCCACATGTGACTCCTAGAGCTAAGAATAAGCAGAAACCTTAGCACATTAACAGTCACCATGAAGTCAGCCAGTCATCAAAGACAGGGTATTAATAGATCAGAACTGTGTCTTCAGCAACAACAACAGCAGAAAGGCTGAAATGGCCAGTTTAAAGCCCTGTGGCTGTTTTACCTACGCAATCTTCAAAGAAACAACTAGTGCAAGAAATATTACGGGTATATAGGAAACCAAGAGGCCACAACATCAAACGCAGAGTGGCTTTCTATTCCTCCAAACTAATTATGATTGAAAGATTCACCATAAAACTGTGTTGCAGAGGAGAAGTGCACATCATAATTGATGACACTCGGTCCCTTTGACGCTTCATCTCTACTTAAGTCAGGTAAGGTATGAAAGAACACCTAACTAATGAAGTAGAGAGACAACAGCATTGAAAAAACATCTGCACCAGCCTGAGCTCACTTTTGTTGACCGCGAAAACATTCCTTGAAAATAGATTCTGTTACCTCATGCATTGTGGGAAATGATCCAATGAGAAATAATACAACCGATGACAGGTCATAAATTGTTAATGCTATTGGAATAAGTTTTTGAGTTTGAATGCACAGAGGGGTGGAATTCTTGAAATACTTGTGTCCAGATGTCTCCAGTATTGTGCATCATCTCGACTCTTGCTTAATCTGAGAAAGAACATTTGCCTGACCTACTTACAGTATGGGTGCTCCGCAGCTCAACCTGCTATATATTTCATACTTTGCTCCAGTTGAGCCAAATATTTCTCCTCGTTTTATGACCATTCTGTGAAAGACAAACCTGAATACTCAGTCGTCTGACGGGAACTATTTTTGATCACGGTGACACAGGCAAAAGTATTCACGCAGAGTCAATTAAGCTGGACACAAAAGGACACTCTCTCCACCTGTCCTTGAGTATTGCCTTTCAGCTGTGAAGTCAAGGAACAATCACATTCTTGCTGTTCAGAACTCTTCCACCAACTATAATGTGACACTGTTCACCCAATCCTACTGAGCTACATAATAAAAAATAGATTTTTTGTCATCATTACAATGTCAACTATATCTATGTCAACTAAATAAACACATCATGAAAGACAGCAATACTGCTGTTGGCGATGTTTTTTAGTTAGTTCAAGGAGAGTATCTGTAGAAAACTGCAATAAAAATGTAACTTTCTTTTTTTATTATTAATGCCTATGTGTTCTGTTTAATGTTCATTTGTTTGACAAAAGAATGCTGGAAATTATTTCCTTCCAATTTGTTGCATTTTAGTAGTGTACAAAAAGCATAAGAAAGGCAGAACTAAGTACACTTTAATATTGTATTTAGCACAAGTTATATTGTTATCGCAATTCAATAATGGTAATAGGACATTTTTCTTATTTTATGCAGACCTATACTAATGTCAAAACACCATACATTACTATTGAAATCCGAATGAAGCAAAAACAAATATATGTTTTGAATTTGTCACATTACAAAATAAAAGTTGCCAAATACACAACATCAGGTTTCAAAATCATGAATAAATAAGCAGTATACTCTGATCTAAAATGCTGGGGTGTGTCTGCTGAAGGCACTGAGCCAAAAAGAGGGCCGCTGCAAAACGACAGACTCTCTTTAGCTGCTAACAGCTATTAACATGTTAATACAAAGCACACACCCATAGCAGAGAGCAGTAACTGCCTGGCTGCGCAGCCATTGTTGGGTTGAAAGACAGAAAGGTACATTGGTGATGGCTAGTCTGCTTGTGGTTATATGATTGAGGCATTTAACAAAAATCTTTTTTCATTAGACTGAATGAACTACAAGAGCCTATGAAACATAGCAAACTAACTACTGACACACAGAGGTGGATCGAGGACACTTTTTTATATAGTGGGGGAAGGGATATTTTTAGGATGGCTTGAGTGTGTCATCAAGCAACAATTCAGCCCGCCTCGTTTAAGGTTATGTGATAATTGTTTTATGCGCAGCTCCTTATTTAAAATATTTTGCTATACATTTCCAGTCCTTGGCATCTGGTTATATAAATTTTATTTACATTTTATGACACCGCCTGCAGTCGATTGCGATTGTTGTGGACAGTCGCCCACTTAGGAGAGGTCACTGCTGGATGGTTCATTCATTCACAGAAGCATCACAGAGACAGAATTATGTATTCTCTGTCCTGATTTTCATTTGAACCTCACCTGTTTATAAAAATATGCCACTCCTGCTTGTTTTATCACGCCAAAGATAGCTTTGTAGCTGAAAAGTGTCTGTTTAAGTACATTTATGTGACAGTGCTGGTGTTCTGTTTGTTTTTGGATCCTCACTACTCGGGGTAGCTTACAAAACTGGAGAAAAATGGTCCAACTCAGTGCCAAATAGTTCCCAGTCTTTTCATGTTTTCAACAAGTATTTTCTAACATGTATTATTTTTAAGAAACAAGTCTCTGATTTTACTTAGCCCTATCTTTGAATACTTTTCAAATGTAACATAGAACGTGGAGTTCTCTTTTCTCACAAAGCTTTGAAATGAAGCCCTCCTGAATTAACAATACCATAGTAAACTTTCGATTTATAATACAAGTCCTGACACGTGTTCCAAACCACAGTTACTACAATCAGAGGTGAAAAGTAAATAAACGTGGTGTAATATTGCAGTCGATGGACGTCATGTCTTTCTCAAATGAAGCTAACCCTATTAGGAAACTAAATCCTGTCCAGTGGGACTAAACCATGTGTGCTGCCAGTCATACTGTCAGTGTGTGTGGCCTCTTGACCATGAACACTATTCATTAATTGTCATAAAACAAGCCAACACCTCCCCTTCACTCTTTGCAGGCCCAGCAAAATGCTACAGATCATCTTCGCCTCCCCTAAAACAACAACCACTCAGCTGTGGTCCAGCCTTTCCCCAGGCCAGGTGTTCTCAGTTAACCACTAGCTGGGCCACACAACGGGTGGACTGTTTCTGTTTACTCACCCTTTTGCCCTCTTTGCCTGGTTCCCCTGGCTGACCTGGCACACCGGCCAACCCCTGTGGAAAAACACATGCAACATAGTGAGCTGGGTGCTACAATCATGCGGCGTCGCAGAAAGAGATAACGACTTGCTTCTTGAAAAAACCTCTGCAGACAGATGTTTGTGCCACATGTTCTCAGCAGACCAGTAGATAACTATTGGGCAAATTTGCACTGATAGGAAACTCAGCATTAGCTTAGTTAAAATTGCATGAATAGGTAGAAGGGATACAGCTGCACTTTCCATTGTTGCTTAGTTTCTAGGTGACTTCTCCAGGATCCACTTAATAGGCAATTTTCAGCCTCGGTTGATCAGAGCTTCATTCCATTATTCTGCACAGTATCTTGATAAGGAACAATTAGCAAGTTAATCAAGGTACGTACTGAGTGGTGATTTTGTTTTGAAGTTCTTGTGCAAAGATATACTTATGGCACTTCGATAATTGCTTGTTGAACCTAATAGTTGTACTCGCTTGCTTGAGAACATGTGATGCACAATTTGTCCGAGGGGAAAAAAAAAAAGGCTGACAATGAGATTCTTCGCTTAAATGAGGTGATTCATTTGTTACCTTCTCTCCTTTGTCACCTGGAGGGCCCTGGAACAGGCAAAAATAGACAAGAAAACAAAAGCATAAACTCAAGAATACAAAATATTTAGATATTCTTAGTGAAAACAATGCTGACTTTAAGTACCTGATCTCCTTTGAGACATTCTTTGATTGCCTAAGAATCAAACAAACAATTAAAAACATGTCAGTCAGCGTGAAGACACGACTCAGGATTCATATGCCGTTTAATGATACACGTTTGCCAGTTATAGGCAAGGAGCAGTTGGTCAGGAGGTAATTATCTTTGGCTGCAATGACCCAAAGAGAAGTTAGGGCATGGCTATTACAACTCCCCAGACACCCTGCTGGCCACCATCACGAAAGGGCAGACAGAGTCGTCAATCCACCAAGCCAGGGAATGGACACAAGGCCACATACAACATCTCGGCTTTCAAATAGAAGCCAAATAATTGGTGTCCTCTTACAATTGGCATCCAAAAGTCAAATGTTGTTGACTTTTCTTGGAAACAGCTGCAGAAACGTGACATTCACACCATATGTCTTTCACGTTAGTCAGAGGCCGCATGCAAAGAACAAACAACAAAAGAAAAAATACATATATTTAACAAGGAGGCTGACAGCCTTGAGATATTTACAGCTGTATGTACAGGAAAAATAAAGAGTGACAGCTCTGACCTGTGACACCCTAAATAAAACATGCCTCAGTCCACGCAGTGCTTTTGATAATAAATCAATTGTTCTTAAATAGTGGTGCATCTTTTGTTGCCTTGTGAGCGCAGAGTTTTGACCTTGGGTAACAAGCAATTCAGTGCATATGCACTCAGCAGCACATCTACACTACTCAAATAACTTCCTCCCAACATTTTTCTGCTCGCACTCACCAACCAATTTACTGGCATGATGTGAGAAAGTTTGCTAAAACGATGTTCGCTTGTCAGAGAAGGATTGTTATTCCGCTTGTCCTCATAAATGTAAAATTAGCATAGGAGAAATGCTAATGGATGGTGGCAGAGTTGTGTGGGTATCGTGGGCATTTTGGTGACATAAAAGGGGCAAGCCAGAAGCAGTGGGACAGACTTTTTTGTGTCACTCCTGCACTGATTTAAAGTGGCAGCCTGATCCCCTCATGATGTGTACATAATTAGCTAACCACCCGCAGTATACCTTTAATCTCCAGCAGCCGTCAACTCCCTGGCTACAATGCAATGTGTGTTTGCATCTGTGCCCACACACTCACTGTATGTGGTGATAGGTGACTATGCAAGCATCTGCTCGAACATGTATCTGCTGCCGGTTGACATATGTGCCTTCAATTTGTGTGTGCACTGGAATGAGCAACATTTCTGGGTTATGTTCTCTGTCCTCTCGATTTTCCAAGACCACAGCTAGTGCAGCCAGTCCAATTATAAAGATCGAAATACATAAAGCATGATGTGGTTCTTCCCGGGTGTCTGTAAATGCGAGAAGTCTGCGGAGACAACCACCGACCCAATAAGTGCATGTCTCGCCCATGTAGGATACAGCCAGCGACTACCTGTCAACCTCCTCCCCCACCCCGAGGCCTGGAACTGTATTCTTCTCTGCCTGGCTGCTCATCCCTATCCTTTTTGGCCCAAGTGAGGATGCCCACTGAGCCCTTTCTATCTGCTCCTTGTTTGACCCATTCCCAGGCGATGGTAATGTGACACAGAGACTGCTCACCTGAGTGCCTCACTTTCCATCTCCATGGGGCAGATGTTTTACAGTAACAGTGTGCGTGTGGAGTGCCTGGTCAGCCAAAAGGCTGTAATATTTACAAAGCTCAGTCCAGCCATTTCAGGTCACACCTGCACGAGTACATTTCAACATTTTTACTTCCTCAGACTGTCCTTACCATAGAAATAGGATGAACAGAATGGACACTGCGCTGTTTGTGTTGGTTATTTGACTTGTACAAAAGAGAGTGGTGATTGTTGTGGTGACAACACACATCAGTGGAGCCATGACGTGTGTCACCCTCACTAGTTTTAGTACTCTGTTTTGGCCTGCTTTTACACCTATTTTCCTTGTTAAACAGAAAAATACAGCTGAGGCTCAGAGATAGAGCAGGTCTAATCTGAAGGTTGGCGGTTCGATCCGTAGCTCCTCTAGTCAACATATTGAAGTATCCTTGGACAGGATACTGAATCCCACTTTGCTCCAAATGGCTGTTTCATCAGTGTGTGAGGTTACAAACTGAGTAGCAAGTGGCACCCTTTACAGTAACCTTGGCCACCGGTGTGTGAATGTGTGTGTGAATAGGTGAATGGGTCTCGTAGTGTAAAAGCACTTTAAGTGGTAAAACATGACTAGTGCTGGTCCACTTAATCCAAGTTTCTTTCTTTCACCACACTAAGACTAACATTAACTAATTGTAGAACACACTTCATTAACAAAATAAAACTCACCAAGTCATTTAGTTGGTTAGTCCAGTGTCCCAACCATCACCAACTCTGGTTTGGTTTGTAAAAAAACCTAATTTACTGAGTTAGATGTGAAAAAATGTTGACAAGCTATAGATTCACATCTTCCGCCTCTCAGCTGCCTGCTGAGCAGCGGCTCTCACTCACTCTTCCATGCAGCTATACTAACATTTCATCATGTTTCAACAACAAAATAATTCAAAGTTAAGAGATTGTTTATTTAACAACATAAAGTTGCTACTCAACTGTTTGTCATTTACTGCAAAACCTCCTCTCAGTGAGTTCACAACTAGCAGCAAGTTGGCTTGTTAATCAGATGTTTATATGGTCAGAAAGTCAGAATTTTGAAGTTTCCAGAAATAATTTTAAACTGGAACACCTCCTAAAGTGCAAATTAATTGGAACACAGAAATAGCCCGCTATAACCGCTGCAATGGCAACAATACAGTTAACAATGGCTGCTGCTCTGTCCATCCTTCTTTGTTGATCTAAATGGGAATGTCTGTTTTACTCTCACTCTATCTATTTCTATGGCCCTTAAATATATAGATGGCATAATGAGATGTAAATGTAACAGTGTGAACTTACTGGCAGCCCAGGAGCTCCAGGCAGACCCACATCACCCTGTGAAGGAAGATAATAATTAGTAAAAGCTCCTAAAACTTCAGTCAATAACATCTTTAACATTCTTTGTGCAACAGAAATGTCTAAGGCAAAATCCTTTTAAAATACATCTTTGACTTTTAAACATTGAGCCTAAAGGCCAGCCATCATGTTTGTGATAAAAATTGAAGGTCAGGTTTTTACTGGGCATAGCAGTAATATCTCAATATATGCACTGTGTGCTATAGAAGGCCATTAAGTGGTATTTACAGTATGCCTTGAAATGAAGCCTGTCTGATGACTTTCAAACTGTCAGACAACTGGCAGGTGGGCTGGTGCTATTAAATGTGACAGGCCTTAAAATAAACACAGCCGTACTATATCATGTAAAAGCCTTGCAGTATTAACAATGGACAGGTATGATAACATTGTTTGGTGGCTGTGACATACAGGCAGTCACGAAAAGTCATATAAGGAAAGAAGTAGATGTCTTTTGACGCCAGCATAATCCAGTGTAAGCAATGATCTCACATGCTTTTGACTGCCTCACTTGTTTTTTGTCTTTTCAGATAAAACTCATGTATCACTGTCCAATATTTCTGCACTTCTCTCACCTTTCCACCACAGTCCCAACAGTACTTTATAAAGCACTGGGTTGGGGATCAGTGGACTTTACATCTGGCAATACCCGTTTATCAGATGAGGATGAAAGAAAAAAGGTGTTTGTAGTTCAGATCCATTTTGTTGTCTAAATGAATGTCACAGCTAAAATATGCCTGCCATGGGATATGCAAGGGACTCATTACTTTATGCTTCCAAATCTGCCTCCCTCTGTCAGTTTCAATACAAACAAACGTTCTCTCCACCCCCAGCCCCCACCCTCCCATCCGGAAAATAGGATAAAATACGCTGTGATTCTCTGTTGTCTTCACAGAAACACACAGACCTCATTATAACTTCAAGGCTGGCAGACAGAGCATTGCACCTACAATTATGTGGTGAGCTCTTCCAAAAGACAACAACAACGAGAGAGAGAGAGAGAGAAAAAAAGGCCCCAATAAGGGAGGAAAAATAAAAGAGCGGGAGATATGGCAACTAATTACAGGAAAAACATTTCATCTCATACATGGAAAATAATCCCACTGTGGGATGAAAAGAAAAGAAAACTTTAAAAAGACCAATATTTTCTGCATTGCAACAAGAGTTTATCTCATTCATGTCAGTGATGTCAGTGAACAGACTCTAAAGAGGGCTGCAGATAAGAACAAGGTTTTGCATCAAACTCCTCTGCTGCACTTCCAGCTTGTCTTGAATCCCAGGCTTATGAAGCCCATCCTAGCCTCAGTGCTCGACCTAGTGCATTTGGCAACCTAGGCAAGTTTCCTGCCACCCGGATGGGATTGCTGGGATACATGGTAGCCACCCTCCAGTCTCCCTCCATATAGCCCCGATCACTATGCAGTTTCATTTTGCTGCCCTGCTAGCCCTGCTGACACTGTTAACTCAGCTTACCACCAATGTTGTCAGATGCTGATAATAGGTTGAGTATAGGTTGTGAAGTCTGGTGTCCAAAATACAATGTCAATATGACATGAAACACTGAAGACAGATAACATTGTTATTTTGTTGGTTTTAAGCTGTTTTGTTAAGTAACCAAAATCGCCAAAAATGTCTTCCAAACATCTCATGACAACCTCATCTTTATGTATAATAATGACATTTAGTTGTAAGGTATGAAGAACAAAACCTCTGCAAAAGTCATAACATTACCATCCACACAACATGAAATTCTAACATTGTTAGATATTTATTCAACCCAATTTTCGTTTCAATCCAAATTTAACGCCTGTCCAACGTAAGAGTCCAAAACCTTTCTGACATCTTACTGACGTCCGGTGCCAGCTTGCAACTGTGCTAACAGACCTAACAATGCTAAAGGGGGCTTGTAGCTCAAGACTGAGCTGCTTACTCACTGAGGAAGCTCAACCTTTTCTTTGGCCAGCCGAAAGCGACAGCTGTTGTTGTACAGTACTTGTATTTGTCCCCTGTGACAGTTGGTCTTTAATGTATTTTACCCGCCCCTTCTCCACTGTGATTGGATGGCTGGTGACGGTGACAACTGCAGTTTTTTATGCAAAGTTAAAAAATTTTAAACTCTCATTTTTTATAGGAAAACGGACAAATAACCACGGTGACTTAATCTAGGATTTACTTGCAACTCAACCAATTGATTGCTTGAAAAGTATGTAGGATTTCAGTTGACCAAGATTTTGTTTGGTTGATTAAAGCCCTATTTGCTGTTGACACCCCTAGTTTGTATAACTGTTAATACCTCCATACCCCACTTTGCTTTGGGTAGTTCCAGAGGAAGCTGCCTATGTCCCCTGTAAGAAGATCCGCCAATGAATAGCCTACTGTACTGTAAAGACCATACCTACATAAGTGTTGGATTTCTTATATTTGGGATTAAATGTCCAATATATCCTAAATCAAGAATCCCTGTGAGAAGGCAATATTATGCAATCCGCATTTTGCTGTAGGCTTTAGTCACATCACAAAAAAAAAAGAAAGAAAAAACTGTTTAGAGAGGGCAAGATAAAGGGATTTTGTTTGGTATGCCCATTACAAACAGCTTTCCCCATGAATATACAAATACTCTGCAAATATAGTGAGTGGACCATTTTCTCTCAGCTGGTATAAAAGCTATATGACCATCAATAAGGTCTTGCAAAGTTATGATAGCAATAACAGTATTCTTTAGCTGACCATGTTTGGAGTAGCAATCATAGCAGTACTTCAAACAGATGGGCAAACCCGTTATTGAAACTGGGATTATAGCTCATGAAAGTCAAGCAGATTCCCTGAAGTATCTATTTACATTTAAAAAAGAAAAACAATTATGGCGTAATTCTGTCAGGGCCGGTCTGTTTGGCACACTCACTCACTTTGATTCCTTTGGGACCAATGGGACCAACTGGCCCTGGGTCACCTTTCACACCCTGGGAACAAAAAATATACAACAAACTGACGTATATTTCTTTTCAGTGAGAGATTAAAAGATGATTAAAAAAAGCCCGACATGTGTTACTGTATGTCAGTATGTTGACACTCAGTAGACAAGTATCTCATGCAAGTGTGAGATTCTCATGCCTTTCACAACTGGTCAATGAGAAAAGAGCATGTCAATCATTAGACGCTGCTGAGAGATTCACAATCAGCTGCTTACACGACATCTGCTCTCAACCCCGTCTCTGTTTTCCTTCGCCACGCTCAGGTTTAGCAAGGACTGTGACTGTCATTGCTTTTACACCTTGAAGCAGACGACCCGGGGGTGAAATTGAACTACGCAAGCTCGGGGCAAAGTCAAGCCTCTCTGCCGGTGAAATGTGAAAGAAGGAGGGACAGCTGAGATAAAGAGTGATAGCTGATAAATGAAGCTTGACACATATTGACAGGCTAAATTTGCAGCAAGCCTTGTTAGGTGTGACACATTTGGGCCAGTAGCAGCAACTCTTTGAAATGGGTTAAGGAGGGGGAGAAGAGGGAAGATGGGGAGCGTGAGCGGTCTGTAAAATGATTCAGAAATACAATAATTTGTCATGGTTAAATTTAGAGTTAGAAAGGCTATTAATAGTGAATTATATATCTGCAGAAGATGATTACCTACCTTTATCACATTAAGTCTGGCTCCACCAGAGACGTGACAAATTCATTGCCTATTCCCTACAAGCCTCATATTAAGCACTACCATTCAGAAAACACAAGCATAATGCTAGTGTACAGTAATAGCACCTATGGTAACAACAACCCAAACAGCTTGCCTATAAGTTGCACTTATCATGGCATGATTGTGACATGATTTTATCAGATTGTATCACTTTATGTGGGCCCTCAGCCCACGCACACTGTCAATAAGAGGGCAGCTGTCTCATAGCAGTACATGAGAGCCCAATTCTTTATTTAAATCGACAGCCTAACCACTTTACTGGGGCAATCTGACACAAGGGGATCCAGAGGCAAATTCCCCTCTGAGTTATTACTAGAGCTGTGGCAGAAACGAAGCAGCACCAGAGTACGAGGCTCATCTGATAACAAGGACGTAAACAACTTCAGGTTCTGTCGATTATGGGAGAGTATTTGATTAATCTCGAAAGAATTTTGCCATCATTTTTGTAACGAGGAGATCTTGTCTCATTGTTGTGGTGAAAAGTGCCTTGTAATATAAACATGTTTTCTTGTTATCGTGATCCTTTACAGTCATTATGTAGTTTCCTCTTGTTATTTCCAGAAAGGGACCACGAGGCTGATGTTCATTCCCATTCACATCTTTGTGTTTGTGAGTTAAGAGCAAATTTAAACACATTTCTAAACCCCCATCACTACACAATGTTCATTTCAGAATGTGGAATGAAATACATGAGCATCATCTATTAAAGGTCCACATCCAATGTGTAGGATTTATGGGGATATCTTGGTAGAAATGGAATGTTATATAATAAGTGTGTTCTCTTGAGTGTACAATCAGCTAAAAATAAGAACTGTCATGTTTTCATTACCTTAGAATGGGCCGTTAATCCACATAGGATCTATGAAGATTGCCATGTTTCTACAGCAGTCCAGAATGGACAAACCAAACACTGGCTCTTGACCAGGCCATTTGTGTCTTTGCTCCTACCCTAGTTAGCAGCTTCTTTGTGACAAAAAAACAGTACTATTTTGAGGTAAAACTGCTTTATTTTGTGTTTTTACTGGCTG